>NC_030829.1:34710232-35043288 GCF_001704415.2 Capra hircus
TAGTAAAAGTGAAGCCACTCAGTTGTGTCCGACTCCCAGCGACCCCATGGACTGCAGCCCACCAGGCCCCTCCATTCATGGGATTCTCCAGGCAAGAGTACTGGAGTGGGGTGCTATTGCCTGGCGTGCTGCAATTCATGGGTTCGCAAAGAGTCGGACACGACTGAGCGACTGAACTGAACTGAACTGAAAAGCAAAGCATAAAATGAAGATTTGCAGTTTTAAAAAAGACTGGCATATTTTGAAGAATATCTTCAAGTGAAAATGTGGAGGTGGAGGGACCATGTAAAGAGTGAGTGAGGGACTACCTGGAAGCATGAGAATAAATGCGCTCATGATCCACACGACCATTGGGGTGAGTTTCACAGAAATCATGGTGAACAAAAGAAACCAGATACAAAAGAAAGCATATGGTATGATTCTATTTGTAAACCAGGGTTTCTCAACCTTGATGATACTGACATTTGACATTTGAAGTCAGGTGTTTCTTTGTTGTTGGGGGCTGTGCTGTGCATTGTAGGATGTGTAGCAACATCTCTGTGCTTACTAATGCCAGTGGCACCCATTCCCCAGTTTTGATAGCCAATAGTGTGTCCAGACATTGCCAAATACCCTGGGGGGGGAAGGTCACCCTGAGTTGAGCATCCTATACAAAGCAATCCACAATGTTAGAAGAGTGGGGGGTAGCAGGGAGTGGCCCACAGGGCAATTTCTAGGGTGCTAGTAATGCTTTTTTATCTTGATACCAGCTAATTTTGTGTTTTCGCTTTGCTAAAAATTTGAGCCAAGCAATTATGTTTTGCACAGGTCTCCCGTATATATAAAGTTTGCTTGGAAAATAATTAACAGGGCCACGATCACTGCAGATGGTGATTGCAGCCATGAAATTAAAAGACATTTACTCTTTGGAAGGAAAGTTATGACCAACCTAGACAGCGTATTAAAAAGCAGAGACATTACTTTGTCAACAAAGGTCCATCTAGTCAAGGCTATGGTTTTTCCAGTGGTCATGTATGGATGTGAGAGTTGGACTATAAAGAAAGCTGAGCGCCGAAGAATTGATGCTTTTGAACTGTGGTGTTGGAGAAGACTCTTGAGAGTCCCTTGGACTGCAAAGAGATCCAATCAGTCCATCCTAAAGGAGATCAGTCCTGGGTGTTCTTTGGAAGGACTGATGTTGAAGCTGAAACTCCAGTATTTTGGCCACCTGATGCAAAGAGCTGACTCATTTGAAAAGACCCTGATATTGGGAAAGATTGAAGGCAGGCGGAGAAGGGGACGACAGAGGATTAGATTGCTGGATGGCATCACCGACTCGATGGACATGAGTTTGAGTGAACTCCGGGAGTTGGTGATGGACGGGAGGCCTGGCGTGCTGCGATTCATGGGGTTGCAAAGAGTTGGGCACGACTGAGTGACTGAACTGAGAATAGAAAAGAAATTTCAACCACTGATAGGGCTGCTAGAAGGGTCCATACAATATTGCAGTATTTTCCAACAATAAGCTTTCTTTTCCAATATTTGTTGCTATTTCTGAAGTTTAAGGAAGATTTTGCAAAATGTCATCTGGATGAGAAATTTCCATATTCATCTTTAGAGGCAGAAATTTGGTGAAAAAATAAAAGTGTGTGACCTACAGAGTTCTGGAGCCAGCACATCCTCTGGGCAGCCCCTAAACTTGGCACACTGTCTCCGAGGTGGAGTACCACACACATGTATAGATTACATTGTTGAGATTATCATGAAAGGATTTTGTGTGTCAAAATGTCCCTTCCTTGCTGTGATAACTGCTAGGTTCTTGGGTTACCATTGTCCCTGCTTGTTCTCACAGTGAGTCACTGCTGTGACTAAAACAAAATTCTTCTTTGAAATGTCTCTCTTGATATACACGGACCATTCAAACTTGCCAGGGCCCAGAAATCCTATTGAAATTACCTCAGATGTTCTTGTGGGAATCCTTTTCTTGTGCAAGAATTTTATTTTATGTAATATTGTTTTAAGTAAATAGACCAATGGCTGAAGCTTGGAAATATTTTTTTGCTCTTTATGGATTATCTCTGCAACATAGTAATTTGAATTGGTTAAATTCAGATAGGTTGTATCTGACATAGAGGTCACTCTAATTTAACATCTCTGCTGAAGGAAAAGCAAAGGCCAGAGAGACAGTGCTAGGGATGGTTTACAGTATGCTCAGGACACTATTTTTCTGGAATCCCCTAAAAGAGACATTCTCTCAACTTTCCCACCCTATATTTTCTCCATTAGCAAACTAGGTTCTGTAATTGAAGACTGATGCAGAATTTCACTGAGCTTAAGGACACACTTTGGCATAAATATATAATTCAAGTGAAGTAATCTTTGAAGGTTAAAATTTCTAGTGAGAGAATGAGAAGCCACATTATGAGCTGTTCTTACAGGGACAGAAACTAGACCATGTGTCCGCTGGGAAAATTATATCTAATTCCCCCAGGTTCTTGGCTGTGTTTTTGGAAAAGGACCATCCTTGTGGCTACAGTATTTTGCTCTGGCAAGATTACCGTGTAATACATTTGGGTAAATGTGGCATTTTTGTTCCTTCTCACCACCTCCAGTTTCCCTCTCCTTTTGATTGTCCCTCTCTCTGCTCTCTCTTTCCAGCTGTCTTACTCCTTCCTACCCACCTCTATATCGTTGGTAAAGAGAGTTTTAATATGTACAATTTTCAAAGATTACTCTCCATTTACAGTTAGTAAAAACTATTAGCTCCATTCCCCGCGTTGTACAATACACCCTTGAGCCTATGTTAACACTCAGTAGTTTCTACCTTCTACCCCTTTCTTGCCTCCCCACTTGCTCCCCACTGGTAACTGCTACCAGTTTGTTCTCTTTACCTGTGAGTCTGATTCCTTTTTGTTATATTCACTAGTTGATTGCATTTTTTTATATTCCACATCTAAGTGATACCATACAGTATTTGTCTTTCTCTTTCTGACTTTTTTCACTTTAACATAATACCCTTCAAGTCCATCCATGTTGATGCAGCTGACAAAAATTCCATTCTTTTTTATGGCTCAGTCATATTCCATTTTATATATGTACACCACCTCTCTTTGTACATTTGTCTGTTAATGGGCATTTAGGTTACTTCCCTATCTAATGCTGTTGTGAACACTGGGTTGCACGTATCTTTTCAAATTAGTGTTTTGGGGGGTTTCTGGATATATAGCCAGGAGTGGAATTGCTGGATCATATGGTAACTCTATTGTTAGCTTTTTGTGAAATCTCCATACTGTTTTCTACAGTGTCTACACCAATTTACGTTCCCACCAACAGGGTACCAGTGTTTCCTTTTCTCTGCATCCTCACCAACATTTGTTGTTTGTTTTCTTTCTGATGATAACCATTCTGACAAGTGTGAGATGATAGCTCACAGTGGTTTTGATTTGCATTTTCCTGATGATTGTTGATACTGAGCATCTGAAAAAGTCCTTTTTGATAAGACACAGAAACAAAACAAAGGCATGGTAACATCCTATTTTATCATTGCAGTTTCTATAAAAGATGATTCTTACTGCCCATGGATATATTTGTCCTAAAAGATGCTTCAGTATAAAGACTGCGAAGGACACAAATCAGAACTTCTCAGGGACACAATAATCTGCAGTGGTCACAAACCCATTATAGTTTGAGGCCAACCGAGAGGTTAGACTAGGTTCCCAAACTCCTCTATCCGTGGACCATTTTCTATCTTCCTCTTTCCCCTTGTGATATTAGCAGAGTTTGTGTTTGGAGGTCAAGACAACCCATTCTTCTTACCAACTATCTTGAATTTCCTCTGCCCTCACTATCGGCTTCCCAAGGGAAACATAGGCATTTTTCACAGTGCCTGAAACACCTTCACAGTGCTAGAGTAAATGGCCATCCGGAAAGTGTGGAGATGGACTGCCAAGCTTAGATGCTTTTTGCTGAACTATTCAAGGAATGGGAGGCATAAGAACATGGTTATCATTCAGAATTTTTTCTTGACTGGAACCATGTGTGTAGATGTCCAATACCTGGAGGCAATTAAGGCTATGGTGA
The DNA here is from genome assembly GCF_001704415.2 of Capra hircus. Taxonomy (NCBI): domain Eukaryota; kingdom Metazoa; phylum Chordata; class Mammalia; order Artiodactyla; family Bovidae; genus Capra; species Capra hircus. The sequence continues at coordinate 34,714,292 of NC_030829.1, forward strand.
TATTAGACAAATACCATTAAAATCTAGTAAACAACCCACCCATTTTTATAAGGAAAAACTCAGTGTAAACAAGTTATTTCTCTGAGGCATGTCAGATCTTTGTTGGCTGTTTGAACAGTTTGTAAAAAAATGGTTTCCACTGGTACTAAATTCTTCTTCTAAAATCCATACTTGGTATTAATCACCTTCAGAGGCTGCCAGTGGACCAGAGACCCTCATCTTAACCAATTCAGCAGGAGAATAGACAGAATTCCTCTTCCTGTGCCCTGTCAGTAATTATTTGAACCTGTTGGCCTGATAGTCACCCCTGTTAATGTTGAGTGAATGAATCACCTAGTGCATTACTCAGAGAAAGAAGAAAAGCTGCCCTTTGTTTTGTGGACTGGGGATGGAACTCATGAAGATGTGGGTAACATCAGCCAGCTGACTTGGAGAATTTTCTTGCAGCCAGGCAGTGGAGATGAAGACCATTCTCTCAGCCTGGGAGGCAGTAGGCGTAGGGCATACCACACACAGCTGCTCAGAATTTTGCCCGTGTAGCAGTCATGTGGGGCCAAGCTATTGCACTTTTTGCAGACTCAGCCCCATAAATGGACATTTCTGGCTCACAGCTCTCTGCTCAAATGCTTCCCGCCACTCTGACTACAGTTGTCCCCATCACGTCACTCTGTGGGTTGAAGAAAATGGAAGACCTTGGGGAAGATGAAAGGACATCTTTAGGCAAGATGGCTTCCATGGCAGCCTCACAGCTGCCGTGAGGGGATGTGGAGATCATTTCAGCACTCAGGAGACTCTTCCTTCTCCCTCCACCCCATGAGCCCCAAACTCACATGGAATCATGTTGATACAGGCACCGTGATCTTTAAAGAAAGTTGTATTTTCAAATGGACATGGGGGAGAAAATATTCTTTTCCTTTTGGAATCTGGCCCCTTCTCCCCAGCCCAGTGGCAGCGTGACTGAGACACACTCTTCTCCATCTGTGTTGCAGCTGCCGAGGCAAAGTAAGAGGCTGGGATGGTTTCTAGCACTGGGGCTGCACCAGGCTGAGTTGCTTATGCGTTGCTTTTGGCATTCATTTCTGTAAGCACTGAACCTATTTTCATGTAAGCCCCTGAGATTTCTTTTTGCGAAGAAAAACATTCTCTACATTCCCATCTTCATTTGGGCATGAAGAGGGGAACATTCCCTTTGTCTCTAGCCAGTACTGTTGTTGAGTTTAACAGATGTCAGTGAGCACCTGCCACGTGGCCAGACACTGCGCTGTGGGCTGTAGAAGTCTGATGCTGAGAAGGGTGGAATCCTTGTCTTCAAGGACCACGTGACCTAGCAAAGGGGACACACCAGTGACAACTCACTATAATACAATAGAATAAGTTCCTAATATGTAAGCACCTGAATGCTGTAGAAGATAGAATAATCAGGTCTATTTTGAAGTGATGAGAAGGTTGAACTCAGGTTGGGGTTTTAGGGGTAAGCTGAAGCTTGCCAAGTGAAAACAATAATAATAATATGTTTATATTTTTATTATATAATTTGTAACTGTATCTGTATCCAGTACCCTCTATATGGCTGGCATTTAGCCAAAGGATTTGCATACATCATCTCATTTATTTTTCACAGTAATCATTAAAATAATAAACATATTTCTAATACTTGCTATGTAGCAGGCACCGATCTACTTTATATATAGACAGAAAAGAAATAGGATGGAATCTTTGGATGAATCTCTATTCTGAGAATCATCAAGAGGAAAATGTTCAACATTTTTCCAGTGATTCTAAATTTGTACTATAAGTAAACTGTGCTTAATATGTGGAAGAATAGAAAAAGAGAAAGGGAGGAAGGAAAGGAGGCAAGAAAGGAAAAGAAAAAGATTAGGAAAGGATATCTTCTTCTTTGTGCTTGGTAAAGATCTACAATGAACTTTTTCTTGATCTTTCTCCAAACTGCATAGAATCCTACCGGGGAGTGTCTGCTAGCATGAGGCCATGTTTGTGCTTAGCTGAGGCCAACTCTCTTTGGCTTCCTTCTGGAATTGAGTTTGGGAGACAATATTGTTCTTCAACTGATCTTTAAGATAGTTTGTGACTTGGCTTTGGACTTAGTTGCCCTTGGTATATTGGTGACTTTGACCATTACATCTACAAAGTTTATGTCTGTATTTGTATTGGCACAAATGGAGAGGATTGAGGTGACTTTGACCATTACACCTACAAAGTTTGTGTCTGTGTATGTATTGGCCACAAGTATTGGGAGAATTGATGTGAATGATGAAACAATGAGGAAATTTTTTCACATGGTGACTATCACTTCATTACTGTGTAAAAATTATTCTTAGTTTTCTCCCTTCTTTATCCAACTCCACGGTATAAAAACAAAATGAAATACGAGTATTTTATACTACAGAAACAGGACAATAGTCATTCAGTAGTTTGATATCCTGTTCTTGATTTGTACTGAGTTGGGAACCAACAAGTTTAAAAAAAATCCCAGTATTCAGTGACTAACCCAAGCCCAAATCCTGCCAACAGGGCAGCCTTCAGAGAAACCACACAAAACCTGCAGAAGAGATCTTTAAAATTTGATAAGCTCCTCCTACCACAAGAGACCCCCCACCCCACCACCCCCACCGGCTCCTGAACAAACTCTTCTTTAGAGTAAGAGAGCTCTGGTTGGTCCTGACTCACCAACCAGTCTCTGTGCAGAAACTGCAGGCTGTAGGATGGAAAGCTCCTGACTCATTTTAAAAACCCTATGAAACTAAGTCAGAAGAATCCGTGTCAGTGTTCATCTAAAATAGGCCTTGCACAGAGAGTTCTGGGTCCAGATAACCTAAACAGAGATCACATCTATCTTGAGTAAAGCAAAATGTTCCGCCAGGTGAGCAAAAACTATCAGTCTGTAGACATGCCCCCTTCTCTTCTCATCAGAGAATCTTCCCATGTTTCTATACAGAGCAGGTACAAAGGGTGGAGGAGAGCAGGGGCAGGAATAGATTTTCAAAAGGCAAAGCAAACCTCATTTTTAAGGGTTGTTTTATTTGCTTTCGGTGGTCTTCTATGCAACAACACTGTTTCTTGTATTTTCTTTCTTCTCCCCATTTTGGTTTTCAGTAGTGTCCTTTGTTTGTTACCATTTCCTTTCTATTTTGAGGGATTATACAAGATTCTAAACCTCAGATTCATTTTTAACAATCCCAAGAATTTCAAGGACACCTGAGTGCCCACAAGGCACAGCTTTGGTGAATCCTTGGCCTCACCGTGACACTACCAGTTCTGTGGTTCCCCAAGAAGTAAAGTGCATCATTGAGAGAGAAGGGCAGTAGCTTTGGAAGCTCATTTTCTACATATTAATTGAGGTTCTTAAATGTGAGCTCTCATTGCAGGCTCCAGACTCCCCCCAGAATGAAATTACATTGAACATTAAACATTATTCAGAGTGTACGTTCCAGTTTAAAGAAGGGGAAGAAAATTGTTGTGGCAATGCGAATGCCTATTACTATACACATCAAGAATAATAAAAGTAGGTCTTTTAAAGAGCCTTTAAAAAAGAAAAAGGATATAGAAAACAGCTCCCAGAGAAGTAATTTTTCAATTTCCTTGATTTGCTTAGCGGGAAATTGCTCTCCAATTTATTATAATTTGAAAAGACAATGAATTCTTCATTTGGAATTAATATAAAAATGACTGAAATGCATCTTGCTTGTCTTAGAATTTACAACCTGTTTGGATAAAGCATTCTGAGTCATGGATCACTGTTAAAACCCAAGACTTAGTAAAGGCTGGTAATGTTTTCCATATGGTTTCCCTAAATGATAATTATAGCTCATTCTGAACTACAAATTATATACACTAAAAATGTTAATTTAATTTAGGGTTACTGACTAGGTTTTTTTCTGAAAGCAGGTGTAATAGGAATTACATTGTCTGAATATTGTCAGTAATACTAGACATGATGAATAGATATAACCAAATTATTCCTGAGTTTGACTTTATTTTGTGGATTCTGCTTGCAAATGTTCAGCCTGGTATGCATTCTCTGTGATTTATCCTAAAAGGAGAAAACATTAATGAGGGAAATCAAAACAAATGCCTCTGCTGGACTCTCCAATAAAGCTGTTTGAAATGGGAGAGAGGATGGGCATGAGTATAAAACTGTGAACCAGTCTCCATGTGACTTCTTGGAATTTCACCATCTATCAGCATTAAGTCAGAAATATTAATAAGTATTGAAGTTGAAAATAACTGCAACCTCTGACTGAAAAGCATTTGCTCATAACCTTTCAGTTAGTTTCTATAATGAAATATGGCAATGAATTAGCCATGATGGCCTGAAGAAAGGTGGTTAATAAGAAAAACTGTGCATATTTAGAATCCACATTCTTCTCATGTTTATGTTAGTGAATCCTCTTCATTCCCCCCCCCATTGCCTTTTTATTAATCTATCAGTGCTTACAGTAGAGACAGGTCATTGGAAAGAATTTTAATTAGTCTTTAAATTTGCAAGGTATCAGGATCCTTAGAAATTGTTAGGACCCAGAGGCTGTGAAACATCAGTGTTCAAGAGAGACAGAGTATTCACTGCAGCAGCTGGAGTTCTGCTTGGATTGGTACTTGGCTCCCCACAGTGACTATGCCTTGAAAGAATCACTTACTCACTGTGACTCTTAGTTCCTGCATCTGTCACGTGGACATAACACTTTACATCATAGGTAAGTATAATGACAACAAAGCTTATACAATCTGATACCTATAAATAATCTCTAAGTGACTTATCATAGGAACAATTTAGGGTGCATTTTTAAAATATAGATCTCTAGGTCCTCACCTTGAGCAGTTCCAGTTTCAGTGTTCATTGAAGTTTAGTACCTTCATTTTGACCAACAGCCAAGGTGATCCTGAACACTTGAAGAAACTGATTTGGTCTAACACCCTTGTTTAGATGATGAGAAGAATGAGTCCCAGAGGGTGAGGTGCCTTTGTCAAGGTCATTTAGTGATCCACCTGATAGAGATCCTGCATTCTAACATGCTTTGCACCGTAGCTGCCTCCATTTATTGAGTCCTTTGAAGTGAAGTTCTTTAACAGAGGTGCACATCAGAAACACCTAATGTGCCTTTTCAAGTACTCATGCCCAAGACCCAGCCCACACCTGCTCATTGGCAGCTCTCCGACCTGAACCCAAGGTCCCTGGTTGTTATATAGGACCAGGTGATAACCCTAGGTTAGCTTCACATGCTTTTCTCACACGGAGCCCAGAACACGTGATTTTTTTTTTACTCCAATAAAACTTTATTTATGAATGTTTACATTTGAATTTTATATAATTTTCACATATTAGTAAATACTCTTTTGGTTTAAAAAAATCACAAAAAGATATAAAGAGCTTTCTAAGATTGCAGACCTTACAAAAACAAATGGCTGACTGGATTTGACTTGCATGCCATAGTTTGAAAAGACGGTGCTATAGATGATACTTTAACACACTGGGAATGACTGACCAGGTAATTTGTCCTTCCAGGACTGTTTTTTTTTTTTTTTAATTTAATTTATTTATTTTTTGGATGCTAATTACTTTACAATATTGTATTGGTTTTGCCATACATTGACATGAATCCGCCATGGGTGTACATGTGTTCCCCATCCTGAACCCCCCTCTCACCTCCCTCCCCATCCCATCCCTCTGGGTCATCCCAGTGCACCAGCCCTGAGCACCCTGTCTCATGCATCGAACCTGGACTGGCGATCCTTTTCACATAGGATAATATACGTTTCAATGCCATTCTCCCAAACCATCCCACCCTCACCCTCTCCCACAGAGTCCAAAAGATTTCTATACATCTGTGTCTCTTTTGCTGTTTCACATACAGGGTTATCGTTACCATCTTTCTAAATTCCATATATATGCGTTAATGTACCAAGGACGGGGGAGCCTGGTGGGCTGCCGTCTATGGGGTCACACAGAGTCGGACACGACTGAAGTGACTTAGCAGCAGCAGCAGTACTGTATTGGTGTTTTTCTTTCTGGCTTACTTCACTCTGTATAATAGGCTCCAGTTTCATCCATCTCATTAGAACTGATTCAAATGTATTCTTTCTAATGGCTGAGTAATACTCCATTGTGTATATGTACCACAGCTTTCTTATCCATTCATCTGCTGATGGACATCAAGGTTGCTTCCATGTCCTGGCTATTATAAACAGTGCTGCGATGAACACTGGGGTACATGTGTCTCTTTCAATTCTGGTTTCCTCGGTGCGTATGCCTAGCAGTGGGATTGTCTTAAGGCAGTTCTATTTCCAGTTTTTTAAGGAATCTCCACACTGTTCTCCATAGTGGCTGTACTAGTTTGCATTCCCACCAACAGTGTAAGAGGGTTCCCTTTTCTCTACACCCTCTCCAGCACTTATTGCTTGTAGACTTTTGGATTGCAGCCATTCTGACTGGCATGAAATGGTACCTCATTGTGGTTTTGATTTGCATTTCTCTAATAATGAGTGATGTTGAGCATCTTTTCATGTGTTTGTTAGCCATCTGTATGTCTTCTTTGGAGAAATGTCTGTTTAGTTCTTTGGCCCATTGTTTGATTGAGTCATTTATTTTTCTGGAATTGAGCTGCAGGAGTTGCTTGTATATTTTTGAGATTAATTCTTTGTCAGTTGCTTCATTTGCTATTATTTTCTCCCATTCTGAAGGCTGTCTTTTCACCTTGCTTATAGTTTCCTTTGTTGTGCAGAAGCTTTTAATTTTAAATAGGTCCCATTTGTTTATTTTTGCTTTTATTTCCAATAGTCTGGGAGGTGGGTCATAGAGGATCCTGCTGTGATTTATGTTAGAGAGTGTTTTGCCTATGTCTTCCTCTAGGAGTTTTATAGTTTCTGGCCTTACGTTTAGATCTTTAATCCATTTTGAGTTTATTTTTGTGTATGGTGTTAGCAAGTGTTCTAGTTTCATTTTTTTACAAGTGGTTGACCAGTTTTCCCAGCACCACTTGTTAAAGAGACTGTCTTTTCTCTGTTGTATATTCTTGCCTCCTTTGTCGAAGATAAGGTGACCATAGGTGTGTGGATTTATCTCTGGGCTTTCTGTTTTGTTCCATTGACCTGTATTTCTGTCTTTGTGCCAGTACCATACTGTCTTGATGACTGAGAACTCGTGATTTTCACTCATATTTGAGTCATTTTCATTTCCTGACCACAGTATCGGATCATGTACTCTAATAAAGACACACATTATTAAATATGTTTCTATTTTATTTCCCTTCCCCTCCCACCATGAAAAGCTCTGGCATTAGCCAGTGCTCTGGCAAAGCCACTCCTCCCCAATCTCCCAGGGCTTTTAATACACAGATTGGAGTAATCCACTCTTTCTTAACTGGGATTGCTTTTTACCACCCAGGAGATATTGAGCAGTGTCTGAAGACAGTTTTGGTTTCACGGCTAAGGGGCAGTGCTACTGGCATCAAATGGGTGGAGGCCAGGGATGCTGACAAACATCCTTCAATGCATAAGACATCCCCGCAACGAGGAATTGTATGGACCCAAGTGTCATTAGTGAAGAAACCATAAGCTAATCAACAGGAAGAAAGACTCAGTGAGGATTTGTCTTTGAGAGCTCTGAGAGCCACTTCCAGAGAGGGGAAAACAAACAAACAAACAAACAAACAAACAAAGAAAAACTCACTTGGAAGAGCAAAGAGTGAAGGCAGAAAAGACTGAGCTACCACTTGAGAATATCAAAGAAGAGTCTGGGGAGAAAGTAGAGAGTGTGTGTTAGGAAGAAGGAAATTATGAGCCAGCTTGAAGTTGTGAGAAAGTTAGCATCTGTGAGGAAATGCTGCTTTCACTTAGGAAGTAAATCTTCTTTAAGCTTTCTCAAGAGATGTGAGTTAACATTAGATTGATTTAAACTTCTGGTTTCTTTCAGTGTGATACTGCTCAAGACAAGGCCCATGAAGTGCTGGCTTACATTATGGTGTTACCCTTTCTGAAGATGATAAAAAGCATCTTAAATTATCAAAATAATTTTGCTTTTTCTTTATGTAAGCCTTCGATCAACATCACATGCATATACCATATATAGCACATATGCTTTTCAGTGAGGAGAAAGGAGCAGGGAGCTCAGAGAAACTGACTCAAAGACCCAGAAAGGCTCTAGTAGCAATTAAGCATTGTGCCCAATATGATTGTTCAGTCACTTTTAAAAATCATTGTTCTGTTTGTATTTTAATGTTGTCTCTGCCTTCAAGCTTTTACTGTGTGCTGTGTGTTGTGACATTGGGGTGTGTTTGATGATTGGTCAGGCATTGTACAGTCATTGAGAAAATTGTATAAACATCATCAGGGTTGTTCTCAAACTGGATGCATTTTACCTCTTAGTTTCTGACTATTTTAAGACATCACATGGAGTCTACAGCACTACTTTAGGGTCTACATGACATGTATGATGATTTAAGGTACTCAGTTATCTGAGAAACTTGGGACATCTTGTGTTCCAGGAATTACCCTGTTTAATGGGGAAGGTAGCAAGCATATTCCCTCCAACTGCAAACTTCCTCTGAAATATCAAAGTTTTCCTGAGTGTTTGAATTGAGTCACATGTCAAGAAAAACACATTGCATTCCTTTGCCATAAGATTTGCCATAAGACAAACGCCATATGTTAAGTTTATTTTTAAAGAGTGGGCAAGAACAGGGAGACCGTGTTCCAGTCTGAGAAAATATTGATGCCATGGTGTCAGCGAGGCAAGTTATGGTTTAATTCATACCTGCGGATTAAAGAATGAAAAATGAACCCACATCCCGAGCCTGACATCTGTATAAATGGTACACAGGGATGGAGGCCTGTCTACCTTCCTTAATGTTCTTGGGATAAAGTAAATACTGAAGGGCTTGACATCTCTCCTAAGCCTAACAAGGCTGGCACAGCTGGTGCCCAGATGCACCAGCTGGGTGGGTGGAAGGTCCTCAGGGCTGGGGAGAAAGAAGAGAAGTGAGATGATGCCATGGGGCTTAGGGGACTTAGGATAAATACTGACAAATTCCTTCTTCTACCCAGGATTGTTCTTAGGAACAATTGAAAAGTGGATGAATTTGGAATCTGGGTTGTCCCTGCAGCCACCCCCTTCCTGGCCATCCTGCCAGCACACTCCCCATTCCATACCCCATCACAGTATGGAGTATGTCTTAAACCTAAGAATGCACATACCTTCCCCCTCAGCTCTTGCCTGCTCCTATTCATCCTACCTACACCTGGACAAGGAGATTTGGTAGCATGTTTGTTATAGTAGGGAATTGGAAACATCATAAACGTCTAGCAGCAGATGAAATAAAGCATGGCATTTTTATGTTGGTTCCAAGATTTCTTGTTTGTGAAGTGGGAACAATATTGGCTGCTTATTTCATGAAGTTTCATGAGGATTAAGTAAGAACAATTCTTGGCAAACTGTCAAGTCAATAAATTGTAATTATTATTATTACAGGGAGTACTATACAGCTGTTACAAAGAATGATCTATGGTTTTTCTATAGCAGCTGATATTAAGGACAAAACAAGTGAAAGGCACTAAACACAGTATTCCATTTAAACTTTTATAATTAAATTCATAGCAGCACCAAAGTGCTTACCAAGAATACAGTTGCCCAGCTTTCAACTCTCATTTTGATGAGCTTCTGACATTCAATAGAGTATGAAAATTAAAATGTGCAGAAACAGCATCTGTTCATTTTTTAAAACCTCACAAAACAATACTATACAGTTTCTTTGGATATTTGTATGTGTCTAAAAGCAGGAAATCACCAGGAAAAGGACAGATCAAACCCCTAAAGAAGTGAAGTGAATAAAATTTGGGGTTGTGTGTGTGTCTGTTTGTGTTTCTTTTATCCTAAAGCATGGAGGTGATAGGGTTTGGGTAGGAGGTAGGAACCATTTGAGTCTTAATTCTGTTTTGATTTTGTACAGGAATAAATACTCATCTGTCATTTGCGTGATTAAAAAATAGTTTAAAGGTAAAAGGGTAACCTGTGCTCACGTGCTCACTTTTAATCAAGTCAGATGTGTTTTTCTTAAGCAGCACAACCTGAATCTTCAACCTCAGAATATACATGCTGTGAGAGACCTTCCAGAACAGGTCCCTTGTCTCAGCTGAGGGAACCAGTGGTTTAGTTTTCGTGTTTTTTAACTGAAGTATAGTTGATACACAACGCTGTGCCAGTCTTTGCTGTACAGCATAGTGACTCAGTTATACACATCAGTTCAGTTCAGTTTCTCAGTCATGTCTGAATCTTTGTGACCCCATGGACAACAGCACACCAGGCCTCCCTGTCCATCACCAGCTCCTGAGTTTACTCAAACTCATGTCCATGGAGTCAGTGATACCATCCAACCATCTCATCCTCTGTTATCCCATTCTCCTCCTGCCATCAATCTTTCCCAGCATGAGGGTCTTTTCAAATGAGTTAATTCTTTGAATCAGGTGGCCAAAGTATTGGAGTTTCAGCCTCAGTCCTTCAAGTGAATATTCAGGACTTATTTCCTTTAGGATTGACTGGTTGGATCTCCTTGCAGTCCAAGGGACTCTCAAGAGTCTTCTCCAACACCACAGTTCAAAAGCATCAGTTCTTCAGTGCTCAGATTTCTTTATAGTCCACCTCTCACATCCATACATGACTGCTGGAAAAACCATAGCTTTGACTAGATGGACCTAAGATGGCAAAGTAATGTCTCTGTCTAGGTTGGTCATAACTTTTCTTTGAAGGTGCGGGCATCTTTTAATTGCATGGCTATAGTCACCATCTGCAGTGATTGTGGAGCCTCAAAAATAGTCTCTCATGTTTCCACTGTTTCCCCATCTATTTGCCATGAAGTGTTTGCCATGAAGTGATGGGACCAGATGCCATGATCTTAGTTTTCTGAATGTTGAGCATTAAGCCAACTTTTTCACTCTCCTCTTTCACTTTCCTTAAGAGGCTCTTCAGTTCTTTGCTTTCTGCCATAAGGGTGGTGTCATCTGCATATCTGAGGTTATTGATATTTCTCCTGGAAATCTTGATTCCAGCTTGTGCTTCATCCAGTCTGGCATTCCTCATGATATATTCTGCGTATAAGTTAAATAAGCAGGATGACAAAATACAGCCTTGATGTACTCCTTTCCTGATTTAGAACCAGTCTGTTGTTCCATGTCCAGTTCTAACTGTTGCTTCCAGACCTGCATACAGATTCCTCAGGAGGCAGGTCAGGTGGTCTGGTATTCCCATCCCTTGAAGAATTTTCCACAGTTTGTTATGATCTACAGTCCAAGTCTTTGGCATGGTCAATAAGGCAGAAGTAGATGTTTTTCTGGAACTCTCTTGCTTTTCCGATGATCCAGCAGATGTTGGCAATTTGATCTTTGGTTCCTCTGCCTTTTTTAAAACCAGCTTGAACATCAGAAAGCTCATGGTTTACATACTGGTGAAGCCTGGCTTGCAGAATTTTGAGCATTACTTTACTAGCATGTGAGATGAGTGCAATCGTGTGATAGTTTGAGCATTCTTTGGCATTGCCTTTCTTTGGGATTGGAATGAAAATGGACCTTTTCCAGTCCTGTGGCCACTGCTGAGTTTTCCAAATTTGCTGGCATATTGAGTGCAGCACTTGCACAGCATCATCTTTCAGGATTTGAAATAGCTCAACTAGAATTCTATCACCTCCACTAGCTTTGTTCGTAGTGATGCTTCCTAAGGCTCACTTGACTTCACCTTCCAGGATGCCTGGCCCTAGGTCAGTGATCACACCATCGTGATTATCTGGGTCATGAAGATCTTTCTTTTGTACAGTTGTTCTGTGTATTCTTGCCACCTCTTCTTAATATATTCTGCTTCTGTTAGGTCCATAGCATTTCTGTCCTTTATTGTGCCCATCTTTGCATGAAATGTTCCCTTGGTATCTCTAATTTTCTTGAAGAGAGATCTCTACTCTTTCCCATTCTGTTGTTTTCCTCTATTTCTTTGCATTGATCGCTGAGGAAGTCTTTCTTATCTCTCCTTGCTATTCTTTTGAACTCTGCATTCAAGTGGGTGTATCTTTCCTTTTCTCCTTTCCCTTTCACTTCTTTTCTTTTCATAACTATTTGCAAGCCTCCTCAGATAACCATTTTGCCTTTTTGCATTTATTTTTCTTGGAAATGGTCTTTATCCCTGTCTCCTGTACAATGGCACAAACTTCTGTCCATAGTTCTTCAGGCACTCTGTCTATCAGATCTATTCCCTTGAATCTATTTGTCACTTCCACTGGATAATCGTTAGGGATTTGATTTAGGTCTAGTGTTTTCCCTATTTTCTGCAATTTAAGTCTGAATTTGGCAATAAGGTGTTCATGATCTGAGCCAGTCATCTCCCAGTCTTGTTTTTGCTGACTATATAGAACTTCTCCATCTTTGGCTGCAAAGAATGTAATCAATCTGATTTCAGTATTGACCATCTGGTGATGTCCATGTGTAGAGTCTTCTCTTGTATTGTTGGAAGAGGGTGTTTGCTATGACCAGTGCATTCTCTTGGCAAAACTCTATTAGCCTTTGCCCTGCTTCATTCTGTATTCCAAGGCCAAATTTGCCTGTTACTCTAAGTATTTCTTGACTTCCTACTTTTGCATTCCAGTCCCCTATAATGAAAAGGGCATCTGTTTTGGGTGTTAGTTCTAGAATATCTTGAGGTCTTCATAGAACCATTCAACTTCCACTTCTTCAGCATTACTGCTCAGGGCATAGACTTGGATTACTGTGATACTGAATGGTTTGTCTTGGAAAGGGACAGAGATCATTCTGTCGTTTTTGAGATTGCATCCAAGTACTGCATTTCGGACTCTTTTGTTGACCATGATGGCTACTCCATTTTTTCTAAGGAATTCTTGCCCAAACTAGTAGATATATTGTCATCTGAGTTAAATTCACCCATTCCTGTCCATTTTAGTTCGCTGATTCCTAAAATGTCAATGTTCACTCTTGCCATCTCCTGTTTGACCACTTTCAATTTGTCTTGATTCATGGACCTAACATTCCAGGTTCCTATGCAATATTGCTGTTTACAGCAGACTTTACTTCCATCACTAGTCACATCCACAATTGAGTGTTGGTTTTGCTTTGGCTCCGTCTCTTCATTTCTGGAGTTAGTTCTCCACTGATCTCCAGTAGCATTTTGGGCACCTACTGACCTGGGGAGTTCATCTTTCAGTGTCCTATCTTTTTGCCTTTTCATACTGTTCATGGGATTCTCAAGGCAAAAATACTGAAGAAGTTTGCCATTCCCTTCTCCTGTGGACACGATTTTTGTCAGAACTCTCCGCCGTGACCCGTCCGTCTTGGGTGGCCCTACATGGCATGAGTTAGGCAAGGCTGTGGTCCATGTAATCAGATTGGTTAGTTTTCTGTGACTGTGATTTTCAGTCTGTCTGCCCTCTGATGGATAAGGATAAGAGGCTTATGGAAGCTTCCTGATGGGAGAGACTGACTGAGGGGGAAACGTAAAGATTAAAGATTTACTTAGCATGGCCCCACCCATCAGAACAAGACCCAGTTATACACACAGAGATATTCCTTTTTTTACATATTCTTTTCCATTCTGGTTTACCACAGGACATTGAATACAGTTCACTGTGCTGTATAGTAGACCTTGTTGTTTATTCATCCTATATATAATTTTTTACATGCTAATCACAAGCTCCTGGACCCTTCCACCTCCACCAACTCCCCCTTGGCACCTGTACATCTGCTGTCTGTCTGTGAATCTGTTTCTGTTTTGTAGATAGGTTCTTTTGTGCCATATTTTTGATTCCACATTAAAGTTATATGGTATTTGTCTTTCTCTTTCTGACTTCAGTTCAGTTCAGTCGCTCAGTCATGTCCGACGCTTGGTGACCCCATGAATCGCAGCATGCCAGGCCTCCCTGTCCATCACCAACACCCAGAGTTCACTCAGACTCACATCCATCGAGTCAGTGATGCCATCCAGCCATCTCATCCTCTGTCGTCCCCTTCTCCTCCTGCCCCCAATCCCTCCCAGCATCAGAGTCTTTTCCAAGGAGTCAACTCTGCATGAGTTGGCCAAAGTACTGGAGTTTCAGCTTTAGCATCATTCCTTCCAAAGAAATCCCAGGGTTGATCTCCTTCAGAATGGACTGGTTGGATCCCCTTGCAGTATTTTTGGGGGCTCCAAAATCACTGCAGATGGTGACTGCAGCCATGAAATTAAAAGACGCTTACTCCTTGGAAGAAAAGTTATGACCGACCTAGATAGCATGTTGAAAAGCAGAAACATTACTTTGCCAACAAAGGTCCGTCTAGTCAAGGCTATGGTTTTCCCAGTGGTCATGTATGGATGTGAGAGTTGGACTGTGAAGAAAGCTGAGCACCGAAAAATTGATGCTTTTGAGCTGTGGTGTTGGAGAAGACTCTTAAGAGTCCCTTGGATTGCAAGGAGATCCAACCAGTCCATTCTGAAGTTACTTAGCATGATAATCTCCAGCTGCCTCCACATAGCTGCAAATGGCATTATTCCATTCTTTTTCTGGCTGAGTAGTATTCCATTGTGTGTGTGTGAGACATCTTCTTTTTCCACTCATTTGTCAGTGGACAGTTAGGTTGTTTCCATGTCTTGGATATTGTGAATAGTGCTGCTATGAACTTATGAGTGTGTTTATCTTTGAATTAGAGTTTTGTCCAGGTATATGCACAGAAGTGGGATTGCTGGATCATGTGGTAATTCTATTTTTAGTTTTCTGAAGAACCTCTACACTGTTTTCTATAGTGGCTGTACCAACTTACATTCCCACCAGCAGTGCAGGAGAGGGGACCAAGCGTTTAGCATGGGAATGACTAGCTCAAGGTCACATAGTAGAGGGATCTGGGAGAGAAAGAGGGAACAAGCGACAAGTGGGGTTGTAAAAGAACTAGTGAAGTTGAAGATCAGCTAAAGTTAAGGGGGCAAGGAGTTTGGAAGAAGAGGGAATGAGTTAGAAGGGTCTTCAGAGTTTTTGTAATCAAGATCCAAAAATATCAAAATCAGCAGGCAAGTCCTCAGGCTCTCCCCTTCCCACCACTTCCCAGGGAGCTTTTGTATTTGCCTGCTCACCCTCTAAGGCCTTCGGTTGTGTTATTGCTAATAATAGCAAAAGGAGAATTGAAAGATAGCCAGAAAATCTAGAAATATTTATGGTAGAAAAAGACTAAGACCCTCGTGAAAGCTGAGGGACAGATCTCAGAGAAGACCCAGGCTCATGGTAGTTTGTAAAGCGTGGGGTTCTGGGGGATGCTGCAAGAGTTGGCAGTACTTCAGAGACAGTGGGACAAAGAGGGGAAAGAGGACTGTCCAAAGTTTATGTGGGTTGGCAATGTAATCCCCTTTTTGTGACATTTCGGGAGACTTCAGTAAAAATTTAAGTGGTTCATTAATATTCTTTGGATGTCATACTTGGTTTTCTGTTGAATGAACAGTAGCCCATCATCCTAAAGTGTACGCTAAAAATCACCTGTGCTGAGGGAACTAGAAGGAAATACACAACACTCAGAAATGTTGTCAGTATGAGGAATGGTATCTGGAACCCTCTCTCCCAGTCATGCCCCTCAGCCAGCTTTACTCTTTGCTTTCATCCCTTCATCCCTCAGACAAAGGTAAAAAGGACATGGCGATCAGAGAATGCCCACCTTTTAAACCACTTCTTTCCTAGTAAGGTGAAAAAGGGATTCTGTAACAGCACCAATTGCCCACCAAGAATATACTCGCCTGACTTTCAGTTCTCATCTGAAGAAGCCTCTGAGACTTTCAGTGGAATTAGAAAATTAAAATGTGCACAAACAGCATATATGTCATATCATTATGACCTACAGGATAAATACACATACATAAACACACACACACGAAGGGGAGGGGGAAGAAGGTCCATGTCCTTGGTTTGTGCTGGCAGAGTACCAGGTGAGGGGCTTCGGGACTTAGTATATTTGGTACCCCATTGATAGAAAGGTTAAGGTTATTCTCCTTTGAGATAAACATCCCCCACAGAATCTTGCTTTCTCTGCCCTTGGTTCCCTTGGCCTGGGTGTTATATACCATATTTTCCAGGCAGATCAGAATATGCACTGACAATCATTTGCCAAAGATTACCTGGGTGGCACCTTCTTGTAAGAATGCAAATGATTCTCCTAAATCCCGCACACGTTGAATGAAGAATAAACAACCTTGTTGAAATCATCTACATGACCTGGAATGCTAAAAGCCTTTAGTTTGCTTGCTATAGTGCAAAAATATGAGAAATATTTAATCTTTAAAAATACACAATGGAATCATAATTTTGCTGCAGGTTCAAAGAGAGCACAATATAATGCAGTGTATTTAAAATGTAATGGCAGTGTATATTTTCAAAATGCAAACAGCAGAGAGTTTGATAAATAGCTAAAGAGCACCAGACCATATCTTAGCCTTATAAAAGTGTCTCCCATGAATGTTAACTGTATCTCTCAGAAAATTCTTAATATGCTCCATGGCTCAGTGTGTAGACAACAACTCTGTAGAAATGTGTGTGCCTACCTGGTGTGTGGTCTTTGTCAACTCAAAGTGAAGGTTGTATAAACTTTAGGTGCCCAGCCTTTTAGTTCAGAACAAAGAGACAAATCTAAAAGTTTATAATTTTCCAGACCTCTCTTGTACCTAGTGTTTTTTAAAATCTATTTTTGATACAATGTTTTTCTATTTTTAAATAATCATACCAGATTATTTATAGTATATCTTTGTCTGTTTTAATCCATGTTGATGTCCAATTGTATATTTAAAATTCTATTCATTTTATATCATAAAATTGGTACATGTTCTTATAAAAAACATGAATAGGGTGTGTTGAAATACAGGTTAAAAAAGACATAAATTTGGGGGGATTTATTCTCTAGAGTCTAGAAACAAGCAGTAGAGCAGCACTAGCCAACAAAACTTTCTGCTGTGATGAAAATCCGTTTTGTCCAATTTGGTAGCCACTGGCCAGCACTGGGTCATTATTGAGTGTTTGAAGTGTAGCTACTTGGGCTGAGGAACTGAATTTTTAAAAATTTTATGTAATTTTGATTAATCTACTAAGACATTCACATGCGGCTCATGGCTCCCATAGTAGACAGCAGAGGAGTGGTGGGTTTGAATATCCTCCTGCTTGTGGCTTCTACGCTCAAGATGTCCTCATGGTCCAAGATGGCTGTTGGAGCCATACCGTGAATCCACATTCCAGGCAACAGGGAGGAATATAGAGAAAAGGGCTAGTCCCTTCCCTTTTAACGAGGCTTCCTAGGTGTCCTGCACAACTACTTCTAGTCTACAGCTTGCCCAAAACTTAGTCACATGCCTACACTGAGCCACTAGGAGTCTAGGAAAGATTCTGGGTTTGGTTTTTTTTTTTTTTTTTTTTTGACTGAAGAAGGGATTTGAGGGTAGGCAGTTGTCTCCCTGTCACAAAAAATGCATTATTAAGTCCACCATTCCCATCCATTCCTCCATCCCAACCCAAATTCTTTCCTAAGTCTACAAAGATAACTGCTATGAATAACACTGTGTACAACCCTCTGACAAAATTATTTATATACACACATACTTTTTTTAGCATTTTAATTTTTTATGTACTCTCTGCAGATCACATATTGCATTTTTACATTTTTTGAATCACTGATATAATGTATAGATCTAGATCATTCTCCTTCATCAAGTATACAATCAGTTCTGTGAGGCAGGGAATATATGTGCTGTGATCATTTTTTGCCCTAGCTGTAGTAGACTGAAAATATTCAGCATAAAAGTCTTCTTTTATGAATATATCATAATTTAGTTAACCTATTCTTTCCTCCTACCGCTAAAGTAATAACCCTTCTCAAGAAAAATACTGCTTTGTGCTCTGAGAGCTTTAGACAGTTAACTAAATACGTGCCATCCATTCAATTTATTGTCTTCCCAACCAACTGCAAAAATACTCTGTAATGATTTGATTAAGTTATTGTAACAACTTGAAACTATGTGTCCATGATTCTCTTACTCCATGGAGGTATGCATTGACTCCAGAGCACTGGTTAAGGGAAAAGTCAAACTAGTTAAAAGTTCCTTTAGGGAGAGAGCCAGATCACTTCCTTGGGTTTCCAGGCATTCTATTGGTATAGATGTACTCTACAGCTGGAGATCAATGGGTATATGAATGGTATATGCACCACTTGGAACAGGAGTGCAGTGAATGGATGTTTTGAAGGGCTCTCACCATCCCTAGCTGTGCCAGCCCCTGGGGGATTGTTGTGTGGAAAAATGTAGCTAAAGAAACAGACAGTCTGACAAACAGGAAGCAAGCAATAGCTTTGGAAGCAGACAAATCAGACTTTGACTCCTGGCTCAGCCCTTTCCTAATTCTGTGACTAAGAAAGGCACAAAATGTCACTGAGGCTCAATGACCTTATCATTAAAAGGTAATAGTGTCCTTTGCCTTCTAGTATTGTGTGAATCAAATGGAAAATTATCTATTGCCTGCCATAGCAGGATTCACACAATCAGAGCTATGCGTGTGGATAACATCATGCGTTTCCAAAATACTGGAATGGATCCTAAGAGTCAGTGGATCAATTTCAAGAGGGAGATCCTTTCTAAAAAACAATAAACTATTTATTTGACTGTGCTAGATCTGTGACGGCTCTTAATTGTAGCATGTGGAATCCAGCTCCATGACCTGGGATCAAGCTCAGGCCCTCTACATTGGGAATGCAGAGTCTCAGCCACTGGACGACCAGGGAAGTCCCAGGAGATCTTCTTGCTGGTGGAGTTGCTCATCAGTATTGAGTAACTCAGACTGATCTGGCCTGAAATTGAGCACATTTTCATTTCTCTATAGAGGCATCC
This sequence comes from Capra hircus, assembly GCF_001704415.2. Taxonomy (NCBI): domain Eukaryota; kingdom Metazoa; phylum Chordata; class Mammalia; order Artiodactyla; family Bovidae; genus Capra; species Capra hircus. The sequence goes on from NC_030829.1 coordinate 34,733,172, forward strand.
TTACAAAAACATAGTCCAAATGAACTTGGGTGGCTCCCTGACTGATGTATTTGGTCCATGATTTTGGTATTTAGAGGACATAGAGACTGGTGCAATGAGCAGGGCAGTAGCAGCCCACCAGACAGGACTCGGCATCCTAGACTCCAATTCAGAAATATTTCTAAACCAGAATTTTACATTGACCATATGCATCAGAAATCATTAGGCTACTAGCTAAAAATGCAGATTCCTGGAGCCCAGCTAAGAAGTGCAGAATCAGATTTTATGGCAGAGGGATCCACAGTCCCCAGGTTAATAAGCTTATTAGGTGATTTTTGTGCATGGGAAAATTGTAAAACTTTTTTCCCAGAATGATTTAAATTGAGCAACTAAAGTGAGCAATTGAATACTCCTTAGAATCTATCTTAGAGATACAGAGATATATCTATAGAGATAACATGGTTAACTGCCACTACACTGCAAAAGTAAGAACACAAAGATACCCATTTCCTCAAGAATATATCAACAACATAATGTGATGCAAACAGGATGGAGATAAGTAAGCGGTCCACAGAAATAGCAGAGAGGAAGAAGTGATTAACTCTGGTAGGAGAAGTTTTAAGAAAGACATGATATCTGAGTTGGACTTTGAAGGATGAATAGAAGTTCACCAAATTACCAAGATGGCAGGGAAGCATTTCTCAAGCTTTAATGCATGTATGATACAATCACTTGGGGATCCTATTAATAAAATGCAAGTTCTGTTTCAGTGAATCTGCGTGACGCTCTCAGGTGATGGCTTATTGATCACACTTTGAGTAGCAAAGCTCTAGAGGTAAAAATTACATTGGTTATAATGAAGTTTCCATTTTACCCATAGTGAGGCATGTGTATCACATTATGTTGATATTTCCTGACTGCTCTTTTATGAAGAACCAGCTGATCTCTTTCCTGCACAGGAATATCTTCACTAAATACATACATTCCTTAAGCAACCCACCTTGGACCATGGTGTTGCCCATGTAAGAAGCAAGTCACTTCAAAACTCAGCCTCAGCAATTCTAGTCTTTCGGTAAACTGGTCAGTGTTTATTGCCATCTCTTTGTCTGCTTCAGAGAAATGTCTGTTTAAGTCTTTTGCTCTCTTTTTGATTGGGTTGTTTGTTTTTCTGGTATTGAGTTGCATGTTCAGTTCAGTTCAATCACTCAGTCATGTCCGACTCTTTGCGACCTCATGGACTGCAGCACACCAGGCCTCCCTGTCCATCACCAACTCCCGGAGCTTACTCAACTTGTGTCAGTAAAGTCGGTGATACCATCCAGCCATCTCATCCTTTGTCATCCCCTTCTCTTCCTGCCTTCAGTCTTTCCCAGATTCAGGGTCTTTTCAAATGAGTAGGTCTTCACATCAGGTGGCCAAAGTATTGGAGTTTCAGCTTTCCAATGAATATTCAGGACTGATTTCCTTTAGGATGGACTGGTTGGATCTCCTTGCAGTACAAGGGACTCACAACAGTCTTCTCCAACACCACAGTTCAAAGCATCAATTCTTTGGCACTCAGCTTTATTTATAGTCCAACTCTTGTAACCATACATGACTACTGGAAAAACCGTAGCTTTGACTAGATGGACCTTTATTGGCAAAGTAATGTCTCTGCTCTTTAATATGCCATCTAGGTTGGTCATAACTTTCCTTCCAAGGAGCAAGCATCTTTTAATTTCATGGCTGCAGTCACCATCTGCAGTGATTTTGGAGCCCCCCCCCAAAATAAAGTAAGCCACTGTTTCCCCCTCTATTTGCCATGAAGTGATGGGACCAGATGCCATGATCTTAGTTTTCTGAATGTTGAATTTTAAGCCACCTTTTTCACTCTCCTCTTTCACTTTCATCAAGAGGGTCTTTAGTTCTTCACTTTCTGTCATAAGGGTGGTATCATCTGCCTGTCTGAGGTTATTGATATTTCTCCTGGCAATCTTGATTCCAGCTTGTGCTTCATCCAGCCCAGTGTTTCTCATGAGGTACTCTGCATATAAGTTAAATAAGCAGGGTGACAATATACAGCCTTGACGTACTCCTTTTCCTATTTGGAACCAGTCTGTTGTTCCATGTCCAGTTCTAACTGTTTCTTCTTGACCTGCACACAGATTTTATCAGGAAGCAGGTGAGGTAGTCTGGTATTCCCATCTCTTGAAAAATTTTCCACAGTTTTGACTGTGATCCATGCAGTCAAAGGCTTTGGTGTAGTTGATAAAGCAGAAGTAGATGTTTTTCTGGAACTCTCTTGCTTTTTTGATGGTCCAACAGATGTTGGCAATTTGATCTCTGGTTCTTCTGCCTTTTCTAAATCCAGCTTGAACATCTGGAAGTTCCCGGTTCACGTACTGTTGAAGCCTGGCTTGGAGGATTTTGAGCATTACTTTGCTAGCGTGTGAGATGAGTACAATTGTGCAGTAGTTTAAACATTCATGAGCTGCTGGTATATTTTGGAAATTAATCCTTTTTCAGTTGTTTCATTTGCTATTATATTCTCCCAGTCTTAGGTCTGTCTTTTCACCTTGTTTATAGTTCCCTTCACTGTGCAAAAGCTTTTAAGTTTAATTAGGTCCCACTTGTTTATTTTTGTTTTTATTTCCATTACTCTAGGAGGTAGGTCATAGAGGATCTTGCTGTGATTTATATCTTAGAGTATTTTGCCTATGTTTTCCTCTAAGAGTTTTATAGTTTCTGGTCTTACATTCAGGTCTTTAATCCACTTTGAGTTTATTTTCGTGTATGGTATTAGGAAGTGTTCTAGTTTCATTCTTTTACATGTAGCTGCCCAGTTTTCCTGGCACCACTTACTGAAGAGATTATCTGTACTCCATTTTATATTCCTGCCTCCTTTGTCAAAGATAAAGTGTCCATAGGTGTGTGGGTTTATCTCTGGGTTTTTTATCTTGTTCCATTGATTTATATTTCTGTTTTTGTGCCAATACCATACTGTCTTGATGACTGTAGCTTTGTGGTATAGTCTGAAGACAAGACAGTTGATTCCTCCAGCTCCATTCTTTCTCAAGATTGCTTTGGCTATGCAGGATCTTTTGTGTTTCCATTACAAATCGTGAAAATTTTTGTTTTAGTTCTATGAAAAATGCCATTGGTGATTTGTTAGGGATTGCTCTGAATCTGTAGATTGCATCTGGTAGTATAGTCATTTTTACAATATTGATTCTTCCAACCCAGGAACATGGAATATCTCTTCATCAAAGACATTATATTGTCTTTGACTTCTTTCATCAGGGTCCTATAGCTTTCTCTATACAGTTCTTTTATCTCCTTAGGTAGGTTTATTCCTAGATATTTTATTCTTTCTATTGCAATGATAAGTGGGATTAATTCCTTAATTTTTCTTTCTGATTTTTCACTGTTAGTGTATAGGAATGCAAGTGATTTCTGCATATTGATTTTGTATCCTGCAACTTTACTAAATTCAGAATTCACTGATTAGCTTTAGTAATTTTCTGATAGTATCTTTAGGATTTTCTGTGTATAGTATCATGTTGTCTGCAAACAGTGAGAGTTTTACTTCTTTTCCAGTCTAGATTTGTTTTATTTCTTTTTGTTCTCTGATTGCCACAGCTCGGACTTCCAAAACTATGTTGAATAATTGTGGTGAGACTGGACACCCTTGTCTCGTTCCTGATCTTAGAGGAAATGCTTTGTTTTTCACCATTGAGCATAATGTTTGCTGTGGGTTTATTGTATATGGCCTTTATTATGTTGAGGTAGATTCCTTCCATGCCCATTTTTTGAAGAGTTGCTATCATAGATGGGTGCTGAAAGTAATTTTTAAAGTATGTTTTCCTTGTTGATCTGTTTTCTGTGTCCTTTATTATTCTTTTCTTTACCACAGCCTCAGATATACAGTTTTTTCCTTTTTCTGTCCTCAAATTAAGCAATAGTAGAACATCTTTCTCACATAAAAAAACCTGGGTTTTTTATCTGGGTTTTTTATCTGCTCCTCAGTCCTTTCCTTTTTTAGTGATGCTGCCAGAGATTGGCTCTTTCTTTGTTCCCTTTGTTACCTTCTAAGAAATTTTCCCTGTAATTACAGCTCTAAGCTTAACCCCTCTCTTGGGCTCCAGGCTGTTCTGCCAACTGGCAGCAAAGCATGGAATGGTGGTTATGACCCCAGACTTCAGAGATAGATAAACCTAGATTACAATCCAGGCTCTCATGTGAACTCTGTGACCTTATGCAAATTGCTTAACCTCTCTGAGCCTCAGTGTCTTCACTGAGGTATTAGAGGTGAAAGAGGAATAATAAAGGTACCTATCTCAAGAGGGTGTAGAGAGAAAGGAGTCTACAACACTATTGGTTGGAATGTAAGCTGGTGCAGCCCTTATGGAGAGGAATATGGAAGTTCTTTCAAAAACTAAAAATAGAATTACCGTATGATCCTGCAGTCCCACTCTTGAACATATATCCAGAGAAAAACTCTAGCTTGAAGAGATACATGTTCATAGCAGCACCATTTACAGTAGCCAAGACATGGAAGCAATCTAAATGTCCTTTAACAAATGGATGGATAAAGAAAATGTGGTACATATATGCAATAGAACATTACTAACCCATAAAGAACAATGAAGCAAAGTCATCTGCAGCCACATGAATGAACCTAGAAATTACCATATTAAGTGAAGTCAGGCAGAGAAAGACAAACGTCATACGTTATTACTCACATGTGGAATTTAAAAAATAATATAAATGAACTTATTTACAAAGCAGAAATAGACTCCCAGACATAGGTAACAAATTCATGATTACCAAAGGGGATAGCAGGGAAAGTAGATAAATTAGGAGTTTGGGATTTTATATATGTGTATATATATATACACATATATATATTGAATAACTATATATATAAAATAAATAGCAAGAACCTACTATATAGCATAAGGAAGTATATTCAATATCATGTAATAACCTATAGTGGAAAAGAATCTGGAAAAGAGTATATATGCATAAGAGAGTATATACATTAAAAGAGCTATATGTATATATGTATAACAGAATCACATTGCTGTACACCTGAAGCTAGCACAATATTGTAAATTAAATATACATCAATTTAAAAAGTGGTTATTAAAAAAGGTACCTATCTCATGAGCTTCCCAGGTAGCTCAATAGTAAAGAATCTGCCTGCTAAGGCAGGAGACATGAATTCCATCCCTGGCTCAGGAAGATCCCCTGGAGAAGGAAATGGCAACCCACTCCAGTATTCTCGCCTGGGAAATCCTGTGGACAGAGGAGCCTGGCCGGCTGCAGTCCACAAGGTCACAAAAGAGTTGGACACGACTTAGCAACTAGAAACAACAACCTGTCTCATAGTATCTATGAAAGTAACAATCAATTCTAAGTAAAAGGCACAGTACCTGGTTTATGATGATTATTCAGGAAGAGTAGCTACTTAGTCGTCACACTCACCTGCCCTCCTACTGTAGCCTCCGCCTCACCGCCCTGTGCTTTCCCAGATTGATGGCTTGCATGCCCTGGTGTCTGCCACCACGCCCCCACCTTCACACGGCTTCTCTCCTCCATACTGTACCACCCTGTGTTTTGCCTGAAATCAACTCCTGCTGTGTGTTTCTTCTAAATAACTCAATCGTGTTTGCACAGAAGAACAAATACACCCACACAGACTACATGTTTGCTATCTCTCTGTGTTCTGTTCAAGCCTTGTGGACAAGCACAACAGGCAAAGCAGCTTAGAGAGAAAAAGTACTTGGACACATTTGCCAAGCAAAGGTGCAGCCATGGCAACCCAGGTACACACAGGAGGATAACTGAGATTTATCAGTTAGGAGTTTGACAACCTTTACTCCTAATCACATCTACCTGTCTCATATATCTGAGGTGACTAACTTCTGTTCTGTGTCCCATAGTGCCGTTGCTTCCTGCTATAATGACAGCCATCATATAATGACAGTCTTTTCAAAGACTTGCCACTTATTTTAAGATGGACCAAGGATGCTTAAGCTGTGTCCAGAAATACTTCAGTAAATAATCATTTTGTTACAAAAGCAGTTAAACTCCTTCAACACTTACCTCCGCAAGTATCCCAATCTTCATATCTGAAGATTCTATGTAGCACAGATGCTGAAAGGCAGGCTGGTTCAGAAGGCTGGTCTGGCTTTATTGCCCTTTGTCCTGAAATAGACTGTCATGGGTAAGTAGCCAGTGATGGAGAGGATGGGGAAGGTTGACCTCCCTACTTTTCTTGTTCCTATCAGTCTAAGGTAGCTGACGTTTTTTGTTGTTGTTTTTTTCCCCCTAGCCTGGTGTTTCTCAAACTTTCACAACTGTATTGATTCATCAAAAAATATTTCCTAAAAAAAAATAATTTCCTGCCAGCTTCCTATGCACAGGAACAGGATCCACAAGGGAGGTGCTGGCTCCGGTGCAGCTCCTGGACTTCTCTGTGGCAGAGGTCCTGGGGGCATCTGGCCGGAAGAGGGAGGGCTGGGACCCTTTCTGGGAAGCCAGAGGTGCACAGCCAGGTTTTCTCCTTTAATTACCTGCTTATTTGGGGTGTTCTCAGGTGCAGCTTCCTCTCTGAGGACCTAAAGAGGGTCTGAAGCCCACCCCCCACCCCACGCCCCCACTTTGGCCCTGCCCCTGAATGTGAACCATGACAAAGAGGATGCTTCCTGGCAAGGGAGTTACAGTCTACTGGTGGAAGAAACAGACACTAAATGAGAAAGTAAACCCCAAATTGAATAAAGGTGCAAGAAGTGCTATGAGAGAGATGAAGAAGGTAGTGTGATAAAGAATAAGGAGAAGTGCCAGGGGAGGTGACATTTAAAATGGAATTTGAAAGTAAGGGGTCAGGCACACAAAGGACAAAGGGGCAGGTATGTTGGCAGGTGGAACCACACGTGGGCCTAGAGGTGAGAGCAGAAGGGCCCTGGGCCCGCAGGGTGGGAAAGCAGGGCTGAGTAGTACTAGCTCAGGTCAGAGCGAGATGCAATCATGCCCCATGCACACCTGGCTAAGGGGTTGGTGTTTTATACCCAGTGTAATGGAAAGCCAAAGGTTTAAAAAGCAGGACAGCTCCCTGCCCTTTTTTAATTAAATGAAATCTTATTCAGAAGATATATTTTAAATGATTAAAGCAGACCCTTCTGATTGAACTGAGGAAGGGGACCCTGAACTGGTCTGAGAAGACTTCTCCTAAGCTCCTCCTGGGCACCTCCCTGGCTGTACAGGACACAGTTAACTTTCCATTCCTGGCAAAGGGAAGCCAGTGCTGGTATTGAAGGCCAGGAATGATTTCAGCTAGGAGTGAATAAAAAAACTGGTGTCAGGCTGGAGGCCGGGTTCTCTGGAGGAAGTGGGTTTGAAATGATGCAGGGCAGGACCGTTACATGATTTCCGTTAGCATTATTCAGCATCCTCGGTTAGGAGTAGAAAAAGTAGATGGTTAGAGTTAGGCAAGATGGGTGTGATAAAAGCTCTAAGATGTTGGCTATGTATGGATCCAGGGTTGTTGAAAAAGAAGAAAACTCAGGAGAGGATTTTAGGAATAAAGTAGGGCAAGAACATTGAGCCCACGAGGAGGTTTGACTGAAGATAGGCTTGGAAAGAGCATGAAAGATGTCACAGAAGAGATAATCAGGAAATGTTGGTTGGAGATGTGCTGGGTGACAAGATCTAAAATCTATCGTGTGAGTTCCTAGGGCAAGTGATGGTCAAGATTGCTGGGGCAGAAGAGGACCAGGAGCAACAGGGCTGCTGAAATCATGCAGCTGATGGTAGGGAGGATGGAGAGGAAAATTGTAGGCTGGATATGAGTGATGATAGTTCATCAGTATACTGTGGTAACGAAAGTGGGAAGAGGGTGACATGACCGAGTTAATATAGTCTTAAAGAAAAGTTATTTTGTTTTAATTCACCTTGATTAGTATTTTAGACTCTCACAAGTTTACAAAGAAAATACAATCATTACCTTTGTATCCATCACTCAGCTTAAGAAGTAAAGCTCTATACCAACACCATTGTAGCCCCATAGGTAAATCCTCATAGATTCATCCCCACTCCTGCCCCTACCAAGGTAACTACTATTAAATAGGTCTTATCATTGCCTATCATTCTTTGTGTTTTTGCTAAATTTACATGTATCCTTAAAACTTTGACTTCCATGTTTTAAACTTTTACAGAAGTGATACTGTACATTTTTCTATAATTTCCTTTTATTCATTCAACATTGAATTGTGAGATTCACTCAAGTTGAGATATATATATAAGTATATATATATATGTACACTCATACACATATACACCCACATATACATATACCTATTTCAGGTTCATTCACATGTAACTACTGCATAGTTTTTCACTATATGAATATAAAATTTATCATTCTCTTTGGTGAACATTAAGTTGTTTCCAATTTTAGTCATTTCCAGTCTTTCCCCAGTTTATACATACCTTGTTGTGCATCTGGGTGAGAGTTGCTCTAGACTCACCTAGCAATTAAACTGTTGAGTCCTAGAGTAAGGGCTCTTTTAACTGACTTGGATACTGCCAAATTGTTCTCAGATGTGGTCATAAACATTTATACTCCATCCAGGAGTCTAAGTTTCCATTACTTCAGATTATCATCCCCACTTGGTATTGTCCAATTTCTTAATTGAGTGTGAAATGGTACTTACTAAGGTTCTGGCATGTATTTCCCTAATTAGAAATGGAGTTGAGCATCTCCTCATGTTTGGTGTGATGTTCATGTTTCCTAGTCTGTGGATTGCTTCAGTGTATCTTGTTCCCATTTTCTTTATATTGTAAGATTTACTTCTTTACTAATATATAGCATTTCATCATATATTCTAGAGACTAATCCTGAGTGATATATGCACTGAAAACTTCTGTTTTTTCATTTGCTTTTGCTATCTTTGATTGACCCATCTTCTTAATTTTAACCCAGACAAATTTATTAAGCTTCTCTAAGCCATATTTTAAAAATTCTCAAAGGAAAAGTTCTAGAATGAATGTGATCTGGAAGCATCCATGATAAGTTGGGGGAAATCTTTTTGTCATAGGTTATAGAAAGGAAGGATGATGTCAATGTATGGCAAAACCACTACAATATTGTAAAGTAATTAGCCTCCAATTAAAATAAATAAATTTATATTAAAAAATAAAGGAATAGAAAAGGGCCATCAGGAAAAAAAAGGAAGGATGAGTGACTTGCCTATACTTGAAGATTTCTAAGAGGTGAGAGTTTCTAGAAAAAAACTAATATAAAGTGATATATTATGTCAAATAAATAGTATTCTAAGGATTCAAGTTGAAGAGGATTGGCGAGGGACATGCAGAACAAGGAATCTTAAAGAGGAGGTGAAGAATGAGCCAGGTGCAGGTGGAGGAAAAAAGAGAAATGTTTGGAAAAGGCTTACCTCTTAGCCAGTGACTCTGAATGCCAGGAATAAAGGAGATAAAAATGAAGAGGGACTTGTATGGATCTCTTCACCACAGGGCTCTTCACAAAGTTTCCTGTGCACCTGAATTGCCTGGGGATCTTGTTGAAATTCATACTGTAATTCAGTGGGTCTGCAGCCCAAGATACTGCATTCCTAACAGACTCCCAAGTGATGCCTGTGCTGCAGGTGTAGGGAGCAGTGAGATCGTGCACCATCCTTTGCAGTCAACATTTTAACAGCATTTCTCAAGATAAACTATGTGATCTCCAGAAAAAGTATTCAGAAACCAACAGACCTACAGAAAATTTTGTTTGACCGTGCACATTTCTCTCATTCCTTCCTTCCAGAGGTTGATCCTTCCCACTCCTTTACAGTTTCCCAGATCTTGAGACTCAAGTCTTTGAATAACAAGGTAAGAGACCACTGCTCTATTACAAGAGAGTTGTGTTGACTTTCGGCCCAAGTAAGTCCCTGAACAGGATGACAAGAACTAGGCTGATCTGCTGAGGGCTTTGGCAACTGAGGAAGCTGAGCTACCTTAGGCTGATGGTACACAAGTCTTTTAAAAGGAAATGAGATGGACTGGGAGTTTGGGATTGACATGTACACACTGCTTTATTTAAAATAGATTGCCGAAAGAACCTACTATATAGCACAGGAAACTCAGCTCAGTATTCTGTAGTAAATTAAATGGAAACAGAATTTGAAAAAAAAATCGGTAGATATATATGTTTACCTGAATCACTTTACTGTATACCGGACACTAACACAACATTGTTAATCAACTATGCTCCAATATAAAATTTTTTAAAAAATTTAAAGGAAATTTGAGGGAAATGCCTTAAGATTAAGACTGAGCTCCATCAGAGAGGGTAGGGGAGGTAACCTTACTTTCCAAGGAAGCTGGATGGGTTACAAAGCCTATTGCAGGCAGAGTTGTCCTGGAATAAGACTGTCTGAAAAATATAACATGCGAGGTATTTGGTTAAACAGTGACTTCAGCTGCTTCAGGCACTGAGGCTAGCTGAATTAATATTCCTGTCCTAAGGAGACATTATCATGAATGGCATAAAAAAAATTCCTGAGAACAATAATAATTTTTTAGAGTTTATTTTTCCCTGAACTGTAATTATTATGAGCCACTTGTTTGTTTCTAAACAATGACACATTATAAAATAATTTGTATCTGTAAGCTACAGTAATGTGTACATTCAGCTTTAGAAATAAGCAGTGCCCAAGGCTTTAAAGAAATGAAGGAAACTGATGTTTTCTTTGAGAGTTTGTCATTTACTAGTTTAGTAACCTGGGGGCACAGGCACTTCACTTCTTTGGATCTCAGTTTCTTCATTTATAAAATGAGGGAAATGATGTTAATACTGTCTAAAGATCCAGTCCATGATTTTCCTTTCATTTAGTTATTTTTAGCTCGTTTCAGTGGAAATTTCTATAGAGGAACTATGAGTATGAACTTTAATGTGCTCAGCAAATGCTTGGGTCCTTTAGTCTGACAATCTGGAAAACCAGAGAAAAAAGGAACCATCCCTGGGAGAAGCTGTGGAAATATTCTGGCTTAAACTAGCCTGTTGCTGATGTGCTGGTTTGTGGATACTCTGTCCAAGGCCATTTTAGTTTATGTTAAGAAAAGCTGTAACCAACCCAAGGATTCCGAGATCCCTGTTGGAGTTCAACTGACATAATTTGAAGGTGGTTTTGTTTTCCTCCTTGAAACTGATTAATTATTCTGAATAGACCCAGTCAGCTGTCTTATTCTCTTGTTATGCTGAATGAAGATGCATCTTTGCCCTTGTAGGATATTTATTGCTTTAGTTATGAATTCAGTTCTCCTGGATATACCTCCTATATTGGGTCTTTTCCCATTTTTTTCATCATTTCTTTTTCTTTTCCCATAATCTTTACTGGGGGCTATCAGGATAGTAGCAACGAGTTGCAAATTGTCTTAAATTCATTACTTAGTTTGTTTAACATCAGCCCCTGGCGTCAGGGGTGTCTTTGTTTCTTCCTGTTTGTTGTTGTCTCTTGTGTAAGAAGGGAAACCAGACCAAGCCCTTGGAAGACACTGAGCACCATGGCCTGGAAAAGTTTATTGTCTTGCAGGCTCATTCAAGGGTTTCAGACCTTGGAGATGAAGACAGGAATCTAAGTGGCCTCAAAGATATCCCACTTTCAGGAAGACACACTGGGAGGCAAAGATTGAGTTTTAGATGATGAGAGCAGCTCCTCTCTTTTGCTACCAAAGAGATTCAGAACTGGGCCTTCCCATGTGGGAGAGAAAACCACCAGGGAGAGGGAGATTCCCTCAACAATGACCACCAGCGCTAGAATGCTGAGCTGCCATTTCAGCTCATGGAGATGTCCAGCTGGAAATACTGAAAGGCTTTTGATACCCAGTGGAAAACTCCAGAAGGGGTTCCAGGGTTAAGGGTCACATATGTAGCCTTGAAGGCTATGTGTGACAGAGTTGTTTTTCTATCAGCACTTGACAGGTGTGTCGTGGACAGCACGTCTGACTCCTCAGGGGAACTGACAAAATGTCAGGGCTATACGCCCAGATTAGTTGAGCCGTCAGTCACTTCAGGCCCTTGTTCAAACAGTTACGAGTCTCTCGGCCCTTCCTTTCCATTCAGGCTTTCTTTCAAGTTAAACAAAGTCACTGACCATCACAAAGGAAATATTCATATCATTGTATGGAGGGGAAAAAAGGTACAAAATGGAACTGTTTACTTTGCTGTGTTTGGATTATAAACAAATATTCACACCTGCGCTGGGCCTCCAGCTGATGAAGAACTGAGCCAACTATTTGAAACAGACACATTTTCATACTTTTCATAACTTCCAGTCACTTTAGCGCAGATTGCCAAGACTGAAAATTAAATGACGAAGACGAAAAAGAGCAAACATTCTGTGGATAATTAACCACAAGAGGAAAATTGCTAAATTGGTTGAACTTATAACCAATCTGTGATATAATCATTTCTGTATTCACCAACTTGCTGGAGGTAGAATACCTTTAAAAGGAGTCTTTACACAATTGATGGTGCTGATAGATTGCTCCAACATGTAAAGTAAAAGAGCAATGAATGCATTTCCCCGCAATATTCATGCCAAGTGCTAAAGCTGGAATAAGGAGCAAAGTGAGGAAAACTCACATGATCAACTGAGTGAAAAACTGTGGCCAGATCACCCTCACCAAAGGTAGTCTCTTGGTATCTTGTTTTTAACTCTGGTCAGCTGAGTAGCATAGTAACTCCATGGCATCCAAATATTGATTGGGTATCCAACATTCCGAAGTCTGCTGACTGCATAGAGACAGTTTCTGTCAACAAACAAATAAGCCCTTTGCTGCTTCAGTCTGTGCAGTTAAGTGAATCTTTTTGAAAGATCTTCAAAGGTAATTGCCTGGCTATTTTTAGAGGGCGCTGTTACCTTGCTCAGTTTCCTCTCAGATCTGTACAGAGTTATTCGCTGGATTTTAATTTCCTGGAGTTCAGAGTTGGCTTAGGGACTGAGTTAGTTTGCTCAGAGCTGCCAACTGGTAGCCAGACACTACAGCAGACACAGCCAGTGAGGTTGTTCGTGTGATGGTGGAGCACCATGGGTGGTCTTCATGTTCGCATGGCTGACTCACCTGCACACCCCCAGGCAGGTCCGGACACAACTGTGATATCTGGTGAATGTTAAGAGGAAAAAAAAAAATACATAGCCATTTTCTTAAATGAAACCTGAAAGATTTGTATTAGATGTTTAGATTGAAAATTAGGCCCCTGAGTCTTCCTTCTCTCTGTAAACACTAGTTGTGGTTATCACTCATAGAACCATTTTGTGGTCAGTCCCAAGGGTATTGTAAATGAATTTTGCTTGAAATGGCATAAACATTCATGGAGTGAATGAGGATGAGGCCAGACTCAAAACTGAATGAAGCGGAGATCCTGGCCTAAGTTAAGTTTTCTTCTACCAGGGAAAGGAACCAACCGGAAAGATCATTTTTAACATGAGAGGAGCTATGGAAGTTCTAAAGAGGGTTCTAAGGAGTTTTCTTTGAGGTAAGTAGAAAAGGAGATTGATGCAGAAGAGATGTTAATCCCAAGGCAGGGTTTCTCAACCTCAGCACTATTGACATTTAGGGCCAGAATGTTCTTCATTGCAGAGGCTGGCCTCTGTGCTGTAAGATGTTGAGCAGCATCCCTGGCCTCTACTTTCTAAGATCCCTGTCACTCACACACGCACACACACACACACACACACACACCCCTCTACACTGGAGACACACACACACCTGGCCTCTACTTACTGGATCCCTGTGAGACACACCACACACACCACACACCACCACCTGGCCTCTACTTACTGGATCCCTGTGAGACACACACACACACCTGGCCTCTACTTACTGGATCCCTGTGAGACACACACACACACACACACCACACACACACACACACCTCTACTTACTGGATCCTGTGAGACACACACACACCTGGCCTCTACTTACTGGATCCCTGTGAGACACACACACCACACACACCACACACACCTGCCTCTACTACTGGACACACACACACACCTGTCTACTTACTGTGAGACACACAAACACACACACACACACACACACACACACACCCCTGGCCTCTACTTACTAGATCCCGGTGAGAGACACACACATGCATGCACACACACACACCCCAGCTGTCACAACCAACATTTTCTCATTCTATTGCCAATGTCCCATGGAAGCAACACAAAAAATCACTCCTAGTTGAAAAGTACTCTTATGCATTCTTAAAGTTGAACCAAGATGCATGTTAAAAATAAACAGTTTCCCAGGCCTCACCCTGACTCTGCTGAATCAATGACTACCTAGAAGTGGGACCCAGGAATCTGCCATTTAGCAAGTTCCCCAAGAATTCTTAGACTCATATAATTGTTAAAACAACTGCAGGCATAAATGCTACCTATTTGGTAAAATAACTCTTCTGATAAATGGATAGAGTTTGACTAATATTTAAGAGTAGCTCTTGGGAACTTGGGATTACATATTTCTATAGACACAATTCAGGTTGATATTCCTATTCCTCTACTGAAGCTTCACAGTGGGGCGTCACAGTGCAGCTTTATAGACAAGGGAGCAATAATGGAATCCCAGCCCTTCCATAGGAAAGTTGCATAGCCTCTCTGAGCTTCATTTTCTTCCTCTTTGCAATAGGGTTGCTAGAGCTTTCTTGAGGTTTAAATTCTGCCCCCTCACCTTCATTGAGGTGAATCTTCCTTTCATTGAAGTTTCAGCTTAAATCTACCTCCCTCATCGGGGTCTTTCCTGACTACCCAGTGGTTCTGTCACATTACTAGATTTTAATTCTGTGCATAGCATTGATTCTGTTGTTTGTTTTGTTTAGAGCTTGTTGATTATCTCCTCTTACTAGAATAGAAGCTTTAGGAGTGCAGGCACTTTGGGTATCTTGTTCACTGATGTGTTCTTAGCACCTGGAATGATGCCAGGCACACAGTAAGGTCTCGGGGACTGTTGAGTGACTCATGTGCCAGGGACCTTGTACAGTGCCAGGCATTCAGTAGGTGCTCAATAAATGCTAGCCATGGTTATTATTTTTATTTAAATTTCTTTGAGATGACACAAGATTTTAATCCAGAAAATCTCCCTCCATTCACAAAGGAGGTGGTAAAGGCCACATGACTGTGGACCACTTTTAATTAGGGGGTCAAGGAACAAAACTGTTTGGATATTTCAGAATCTCCACTATCACATTTAAGACTGTTTTCTCTTTCTCCATGATTCTCTGGTAGCTCAGTCGATAAAGAAGCTAACTGCAGTGCAGGAGACCCACGCGAGAGTCCAACATGACTTAGTGACTAAGCCATCACCACCACTCTTTCTCTAGTGCCAGTAAAACATGATTACTTATTTTTAAGTGAATTCTGTCACAGACAGTAATGAGAGATAGAGTGCCTTCTTGACTTCCCTCTTTTTATTGGACCTTTTTTTCCTACTTCACAGCTCTTAGGTCGCTGATAATTGGCTCATGTTACTTACTTCAGGAAAAATTTTCCTGAAGGTGATGTTTAAAATCAGCACAGCCAGGAGCCACACACTGTCTCATAAAAAGTGTGGTAGATGTAGGCAGAAGCAGTTTGGTGTTAGGTGTTTGTTTGTTTGGGGGATTTTTTTTTTTTTACAACTGTGTCATAATTGAAGAGGATAAAGCAGACAGTACTAAGAGGCTTTTGTTGAAGTCTCTGGGACCAATCTGGGGCTGACATTTAGCTCTAAGACCGATAGAATCAGTTCTTGGAATCAGGGAATAATATTTATAAAAGTCCAACATGCCTTTACTATTGTTTCCTTTGAATAGGAAAGTCAGAACAGATATAATCATGTATAAAAACCCCAGAAAAGTTGTACCTGCTTCTTTATTACATAAGAAAAAGGACATCTGACCATTAGTATGGCCACCATTGAGCATGGAGCCTCCATGTTGCTGCTCACTGAGTGAACAGGGTGGTTGTATGAACTGCATTCTTGGCTTGAACATTGGTTTCTGAAACTCACACGTGATTACAGCCAGAGTCAGAAACTTGTAAGGAATAAAATACAGTTCATCTTCTGTGGTTCAGGCCCCCATGTGCCATGCTCAGATCTTTTTCAGCAAAGAAATGTGGACCAAAACAAAAGAAACAACAATGACCCTATTAGCAGCTGTTACTTACTGGCCACCACGTGGACCAAAACAAAAGAAACAACAATGACCCTATTAGCAGCTGTTACTTACTGGCCACCACGTGGACCAAAACAAAAGAAACAACAATGACCCTATTAGCAGCTGTTACTTACTGGCCATATACTATGTGTGATGCTCTGAGCTACAGGCATTGATTATGTATGTGGTTTCATAGTCAAACCTTCTTCCTCTTTTTTTCTAACAGAAAGGTTATACCTAGAATTCTTCAGTGTTCTCTGTCTAGAAGTTTACTTTGTATAAAGAACTATCCACACAGTGTGGGTGAAGTGTATGTAACTCATAACCTCCCCCAAGATATGGTATGGACTGGAAAGATACATGCATTCAAAAAAGATCATAATAGGGAAAGGATGTGCATTCAGGAATGTTCACTGCATCATTATTTATATAAGCAAAAAAAATCCAAAATAATTATCAAAGAAGAGACTGGCTAGGTAAATTATGACACATTTCATATCAGCAACACCATGCAGCTATTAAAAATTAAGAAAATCAATATTAATTCAGACAAAAACATGTCAGGTGAAACCCACATATATGTACATTCACATCCACACATGCATACACATATATCTCTATTTATGGAAATCTGTGCACATACAGGTAGGGCCAGAGAAGAGCCTTTGAGAGATGGTCACTAAATCATTCACCCTACTTATCTGACATTAGGGACAGAAGGATGCTAGGTGATTTCTGCCTGCTTCTTTGCACTTTTCTACAGTTTTGACAAGTTTTCCCAGTGAGATTATGAATATATATCATTTTTTTTAAATAGACTTTACTTTTAAGTTTTGGATTCACAGCCCATCACATGCAGCTTCTCCCGCTGTCTATATCCGCCACCGGAGGGTCCATTTGTTATACTTGAACCTACATTGACACATCCTTATCACTCAAAGTTCATAATTTACATTAGGATTCAGTATTGGTGCTATACATTCCATGGGTGTGATTTAAAAAAAAACTAACCAGATTTAAAGCTTTTATGGATTAATGAAATATTCTGAGTTATTACTAGACAGAAACTGGATGTTTGTGATGTCATCCTGTCTCCATCGAGCCCCATTTCTTTGCGATTCCTAAATGAAAGTGAGTCATTTGAATGGAGAGATGATAAGTTTGACTACAGCAATATTTTATTTACGTGTATTCTTCTTGCCTTTGGTTTGCTTGAGAAGCTAAAGTAGACTTTCCTTTAGACTGTATCCCTGGGATCAAAAGAAGCTGAACTTGGAGTCATGGTTTTAGGGGCTGAGAAGATAAAAGAGTAATGGCAAGGCAGAAGGAGATGTCTGGTGGGCATTTCCTAGGACAGAACTTCAAATTGTAGGGGTAAAAATTGAGGTATATGCCATTATGTTTGGGGTGCTAGAAATACCTTGGGTTGTATTTCAGTGGTATCCGCTGCATTCTCTGTCCCCAAGGTGGAAAAATGGGGAGAATATTTGAGTATGAAAGCCTTAAACTTAAGATTCTGGAGAGCAGGATATATGTCATATTGCCCTTTTATCTTCCAGATCTCACTTAAAACTTGGCCTTTAGTCAGCAGTGTGAATGGAAGCAAAGAGATGAACAAGAAAAAGGCAACAGAGCCAAAGGGGGAAGGCTTTAGATTATAAAGCAGGTAGCACCCGGTTTTGGGTGAGATCGTTGTTGTTGTTCAGTTACTAAGTGGTGTCCGATTCTTTGCAACCTCTTGGATACAGCAAGGCAGGCTTCCCTGTCCTTCACAATCTCCCAGAGTTTGCTCAAAACTCATGTCCATTGAGTCAATTATGCCATCCAGCCATCTCATCCTCTGTCACCCACTTTTCCTCCTGCCCTCAATCTTTCCCAGCATCAGCATCTTTTCCAGTAAGTTGTCTCTTTGCATCAGGTGGCCAAAATATTGGAGCTTCAGCTTCAGCATCAGTCTTTCCAATGAATATTCAGGATTGATTTCCTTTAGGATGGACTGATTTGATATCCTTGCTATCTAAGGAACTCTCAAGAGTCTTCTCCAGCGTCGCAATTCAAAAGCATCAATTCTTTGGTACTCAGCCTTCTTTGTGGTTTAACTCTCACATCTGTACATGACTACTGGAAAAACCATAGCTTTCACTATAGGGACCTTTGTTGGCAAAGTGATGAGATCCATTACCTTTTAACCAACTCTCCATAACTTAAAGCTAACTTTGATCACACCTTGTCATCCACATTTGGCTTCTTCCTATACATGATTCTCCAGTGAAAACGAAATTTATTTGTTCCTCTCTGTTCTCACACAAAGTTCCAAATGCTCACCAACTCTATTTCCATTTGAAATGACACCCAAAGAAATTGTTCTTTGCACAGTGTTTAAGATCATGAAAGCCAGCTTCCACTTATAATAGGAGTCTCTAAACTTCTGAGTACAGGATGTCAACTCTGTCTCTGGATATTAATCACCAAGAGCTCTGTGGCCCTCATTCCTGTGCTTTTGTTGGGAAGAAGAACAGCAGAATGGAAAGGGCATGGGTTTGAATCCTGCCTGTACATCTCAATAGTTGTGTGTCCTTGGGATAAGTTAGTGGAACTCTCTGAGTGTCCATCTTCTCATTTGTAGAAGGGTGAAAAGAGCTCTATTAGAGCGTGAGGATTTTATTAAATGAGTATCTGAAAACTGCTTTTTAAATTATTATCTTTCCAGCAAAGCTTTATCACCAGAACAGTGAAGGAGGATCCCATTTTTCAGTTTCTGCATTGCAGTAAGAGTAGAGAGAATGGCCAAAATCTTCAGCCCTTCTTTGAAAATATTTATTTAAAATTTTTTAAAGTCAAGGCTGGGTTTTAAGGAAGGTCTAGGAGGTCTGGACACTTGGGTCTGATGAACTCAGTGAGGGACACCTGGCTCCAAATTTTTACACAGGGAGGTAACTTTAAAAACAATAAAGGCACACCACCTGCTGATTTCTTTATTGGGAAACCAAGAATTATGTAACTCCACATCATAAACAACCCACATGTGAAATGCGAAGGCAGAAAAAGGACAAGTTTCATCACGGTTATGGGCATTCGGAGAGCTATAACCACAAAGCAAGCACAGGTGAAGAAATACTCCGTTTTAAGGCTGCTGAATGCCAAGTCAAAACCTCAGAGTACACTTGAGGCAGTGTGGTTGTATTGTAAAACCCTGCCGTGGGAGAGTGAAAGGGTAGTGCAGTAGGAGGCCTGAAGGGAGGATACTTTTATCTGTCAACAATTTAGTTTATGGAAAATGATGTCAGATCATTAACTTCGTGGCCATATTGCAGCAAGAGTTACAGAAAGCAGTTACATATTGGGGGTTGATGACGTTATGGTATGAACTGTTGGCTACTTTTTGTTGATAGGGAGAGCAGGTGTATAAACATCCATGAACTTGGCTCAGTGTGGGAGTGTTTTCTTTTAGAGGCTCTCATTGGGCATCAGAGCATCTTTCCTTTAGACCAGAAATCAGGAAACTTTTTCTGTGAAGAGCCAGATAGTAAATGTTCTCAGCTTTGCAGGCCATACGGTCATTATCAAAACTGTTCACTGTGTTGTCATGAATGCAACCAGAGAAAATTCGTAAACAGATGAGCATGACTGCCTTCATAAAACATCTTTGTGAAAACAGGTTGTGGGCCAGACTTAGTCCATGGGCCATAGTTTGCTGGCTCCTGTTTTGGACCAATAGTCTTTATTTTGGTCACCCCAGACCCTGAACTACTTATATTACCAGCTGACATCATATTCTTCATATTCAAGAAGAATTTATTTGTCTTTTGAGTAGAATAGATTTGTATTGGGTGTTTTTGAATCTGTGACTTAGTACAGTAAATATTCCCACTATAAAAATATCAGAGTAAGACTATCTCTTCCCTTCTGACATTTTCGTCCCTTGGGAAATCTTCAGAACATGGCTGTAAACCACCTAGTTCAACTTGTATCTCTAGTTTTAATCCCATCTTTCAACAAATTTCCCAACCACCAATCAACCTTCATCTTTTACACAGCAGAGAGATCCTGTTTTTTTTCAAATACACTGGTTGAGCAGACTCACTGGTTGAGTTTATCAGGCTATTCACGTGTTCACTGGATGTTAGATGAATGAAAAAGCGAACAAGTGAAGGAGGAAAAAAGAGGACAGAACAAGGAATGAAGGAGGAAAGTTATGGTACATCATTCGGTCAGTGATTTAATGTGTTCTGATTCTTTTACAGGTGGATTTGTAGTCAGGGGCTTCTGGTTATGTTTAGTTTAGAAGATACATCGGAAATAGACTCACAGATATAGAAAACAAACTTAAGGTTACCGAAGGGGAAAGATAGAGGAGAGATAAATTAGGAACTTTAGATCAACAGATACACACTATTATATATAAATTAGATGTACAACAGGGACTTATTGTATAACATAGTGAGCTATATTCAGTACCTTGCAATAACCTATAATGGAAAAGAATATGAAATACATACATATATATATATACATATACACGTATATATATATAAAACTGAATCTCTTTGCTGTACACCTTAAACAGTAAATCAACTATACTTCAGTTTTTAAATTTTTATTCTGTATTGGAGTATAGTTGATTTATAATACTATGCTACTTTCATACGGACAGCAGAGTGGTTGTTATACATATACATGTGTCTATTCTTTTACAGATTCTTTCCCATATAGATTATTACAGAGTATTGAGTATAGTTCCTTTTGCTATACCATAGGTCCTTGTTGATTATTTTGTGTACAATAGTGTATATATGTTAATCCCAACATCCTCATTTATCCCTCCGTCCTCCCTTCTCCTTTGATAATCATAAATTTGTTTTCTAAGTCTGTGAGTCTGTTTCTGTTTTATAAATAAATGCATTGGTGTCATTTTTTAAGGTTCCATGTATAAGTATTAATTGATATTTGTCTTTCTCTGTCTGACTTATATACTTCAGTTTTAAGAAAAAAAAAAATTCATCAATAAGGAGCCAGCCATTCACTTACTCAACATGTGCTCATTCAGGACTGTCAGTGTGCCATGATTCAGGGATAGAGTGATGGACAAAGTAGACAAAAATCCCTGTCCTCATGGCGCTTACATTCTGTTGGCAAAGGTGGCCAATAAACAAACAAGTCAGTGTATGATAAGGTGCAAAATGATTGGCTTCCAGGCTCACTTCCCAACTATCAGCACTTGCTATTGCTTTTCCCTCATCAAGCAACCCAAGCCTTCTTTCCCTCCTCTTCCCTCCTGCAGAACAGATCTGTACCATGGTCCCAGGGTAAGGCTGGGACCATAAAGCCATGAGAATTGGGATAGATTCCCAGACGCTGCAAAAATGCTCCCTTGCTCTGGCACCGGGCTAGAAGGAAAGAGGTGCTTCTTTCCAGCGATTTGAACTCTCCCAGGCTGGCAGCCAGCAGGGAACTGTAAAGTGCTGGTGACAGCTTCAGTAACTAGAGCCAGGGGGCTGTCCTTGACAGCCTGACGCTCATGCCATCTCAGGACCATATCAATAACACTACTGCAAACATGGCCGGTGCCCATGGCAATGACAGTCCCGCGAACATCTGCTTTTTCTCTCCCCAAGCCCCAGGGTCTAGAGCCCACGCCTAGAGCCTGGGCTCCTGAGGGGATAAACAGAAAAGGGGATTAGCAGCCAACATGGAGAGAAACAATCAAGGATGTTTGCTGCTGTGCTAGCCAGACCAGCCGCTGCTTGTCCAGACAAAGCCTGTTTCGGCTGCAGAGTCTCCAAGGAAAACTATCAGTGTCGGGAGGCAGGAGACCTAGGAAGCTGACCTCATCCCAGCCCCTAACGCGGGACAGGGACAGTATCCTGTCACCCAGGGGAACCCAGGCTAGTTCCAGGAGCTGAGAAATCTTTCAGGGATATATCTGAAGCATCACATATTCATGAGCTATGTGGTATATGACCACAAAGGCTGTGAAAGGGGAAGAGTCCGGCACAGCCATGTCCCCTCCAGAGAAGGATCAGCTCAGGGGAGCCGTTATGGACCATGTCATTTCCTGCTGGTAATCATATCTTGCCTCCATACATAGAATTCTGTGCTTTCCAGAGTACTCTCAATTTCAAAACAAGCAAAACAAAACTTACCATTTGTTGAGGGTTTACTGTGTGCCAAGCAATGTGCTGAGCAATTTATGTCTATTATCTTATTTAATCCATTTGACCATTGTATAAAAGATAGTTATTACTAAACCCACTTTTGAGATGAGGAAACTGATGTTCAAGGAGGTTGAATAGACTTATCAAAAGTCAAGATAGCCAGGGCTGGAGCTGGTATTAATATTTGAACCAGGTTATCTGATTTCTTCACATGATACTGCCTTATAGTTCCATCATTTCATTTATTCCTTACCACAGCCCTATAAGAGAAACAGATTGTGAATTATTTTCCTGACTTTATAGTCAAGCAATGTGCCATCCAGTACATAGCCACTAGCCCTTTGTGGCTTTATTATTTAGTCGCTAAATCATGTCTGACTCTTTGTGACCCCATGGACTGCAGCATATACCAGGCTCCCCTGTCCTTCACTGTCTCCAGGAGTTTGCTCAGATTCATGTCCATTGAGTTGGGGATGCTATCTAACCATCTCTTCCTCTTCCGCCCACTTCTCCTTTTGGTTTCAATCTTTCCCAGCATCAGGGACTTTTCTAATGAGTCAGCTCTTTGCATCAGGTGACCAAAGTATTGGAGCTTCAGCATCAGTCCTTCCAATGAATATTCTGGACTGATTTCCTTTAGGATTGACTGGTTGGATCTCCTTGCAATCCAAAGGACTCTCAAGAGTCTTCTCCCATACCAGGATTCAAAAGCGTAAATTCTTCACTTAAATTTAAATCAATTAAAATTAAATAAAATTTAAAAATCAGCTTTTTAGTCCCTCTAGCCAACTTTTAAGTGCTCAGTAAACACCTCTGACAGCACAAATAATGAACATTTCCATCTCTGCAGAAAGTTCTAGTGAACAGCACTGACTTGGAACTCTGAGCTGCAGGTCAGCCGTTTCTGAGCTCTCTGCAGTGTGGTAGAGGGTACAGCAATGAAAGTACAACATCATTTCCTTTGAAAGGTTACAAATTATGGCGACTGTAATAGATTAAACAATTTGCTGTTAATGAAGACAGGGGCCTGAACCCCATTCACTCCAGCTCCTCCACCACACTGATTCTCGGGCCTCTTAATAGAGAGATTAGAAATAAGATGACTCCAGGTGTCCAGGGTCTTTCTACATGTACTCTTACACCAAGCTTGTGATACACTCTTGCACTGGGTTGTCCTCTAGGAAAGTTTAGGGAGAGACAGAAGTCGACAGAAACAGAGAGTTTGTGTTGGGAAAAGAACATTAAGCTGGACACATAGAAACATACCTGAGCTATTGGGAAGAGCATTCCTACATACCCTGCAAGTCCAGGAAGAAAAGCACCTCTTCTTTCATAGGTCCTGTCTCTGATTAGAGCAAATGCTGGTGGAAAAATAAAAGCATGCAGTGCTCCCCACAAATGTGTAGAAAGCAAACTGCTGACCTACAGAAATGGAGTAACACAGGGTAGCCTGTTAGAGCATGGCCTCTTAGTTCAAATGCCAGCTCCATCTCTTTCTAGCTGTACAGATTTAGGTGAGTTACTCAATTCTTCTCAGCTTCAAGTTCTCTATCCCTAAGATGGCAATGATAGTATTCCCTGTATCTTAGGATTCTTATGGGGATTAAGTAAATAGGATTTATGAGAATTATGCAGCATCCACACAGGCCAGCAACATAGGAAACAGTCTTTGGACAGTGAAACTTTGAGTCACAAAAAACTATTTTTCCCATGTATATCAGATTTTATTTTTTCCAGACCTGTAAATATTAAATTGTTTTTATTTTTCTATTTGATGTAAAACACTGTGACACTGAGCTTAGGGAAATACAGTGAATTACATTCATTTGATTATTCATATATTTTATTTATATAGTTGAATGACAAAATTTTGACCAAAGAGAGGGTAAGAAACAGCATAGCAAATTGTGGTAAGTTGTCTCATTATTGGCAGTTTATGGAGGCCCAGCCACAAAAGCAAATTTTTCACTCATCAAACATTTATTAATCCCCCTTCCACCTGCCAGGCAGAGATGAATAAGATGTGACCCTAACCTCAAAGAGTTCAGGATTAAGTTCAGATGGCATCTCTTCCACTAAACTTCATCCTTCTAAAGACAGATGCCCACCTCCATGCCACCCATCACTTCCTGGGTGTAACTCTAACTTGGAGTTATGTATTGTTTTGAAATGACCTACTTTTGTATCTGCTATTTTTTTTTTTTAATCAGCTCTTTGAGGGCAGGGACCTCAAGGTCATCTTTGCCAGTTCACTGCCCAGCCAGTACATGTTGGTTGAGCTTAACTAAGTTGGTGGTGCCTGTTGAACAGCCAAGTGAAGCTTTAGGCAATTGCCAAATGAAGAAAGAATAGAGAGAAGCTAAGGATAGGACCATAAACAGAAAGAGGGAGAAGAGGTAGTGAAAGTATTTTTAAGAGGAAATTAGCATTTTCCTTAAGAAAACTAAACCAATGACTCTAAACCACTAATCTGAAAAGTTTACTTGAAATAGAGTTGAATGGTCCCATCTAGTAGATGGAATCAAATTGGGAGTCAACTGGAAGTGTGATTTCTCCTCACGCTACTTTCTCCAAGGAAGAATGATCATGTGTACCTGCAGACTGAGTTATAGCCATCAGAATCATCAGTCAGCCAGGCTCATTCCCTGAAGACTTCTATTTCCATCTTCCTCAAAATCCTTGAGTCTGCCTCTGTTTCAGAAAGCAGACTGGCCTGTGTAACCAGGAAGATGGTCAAGTTTAATCACAAAATAAATAATGGAGAGAAGCTTTTCTTATTTTTCTTTTGTTGAGTTGCCTTTAAGAGAAAAATACCAAAACAAGATATTATTGAATTTATAATGTCAGAGGGACAAAATTAACAGATATGAATGTCTTAGGGCTTCCCAGGTGACTCAGTGGTAAAGAATCTGCCTGCCAATGGAGGAAACTCAAGAGACATGGGTTCAATCTCTGGGTCGGGAAGATCCTCTGGAGAAGGGAATGGCAACCCACTCCAGGATTCTTGCCTGGAGAATCCCATGGGCAGAGAAGCCTGGCAGGCTACAGTCCATAGGGCCACAAAGAGTCCAACACACTGAGTGAGTGATCACACACACATATCAAAACAGAGAGCCTTCTGATTATCATGAGCTTTACAAGAATTTCTTTGGGTTCTTTGCAAATGGTGGCTCATCCAAGCCATAATGAGGAATAATATGAGAGTTACTATCATTTGTCTTTAGTGATCTAACCTCTGACCAGGCTTGCATCTCAGACACACCTTGTATTCTGTTGTATGTTAATAAATTCATGTGAAAAAAAATCAATCCTCCAAATTAGTCCTGCCAGGTGTTTCTAAAACATAGTTTCCGTATGACAGCAGCTCTTGTCAGTATCTTACTAAAGATGTGAAACATTTTTCAAAAGGTTTTACAGCCCTGGCTTTGTCTAGGGACTCCTCCAGTTTTCCTGTCTCTAGTGATATCATTTTAAACACATGCTTTCTCCAAATGGCTTGTATGTTCTGTATAACTCTACTTGCGATGCTTCCTGGCCTGTAACTGTGGAAATATTAAATCATTCCACGTGCATATGCATTTGCCTGTCCACATATATTTTGGAACTTTCTTGAGAACTGTGACTGTGTCCCCTTGTCCTCCTCCTCTTCTCTCTTTCACTTTCTTTTCCCTAGAAACATCTCAAAGCTTACTGAGCAATTTCTCCATGATTCTTGGCTAGCTAATTTCCTAGTTAAAAAATAAAAGCTGCAATGTATTAGCTAGTATGGGCCATGCACAGAATGAAGTGCTCTACATGTGTTTTTCTTTGATCTTTACAACAGGCCTATAAGTATTATCCCCACTTTCCAACTGTGGATCCTAAAGTTTAGCAAGAGAAGGTGACTTTCCCAAAGTCACAGCTAATGAATGAGTTGCAGAGCTGGGAATCAGACCTGGACTCCCTGTCTTTAGAACCCATGATTACATGTAATCACTCATTTTCCATCCTTTTAACTAGCAACTTTAGTTAAACTACTTTTTCAGGAGTTGTTGCTTTACCGATTTAGAAAGGGAAGTGTGTTCTTTGGGTTGATTAATCTGACGTTTCTGACAAGAGACACTGAGTAGAATGCTTGTTATAAAGTCAACTGAGCCTTCTCTGATCTTCATTTCTAGAAGGTCCTTGTTTCCATTCCCTCTGGAATGGTGCACATGTGTCTCTGTCACACCCAGGCTGGTTGGTCTGTGCAGCCATTCATTAAGTGATCCACCATCTTCTACCTACTTGCTGTTCCAAGTGTGGTCCTTCAACCAGGAGACTTAGCATAAGGGCCCCCAAGACTTGCTGAATCAGAATCGACATGTAAACTCTATCCCTGTGTGATTCGTGTGTGCCTTAAAGTTTGAGAAGCACCATCCTGCTTGTCACTGTCACGTAGAGGGGAACTTCTTCTCCTGTGACTATTAGTAAAGAAGTCAAGATGGGTCAGACTCAGATTCAGGGGAATCAGTGATGTCACCACGTGGCCCGTCATCACTGCCACCCACCAGGTGTTCAGTCTTCTCTCTCAACATCACTCTTCCAAGTTAGTTGAAAAGTCTGTAGCTGGAGAATCATGTATTAGGCTGAAAATATAAAACCTTGTTGAAAGGTAGTTTTAAAATTCATTGTGCCTTCTAGATCTTGTTCATAACATCCATTGCTACCAGAACCAAAGTGTAGTTGCCAAATTCATGGGACATTTTCATCTAGGCCAACATCAAAACAGAATAACTTTGTTAAAGGCGAGGTGAGTTTAGGATTACAGCCCCTTTTAAGATCTGCATTAAGAAATGTTTATGCCACCCGTCTCCAGCATGTGCCTAATTGTTGTTGCTGCTGTGGACAGGCAAAAGAATGGCCTCATTATTTCTCTCTCTAACCTGTTTGGAGTTATACAGCCTAAACACACTTTGTACTTGCACTGGTTTGAATGCAATGTTATTTTGTAAAATAAGACTAGTGATTATTCTGCAGGGACTTAGCATGTTTTGCGTCACCGTGTGGACTTTGCTTCTTTTCAAAGAATACGTTTAGATTGATTATATTTTTCCACACTTATATAGTTCAAGTATTTATCAAGCCACGTGGCAGGTACAAAACTCCGACATGAATAATTGATCTCAAGAAGATTCTGTTTTGACTAGAGGAATAAGACTGTACGTAGCAAAAAGTAGAAAAGAGGATTTGTACAATTTGTCCAAAAGTTAGTGTTGCCCTGAAGGGTGACAAGGGTATAGCCATGGTCTAAGACGGTCTCATACATAGCAAGCAGAGAGAGACTTGAAGACAGGAGAGGCAAAGAGTGAAAAAGAGCTTGTTCTAGAAGGAAAATGATCTGATCATTGGAAAAAGCACTAATGGGCATGGAACCTTGTTCACTACATACATCACATGCATTGACTTGCATCCATTCTTCTGCTAAAACACAAAATTAAAAAGATGCATTGAGTTAACAGATTCTCTAGAGTTTTAAATAATAATTTGTAATTACATAAATATATATAATTGTATATTATTTAGTATACATTATATATAATTCCTATAGGTTTATTGATATTTTATAAGTGTGTTACATAATGTATTAGTAATATGATTAATAATGTTAATAAAGTATAGGTTACTATTAATACATAATTGTAAGTTATATCATAATTGTAACTATATAAGAATATACTTACGTGAAATTGTTATGTATGGGCTTCCTGGATGGCTCAGTGGTAAAGAATCCGCCTACCAGTGCAGGAGACATTGCAGGTTCAATTCCTGGGTCTGTAAGCTCCCCTGGTGTAGGAAGTGCAATCCACTCCAGTACCTTGCCTGAAGAATCCAGTGAACAGAGGAGCCTGGTGGGTTACAGTCCATGGGGTCACAAAGAGTTGGAGTTGACTGAGTCCACATTTTTATGTATATAATAATTTATAAGTAGCATTTTTTATGTCTCCACATGCCACAGTTGAATACGTCACATTCAATACGTCTAACTTTACAGGACTATTTTAATCTCCATTTCATTGATAGGGAAAGAGACAATTTAGCAATTTGAGCAGTCACATAGTGGGGAGCAATGACTCTGCAAACAAAAAAATTGAAGGCAAAGCTATTCTCAGTACTGTGTCATACTATCGAGAAACTCTCCATGGTACTGGACCTTGAATATTGTATACTTAGGTGCCATATAACATTAGGATATCAGGACAGGAGAAGCTAATCCCTTTAAGCAATTTCCATGCTGTGTGGGAAGCCAAGGTATGATGTATAGCACTGAGACTATTGCAGTGGCGGTAACCTCTTTCTCAAGCCCTGAGAGTATATTAAAAAGGCATGGAGGTGAGGTCATTTGGATAAGACTTCTTAGAACTGATTAATTTTGAGGGATCCACTCTCCTAGGCCAAAGGATTGTGACAGATTATTTGCATGGCTGTGTGGCTATGTGGTATGCAAACATTCCTTCCCTAAATGGCCCAAAATGCAAGACCCAATGAGAGAGACTTGAGTCGTTTGGGAGATAGCATCCATTAAATTTTTGATAGGATTTTCTGAGTGTATATTTGGATATCTTTCACTGGCTGCTTTTTGGAGCTCATGGGAGGTGGTTTACCGGAAATGATTAAAAGACTGAGTGAAAAATCACATTCACATCTGAGTTTGAGAACTGGCCCTGCCATGGTGATCATGAGATTTGGTTTTGTTCACTTAAATGCTTGGCCAGTGTCATCACAGTACAGTCCTGGCCAGCAGCCTCAGCGCCATCTGGGGACTCCTTAGAAATGCAAAATCTGAGGGCCCCACCCCATGCTGATGGAATAGAAATCTCTAGGGGCAGAGACCAGGGATCTGTGTTTTAACAACCTTTTCACGTTTGGGAAACACCATGCTAGACCACACCTTCCACATCTTTAAAAAGGAGATAGCATAGTAATCATGCCCTTCTCACAATATCATAGTAAAGATTAAGGGAGGCAGTATATACATAAAGTACTTAATGTGGTGTCTAAAATAAGTATGCTTCCTAATTCTTATCTTCCATGGCTTCATTTTATTTCTTGATTCTAGTTTAAGAAAAAGTAAGAAACCAGAACCCTAAGCAGCTAATTCTGTCTGCCATAGGTTTTATTAATAGCAGAAACCAATTCTTAGTTAGTGACGAAGTCTTGTCTGACGTCTGCCTTATGTTACTAAGAAAACCTGAACTGTATAAACAGGTTTCTGCTGTGGTCTTTCTTGGGCTCCTGTTTGAAAACCAAGGAGGTCTGTCTGTGCCTGAGTGTTTTACAGCCAGTGCAGAGGCTCCAGGGGAACAGTTCTGATGGATGTGTGTGTCAGATTGCAAAACACCCCTGCCTGGAGCCGTTAAACTGGATGGTTTAGAAAACCACCTCCAGGTTTCACATTTGGGAACACAAATACTCGTAAAGGGCAGTGCTTCTTCCCAGGGAGATGTGGCACTGCTTCAGCTCCCTGGGAAGTGCCCATATATATCTGGGGCTGGACAGAGTCCCCTCAAGGCCTGACGTGACCCCCTGTAGCCAGTTCCAAACCATCTGAATCCATTCTAATTTCTTTGCACCTTTTGTTCAGTATTTATATGCATTTGGCCATTCATCTTGCTGATAGACTTTTTACTTCTCATTTGCTTTTTCTCCCTTAGACAAAGGAGCAAACTTTTTTATAAAGGGCCTGATAGCAAATATTTTGAGGCCAAAGAGTCTCTATTACAACTGCTCAGTTCTGGCACTGTAACTCAAAAGTGGCCATACACAATTCATAATTGAATGAGTATGGCCATGTGCCAATAAAGCTTTATTTACAAAAACCAGAAATGAGCCAGATTTGGCCTGTAAGCTGTAATTTGCTGACTTCTAACTTGGAATCTCAAAACATCTAACAAAAGGACCTAGATGACCAGGCAGAAGAATCCATTCACGTGTAAAGTTCTGGCTTAGAAGTATATCCTGGCATAAGCTGAGCCATGCCTCAGTAATGGAAGATAAACAACACTAGCAGACCAGTTTCAGAATGGGTCTTGGTCTCTCTGGACCAACTGGACTAAGACCCATTCTGAAAGTGAGAAAACACCTCTCAATTTAAAAACTTTTAATGAAAGTGTCACCTCATAGTTTGGAACCAATCAAAGCAAGTTCCAAATCTGGAACAAGGAAGTCTTCCTCTGAGCAATGGGATCAAAATGGAGATGCTGGGGTTTTTTTTTTAATTTTTATCTTTGACTGTGCTGGCTATTTGTTGCTGCATGTTGGTTTTCTCCAGTTATTGTGAGCGGGGCTGCTATGTAGTTGTAGTGTGCAGGCTTCTCATCGTGGTGGCTTCTCTTGTTGTGGAGCACAGTCTCTAGGGTGTGTGAGCTTCAGTACTTGCTGCACGTGGGCTCAGTAGTTGTGGCGCATGGGCTTAGTTGCCTTGCAGCATATGGGATCTTCCTGGACCAGGCACTGATCCCTTGTCCCCTGCACTGCAAGGTAGATTCTTAACCAGTGGGCCACCAAGGAAGCCCAGAAATGCTGTTTAGATTCCAGTGAAGCAGGAAGTTAGGGCTCTGACTTAAACCAGAGGAGCAGAGAGTGAGTACCACTGTCTTACTTTTCTAGAATAGTTCAGGGCACATAACTCCCAGTGTTTAGAAATAACTAAACAACCCCTTCTGCAAAGAAGTAACTGAGAGGAAGTGAATGTACTAAATTACTCTGTATTGATGTCCTAGTTCTAAAGTAAAGACATGAACCTCTCTGTGAGACTGCAGCAGAAGAAACCAATGGACACACACTGTGATCCAGGCTGTTCTTTTATGTGAGGGGTTTTATAGTGCCGGGTATGATGTGAGATTCAGCCTTGTAAGCCTTACTCATTTCCAAAGTTGGAATTTGCAAGGTAGGCATTTTTTTAAACTTTTTATTTTGTATTGGTGTATAGATGATTAACAATGCTGTGATAATTTCAGGTGAATGGTAAAGGCAATCAGCCATTCATGTACATGTATCCATTCTCCCATCAACTCCCCCTCCCATCCAGGGTGCCACATAACATTGAACAGAGTTCCATGCGCTCTACAGTAGGTCCTTGTTGGTTACCGATTTCAGATATAGTGGTGTGTATGTGTCCATCCCAGACTCCATAACTAATAGCCCTTGCCCCCATCCTTCCTCCTGGCAACCATAAGTTTATTGTCTAAGTCTGTGAGTCTCTTTGTGTTTTGTAAGTAAGTTCATTTGTATCATTTCTTCTTAGATTCTGCATATAAGGGATATCATATGGCATTTCTCCTTCTCTGTCTGACTTACTTCTCCCAGGATGACAATCTCTGGGTCCGTCCATGCTGCTGCAAATGGCACTATTTCTTTCTTTCTAATAGCTAAGTAACAGTCCTCTGAATATATGTACCACATCTTTATCCATTCCTCTATCGATGGACGTTTAGGTTGCTTCCATGTCTTGAAAGCAAGGAAGTCATTTGTAATAGGTATCATTGGTTGCATGTCCAGCAGCCACCCCAGTTTTCCCTTTTTTGTTTGAAGAAGAGCTCATAATCATGTTGCAGTGTCCATATGTAACAAAGATACGTCTTTCTTGATTTCATTTGATCATAGTCATCTCTTCGGCCATACCAGTGAATGGTTTATAGATGAGCTTGTAACCTAGTTCTGCCTAATGAAAAATAAAAGGCTGTTGGGAAGCTTCTGGTGAAAGTATCTTTTCCCTGAAAAAGAGGCAGAGGGGAAAATGTGTTCTTCTTGTGGCTTTGGAGCTATGGTGGCCCTATAGGGACAAGCAGGCTATGGGTAATGAAGCAGAATTAACCCTGGAACTGCCTTGCTTTGAGATGTCTTGCTATGAGAATAAATGTTCTTTATTGTGTAAACTAACTTGGGTTTTCTGTTTCTTACATCCAGTAGAATCCAAAATGATATATACTCGAATTTGGCCTCTACCAGGTCATTTCAGGTCTCTCTGCTCCCACTAGGTCTCAAGTACTGTCCCCACCTCATCTTACCACCTGGTAGAGACTCAGGAATTGTGCTTTATTTCAGTTTTATTTTTTCATAACTTATAGCCCTTAAGGTTGAGGTCTTAACCTGTTAGGATTTCACTATGGAGCCACTGGTCACTAAAGAGTTGCAAAAATAGCTATTCATAGGCTGAAGTGATTTCAATTTGTTGTTTTGTTATTATAAGTACCAGTAATAATAATCCTGTGTTTCTTTTTTCATTCATTCAATAAAACTGTCCTTCTCTAACAAAGATAATAGGCTAGTAGATAGTCAAGTAAGTAATTACATACAATATAATGATGGACCTTGGGGAAACTAGTGATTGTGGAAGTCCAAAGGGAGGTGCTGTCAACGGCTTACCCAATAATCATACCCTTTGCATTTCTTCCATGCTTGAAGAGACTCTTTACCTGAAAATCCAGCCTCCATTCCAACTATGGTATGTATATATAGGCCCCTTCTGACCAGGGAGATTTTAGGGAAAGCCAAAGACTTCTGGGAAGGATTTTCTTTGAAGAGTAAGATCATCTTTAACAGGTGTCTGATTCCCTTCCTGCTCTTGGTGGTTTTGTGAGAGGCCACAATTTGGAGCTACAGTAGCCATCTTGTATCCATCAGGCAAAAACTAAGAGAAATACAGAAAAGTTGTATTCAATTTTCAACATTATCGTAGCACAGAACTAGTCTTTAATCTGTTTATATCCAGATATGTGATATCCAGTTATGTGCTAATGCCATTGTATTTCATTATCTGTTACTTATAGCCAGTAGTATGCTAAATGATACAATGAGTATCTAACCTGGACTAAGGCAGACAAGGGAGACTTCCTGGAGGAGATGACTCATGAGCTAAAGCATAAAAGATATTTAACACATATTGTAATAGGAGAGGTGATAAAGGAGGGTCCAAAGACTTAGAGGAGAAAATACGGGAAGTTTAAAAATTCAAAATAGGTGGTTATGGCTGAAGCATAGAATATTGTTTATAGAGTGCCAAGAGTTATAGCCAAAATGGTGGGAAGAGCACAAATCATATATGACCTTGTAAGGTATGTGAAGAAATTTTGCCATTATTCTTAAGAACTTTAGGAACACAACTGGAGCCTTTCTCATTCTCAAGATTAATCTCTTTTACACACCCAGACCACATTGCTGATAGTTTACTCTCAGTTGGTCCTTTAGGGCTTGTTTGTTATTCAGTGCTCTATTGCCTCCAGTAGGTTAGGAGATACTGGAGGGCAGAGGCTATGTTTTGTCCCATTTAATCCAGCCCCCTCAAACAAATCCTGACAAAGGTTTGTTAAATCAAATTACCTCTCCCATTATGGTTGGTAAAACCTGAACCTATTTTAACGTACTTTGTCTTGCTTGATCCTTTCAGTACCCCCATGAAGCCTAGAGAGAACCAGAGAGGGGTCCAAGCCTCTCACAGCTGGATAGGACAGAACCATATGGACCAGAAATAGATAGTATTTCTCTTGGGCCAAAGATGCTTTTC
Organism: Capra hircus; assembly: GCF_001704415.2. Taxonomy (NCBI): domain Eukaryota; kingdom Metazoa; phylum Chordata; class Mammalia; order Artiodactyla; family Bovidae; genus Capra; species Capra hircus. The sequence continues at coordinate 34,767,019 of NC_030829.1, forward strand.
ACTGTGTCATATAGTTTTACCCCACAGCATGTGTTTCCATCACTAAAAGTTTGTACATTAATTCATCTGCTATGATGTCCCAGCTTGATGAAACTTAAAAAAAAAAAAAATTCCACGTCATCTCTCCCAGAAGCTTTGTAGCAGAAACATCTAGTCACACTTTCTTTTCTTGGGGAGAACTCAGGGTAGCCCTTTGGAGTCGGCAGGTGTAAGGCAAGTGTGGTTGGAAAAAGGCCGGCACTCCTCTTGTCTCCTGTTCTGCAAAGCTCATAGAATATTTAAGGACTAGAGAACAAATTTGTCTAGGAACATATTATTTAGGGTAACTGACTACCTGCCTAACTACCTGTTCAGATAAACCTGAACATCTCAGTGGCTCGACTCCATAATTTTATTTCTCACTCACATAAAGATTAGCTTTTGGGGGGGCGTCATCAGAGACCCAGGCTCTTTCTGTCCTATGGGTCCACCTTCCCCTGCAGCCCCTGGTAGGTCTGAGTCTAGCAGACAGAGGAGGAGAGAGGGGAGCTTTCCATAGGCTTGACTTTTACCCATGTTACACTGGGCAGGCCTCAGTCTTGTGACCATACTTAACCTGTACAGGGGCATGAGAAATGGAGCACCTGTTTGCACAGAAAGATAGCTTGATGAGTTTGGTAGACCAGTGGTCATCTCTGACTTAGGGACCAAAGTGAATTTTATGACAAATGGTGGTGATACCCCTTACCTTCTGCTGTTCTACATTACATACTATTTCTGCTGAACTAGGATATATCAGAGGAAGCTGGAGAGCCTAGAGGAGAATTCACCAAAAGGGATGAGATAGACTTGCTTACTAATTGACCTCAAAGCCAGGGTCATGTTTTCATGGAAGAAAATGAGTTCCAAACATCCTATGTGGCTGAAGTGAAAAATTCCTCCTTATCCAAATGAACAAGTGTCCATATAGCAAAAGAGTTGTATAGAGTTGTGTAGTATAGAATTGTATATATTATTAGGAACCAGCATAGCAATATAACACCACATAACACTGTAAAATGACCCTCTCACTCATTCATTCATTCAACAAAGCTTATTAAGTACCTTCCACGCACCCAACATGTTCTAGGTGCTGGATATACAGCTGTCCCTGCACTTAAGCTTAGGTCCTAGAGAAAGAGGAGATAAATAATAAATGATTTCAAGTAGTCATAAGCGCTATAAAGAAAATAGAGTTTGGTTACAAGGTTAGGGAATAGAAAGTGATTACAATAGAAGGGACTGGCACTTTTATAGGTTGCACAGAACAGGATATGATAAATGTAACTAAGGGAGAGAAGGGTTTCATTTCCCCATTTGTAAGACCCAGTGAGACTGCTGCTGGGCCAACTATGGCATGTGCCCTGAATACTGAAGGCTTTTCTTCAGTGATTAAATTCTGTCCCACATTTCTGGACCTCTTTCTTTCAAGGGTCACACTATGCAGTAATGGTGACAAAGCAGTAGCCCAGTGGCAGCTCCATGTACAGATGAATATACATAGGGTTTTTGTGCCATCTATAGGACTGCAATCAAGAAGGACCTCTTTTGTTAATGAACAGTCCTACAATTCTCAGACTCACCCTCAGATACTCCTTAGAAATCCTCAGAGGAAAGACAGTGTCATACTTGTGCAATTTGACTAGAAGGAGAGATGAGAGCTCACAGGTGAAGGAAGGCATATCAGTTTTCCTTCCATTCCACAATTATTTAGTGCTTCCCTCGTGATTCAAACAGTAAAAACTCTGCCTGCAATGCAGGAGACCCCGGGGTCAATCCCCGGTCGAGACAATCCCCTAGAGAAGGGAATGGCAACCCACTCCAGTATTCTTGCCTGGAGAATTCCATGGACAGAGGAGCCTGGTGGGCTGTGGTCCATTGGGTCACAAAGAGTCAGACACTACTGAGTGACTTTCGCCCCAGGTGGCTCAGTAGTAAAGAATCTGCCTATAGTGCAGGAGACACAGGTTCCATCCCTGGATTTGGAAGATCCCTTGCAGAAGGAAATAGCTGCCCACTCTGGTGGGTATTCCAGTGAGAATTCCAGTGGAATTCTCTTGCCTGGAGAATTCCATGGACAGAGGAGTCTGGAGAGCTACAGTCCATGGGGTCACAAAGAGTCAGACATGACTTAGCAACTGAGCATGAGCCACAGTTATTTATTAAACACTTTGTATGTATCAGAAACTTTGTAAAGACCTGGAGATCTTAAAAAATAAAGTGAACACAGATGACATAACCCCTGACTTGATACAGCTTTTAGAATCGAGGAAAAGTGAAAGGACTGGACAGAAAAATCAAAGCTATGCACGCAGATGGTTTTGTGCTCGGACTGAGTAAAAGGCACTTTGCCGGATTCCACAAAGCAAGGTATTGGTGGGACACCACTTGTGCTGCATCACGTGTCTCGTGAAGACACGAGGACGTCTTTCTTCCTCGTTGCACTCCTCCCAGAAGGAACACTGACTTTCTCTTCCTGTGAACAATTCTGCAGGCTCTTCCCTCCTGAGGGAACTCACCTTCTTTCTGCTTGATGATCAGGCAGCTAGGAGGTCCTGCAGGGCCGTATCCTCACCTTATCCCGGGATCCAGCCCCACCTTGTGTTCTGATTCCTGCCCTCCCACTTTACCCTGTGGCTGCCAGGAAGCACCGGACCCCCTGGGCATTGCTCTCCCAAAGTTAGCCTTGTCATTACACAGATGCTGTCAGAGGCCATATCTGAACACTATGCCAAACAGCTAGTCCAGAAGGAATATTCAGCCAATTTGGTTTGTCAGAAAGCAAAAAAACTAACACATTTGTTTGATTGCATTCGTGTAAGAGTTGGCTGGTTTTATTCTGAACAGTATTTGGTCTTCTTAGCTCACATAGCACAGTCCTCATCTCCCTGGGTTACAAGAGCTTATGTAGCAACAAGCACCACAATATAAATGTGTCTGTTTATCCCCCAAGATCTTCACTTTATCTCCATAACTACCCTGGAAAGCCCTCGAGGGCATGACTGTGTGATCAGCTCCATTGCACACAGTAGATGTTTAATATTGGGTTGGCCAAAAACTTCATTCAGGTCTTTCCATAACATCTTACAGAAAAATGCAAGCAAACTTTTTTTTTTTTTTTTTGTAAATTTAGTTCCTCTAACTCCATCTTTTCTAGAAACAAAGTGTTATAAGAACTATTGAAATGGCTTCATAACTGGTTTCCCTACTTCTTTACTTGCTCTTCTTTTTTTTTTTTTTTTGTAAATTTAGTTCCTCTAACTCCATCTTTTCTAGAAACAAAGTGTTATGAGAACTATTGAAATGGCTTCATAACTGGTTTCCCTACTTCTTTACTTGCTCTTCTTTTTTTTTTAATTTTTTATTTTTTTTTAAATTTTAAAATCTTTAATTCTTACATGCGTTCCCAAACATGAACCAACCCAATATTTGTGTCATTCAAGGTCTTGCCAGCAAAGAGGTGATCTGTTCAAATGAAATCCTGGAGGAGAGTCCAGCAGAGGGACAGTTATCCAAGGTGTAGGCAGGTGTAGAGAAATTGTAGGAGGTAGGCAGGGCCTCAGAGGAGTGACAGAGAACTATTGTTAAGCCTGAAAGGACATGTAAAGGAGGTGGAAAGGACAGAGAGAGGTGAGCTACCTTTGTCCAAGGAATACATCCATTATGTGTCAGATCCATAGTGGGAGAGGGGAGGAAATAAACCCTCCACCTCACTCTCCTCTGCCCATCCTGGGTTCCCTACTTGCTAGACTCACCTGGAAACCAGAGAGCACAGAAACCTGTGGATATGACGCATATTTGTCAACCTCTGGGAAGACCTGAAAATCTGAAAGTGTAGAGAGTAGACCTAGACAGACAGAAGTTACCCAGCCCAGTACTGTGTTAAGTAACTTGCAGGACAGCTTGATTCTATACCCTCCCTGAATCGGCATCTTAATTTTCAAGGGAAGCAATCATATGGATTCACAGATTGTTGGGCTTGGGGGAACTCTGAAAGCACCAACCCCTTTGGAATGCATAAAACTTCTCTCAAGGATCCTCAGCAAGTGGCCATCCACTTGAATGCCTCTCATGACAGGGAGATCTCTACATGTCACAGCCTTCCCAATTAGAAGCCTCTGCAGCCCAGATCCCAGTTTCTAGGTTTACCCCCGGCATCACTGGAACAAGTCTACATCCCCAACTCCCATTCACAGAGAGGGATACTTGAGCTCTAAAACTCTACATTTTGTAATAAAATTTGTGCTGCCATATGATCCAACAATCCCACTCCCAGGAGTGGAGAAAACTCTCCCTATATAGCTTGTATATCTGGAGAAAACTAATTCTGAAAGATAACCACACCCCGGTGTTCATAGCCGCACCATTTACAACAGCTAAGACATGGAAGTAACTGAACCATTCACCAATAGCTGAGTGAATAAAGAAGATACAATATAAAAATAGGTAACTAACGAGAAGTGACCATATGGCGCAGGAAACGCCACTCAGTGCTCTGCGGGGGTCTATATGCAAAGGAATCCAGAAAGGGGGGAATGCATCTACACACACAGCCGAATCACTGCTGCACAGTAGACACCAACACAGCATCGCAAAGCAGCGACATGCCAGTAAAAACAGACTTGAAGAATCAGAGCTCCCTCTCAGAAAAGGAAGAGGTGGTATATACTGGGTTGGCCAAAAGGTTCATTCAGGTTTTTCCATGAGATGTTAACAGAAAAACCTGAACGAATGTTTTTGGCAACCCAGTACATTCAGTGAAATATTACTCAGCCATAAAAAGAATGAAGTAATGCCATTTGTAGCAAGATGGATGGGCCTAGAGACTCACATACTAAGTGAAGTAAGTCAGAAGGAGAAGGACAAATACCATATGATATCTCTTAAATGTGGAGTCTAAAATACGACACAAAAGAGCCTATCTACAGAACAAGAACAGACTCACAGACACAGAGAACAGACTTGTGATTGCCAAGGGGGAGGTGATGAGGGGAGGGAAGGATTGGGAGATTGGGATTAGCAGACGCAAACTAATATGATGATGGGTAAGCAGCAAGGTCCTACTGTATAGCACAGAGAACTGTATTCGGCATCCTGAATATACCATAATGGAAAAGAATATGACAAAAACTACATTTTGTGCATGGTAATCGTGTCCTTCAAACAAAGTGGGGAGAAGCTGCAAAGCTTGAGCCAATCTCCCAGGCAAAGGCAGAAGAAAACTGAAACTGTGCAAAGAGAGGGGAGACCATTCTCTCCCTGTATCCTACCATAAAAACATCTAAAATCCACAACACCCTAAATACAAAGATGTGACAATGAAATTGCTAAGCACTGGAGCTGGGACACTTCAGACAGATTTAATTATATTTCAAAGCCACACACTCTCTTCAGCAAGACAGCAGAAACCAAGAGCCACAGCCAACAGTGTAATTAATGAAAACCTAGCAGCTAAAAATACCCTTTGCTAGCTCAGAGGACCCCACTGCTGCCTGTCAGTTATATTTCATCTTTTTAAAAACCTCAGCCTACAGAAAGCATTCTGCGTGGAAGGGGCCGGGTCATTTGCAGGAACCAGTGTAAAACTTGGACAGTAGTTTATTTGTTAGGCTGGTAACACATGAGAAATGGAGGAGAGGTTTGTTTTCTGTGGCAGTAAGCAGATCAAGCCAGCTGGCATTGTGCCCGAAACAAATAACCAAGAAACAACTAGATCTGTGTGAAACTTGGTGAGAAAGTTTAGAGTTGGTGGGACAGGAAAGGGGGGGCTCCAGTGGAGAGAAAATGGGCAGCCAGGGAGGACAAAGCGGTTTTCGAGTTCTCTTATTGGTAAAGCCATCGTGTAGAAGTCTGCATGGATTCTTCCTGTCCCCCGATTCCCGTCCCCTGTCTCTTGTCAACTGTCACCACATCAGCATTTCACTTACCGCCCGGGATTTTGCTCGACTTCTGTCTCACCATTTTGAAGAGTTGACATTAAATTTGGTTCCACTTCTTTTCCTTCCATTCAACAGCCGCAAACCTAGAAATATCTAGTTAGGAATATGTAAAAAATAGTTTGGACTGTTACTTTACTGTTGAGTGTGCTAACACCCAGCAACCCCATGAGAGAAGCATCTTTATTAGCCCAGTTACCTTTTTATCATCTGAATCTTTTCAAATTTGCATTCAGTAATCTTCAGTTTTTTTCTCTACAGTTCTATGAGTTTTCATAAATGCACAGTGTCTGTGACCACCACAATGAACAGTTCTGTCACCTCGAAACTCTTCCTTAGGCTAGAATTTGTAGACTGACTTTTGCCACCGGGGTCACACAGAGTCGGACACGACTGAAGTGACTTAGCAGCAGCAGCAGCAGCAGCCCTGTCTCTTGAACACCACTGTTTCTCTGTCCCTGTAGTTTTGCCTCCTCTGAAATGTCATATAAAGGAAATCGTACCATGTACAGGCTTTTGAGTCTGTATTAGGCATATTGCATGAATAAGTCAGAGCGAGCTCAGAGAGGTTCTGTAACTTGCCCAGGGTCACCCAGCTATAAAAGCAGGACAGAACTTTAAGTGCAAGTCCACTGATCCCAAATCTTGTCCTTTCTCCCCAGTACTGAGCTGGAACACTGCCTAGGCTCAGTTTCCTTCACTCTCTCTTTGAGAAGTTGGGGTGGGGAGACAGACAGTGAAATCACAGTTGCATAAGGACTCGGAGAAGTGTACAGCCCTGTGTGAAAGCACATACTTTTCATATTTCTACCCATCTTTGTCCTCTGCCAGGCATTTTACAGGCGGGCACTTGGGCTCTGCAAATCATCTTATTGAATCAGGTGGCACACCTTTGAACCCGACCATAATCAATCTGCATAAAGAAGCCTGCACAGACACACACATACACACATGCACACACAGGCACACGCACTGCTGCTAATGAAAGAAGCATCTCAGGAGGTTAAAGGACTTATCTTGCCTGTTCTCCACAAAGAGGGAAAGTCACAGATTTATTTAATGGGATTTGGGTTGTGCAGGGATGTTATGGTCATCTGAAGGGATGTTTCTATTTTCAGGACATGAAAGTGACTGCTACGAAATAAAATTTGACTTGACTATTATGTCACAAGAAGTAAACATCATCTGCTGGCCTGATGGCTTGGAAGCCTCTCTCTAAACTACTTCTGCCAAAGTCTTTGAAATGTTTGCTTTCAGGCTGGATTCAACCATCAGAATATTTAGAGAAGCACATGCCTTAGCCCCACAAAACAGATCTCTTTCTTGGTGAAGATAAACCTGCAAAGCTGTAGCTTTCGCCAGGCCACACAAAAATGGGTTTGGTTGCTTCCTCCACTGCTGCTCCAGGTAAATGTTACTGAAAGCAAAAGTCTACTTTTCTTCATTACTGCTGTAGGCAGTAGAGTTCTAGAATAATCCCAACAGAGACTTATGAGGTACCTTTTGCTGTATTCCAGAGCTATCCAGTGAATGGATAATGCAAACCATATTTATATATGTGTATAGCAGTGTGACCTTGGGCAAGTTATTTCAACTCTCTGTACCTTGGTTTTTCCATCCAAGAAAACAACAGTGACTTCACTGTATCTACACACAGAGTGGATATGAGGATTAAATGAGATAATCCAAGTAAAGGGCTCAGCATGTGACAATTGGCCAATGAATTTGAGTTATTAGAAGCAAACTTATTATTGTTTTTACTGGTATCATTATTACTTTTACCATTTCTGTTGAGAAAGTTGAGCCTCACTGGTCTGTCTTTGGATTTCTCATGGAAATGGAAACTGGAATCATGTTTATTACCTCCAAGGTAGAAAAGGATTAAGAAGGCAACCAAAGAATAAATCATATTTTTACAGTATTCAAGAAATTATTTCTTCCATGTTAGTTCTTTATAGTAGTCAAAATTCACCTGTAATATAGAAATGCTTTCTCTTTCTTTGTAGATGAGAAAAGTTGGGCTCATAAAAATTGGGTAAGGTCACCCAACCAGAGCAGGAGAGCTAGGACTTAACTCTAAGGCTTTCATCACCAAAGGTGTATCTCTAATAACATTCTCTAAGCCTTCAGAGCCTCAGCCCTGCATATGACTGTGCTGCTTCTGTTGCTCCTTCAGTATGCTTTCTGAGTTTGCTTTAGTCATCTGTAAAACAGCAATAGTATCAGCCTCATGGGGAGTCAGGGAGGTTAAATGTAGAGGATTTGTTGACTGAATAACAGTATTTGACAGTCAGCACACACTTTGTGTGGGTTACCTAAGCCAGAACAGCCACCATACTTGCAAGGTGGATGCTGAGTTATTTGGATGTTGGTGTGACCTTTGGATGGAAGGTCTAAGGGGTCAGTCGTTTTAAAGCTATGCTTACTTAAATCAGAAAAGTCATTGAGGGTTGAAGTGAACACTGGCACCATGCCTTTTGCACATATTGATTGACTTCAGTGTGCCCATCTCTGGGTTCACATGCTCTTTGTTTGCTCTAAAGCATTCCTCATCCCACAGGATCACAGAAAGAGGCCTCATCTTGCAGCCATCACTGCCATTCAGCTGGCAGAGTGTGCTTTACTCTTCAGTGAAGGCTTCATGGGAAAAAACTTGCTTCACTTCAAAAGTAGTATGACTCAAAGTCTTGGCAAGATTCATATGGCTCTCTCCCATGGGAGATTTGGGGAGGATTTAATGAAAGTGCAAAGTAGCTTATAAAAATGTAGATAGATTAAGGGGAACAAGCAAGGGGTGGTGTAGAACCTTGTGCTTAGCTACTCAGGAGCCGTACCAGCCCAAAGGTAAAGGAGCAAGAAGGCAGAATCTGGGTATCACTGGAATTGAAGACGGGTAGTCTAGTGCCCTTGAGGGCTACCTCATGGCAGATGGATAATTCAGTGGAAAGACAGCCAACTGTAGAGGGAGGAACAAGGACAGGAAAAGGGAAATAAGCATAGTAGTTTCACTCTCGGACCTCTTGGCAATGCTCTTGATTTGGCCACATTCAACAGAAAGAGGGCAAGGGAGCCCATTGGTGGAGGCCATGATCAGCCTCCTGAGAGCACAGTGCTTTGTCAAGATATAGAGTGGATCTGGAGGAGCAAATGGAAAATATCCAGCAAAAAAGATCACTTGATATGGATTTCAAAACCTTTCCTAAATGATTGACTCTCTAGTTCCTAAATTTGGAACATATTTTGTTGCTGTTTTTTTGTTTTGTTGGTTTAAGTGAAAGATTATTCAGGGAGATACACATTCCATATACAGAGTGTGGGCCATATAAGAATGCAAGAGGCACCAGGGTATGGGATTGTCAGTTTTTATTGGGGTGAATAATTTCATAGGGTAATAAGTAGAGGATTTTTCCAACTATTTGGGGGAAGTAGTGGGGATTTCCAGGAATTTGACCACCAGCAAGTTTTTTGGCTTTTTATAAGTAGCCTCAAAACTGTCATAGTGTGTCATTTGGCATGCTGATGTGGAATAGCATGTACTGGGGCTCGAGGTTTAGTGGCTAAAGTCAACTTTTCCACCATCTTGGACCTAGTTGATTCTAACCAGTCTGTCATATCCTCAGCAGCTATGTCATTCTTTTAAAGATTGTGGCCTGCCTTCTTCCTATATCATTCGTCACTCGAAGACTTCACTCCCATAATCTTATGAGAAGCAGAGGGCTATAAAAATAGTTGTCAGAACCTATAAATAACTCACATTTCTTTTTCTTTTTTCCTGCTGGGGAAGACAATGGTGAGGGACAACATATTTTTCTTTTTACAAAAAAATAAGCATTCAAATTTGCTGACTTTTGACTATGATAGTAGTATGCAGCAGTATAGATGTGAAAAAATAATGTTTTAAATTCTCTGCCTTCAAGAGAAACTTGATAGTGTAATGAACGACAAATAACTGCTTTTTGAAAGCTATTGTAAACAAATACTTTGAAAAATGATATTTAGAAGTGTTTCTATTTTTCTTGCCAAAAAACATAGAAGAATATCACTTATAAAATGTTTATATTCACATGCATAAAACCTTGGAAATAGTTTGGATGATATTAAAAAAAAAATGTATATACCTTAGGAAGCCAATACAGGAGAACTAGCAAACAACCTATAGTAAACCAGACATGGTGCTAGGCAGTTAACAACAGTTAACCCTACATCTGTGACCCTAGAGTCTCTATGTACTAAAGGAAAGGAGGAAAGTAAGCTTGAAGTTCATCATTTTCAATATAAACATAAATGTTACAATAATGTGTTATAATGGAAAGCCAGGTTAGGCTTTACATTATTTTTTTTTTCATTTAAAAAATATCTTTTTATTATGGAAAATTTCAAACTTACAGGAAAATAGAGAATGGTATAATGAAGCCCATGTACCCATCACCCAGTTTCAACATTTATTTTATTTTTTTTTATTTTTATTTTTACTTTATTTTACTTTACATTACTGTATTGATTTTGCCATACATTGACATGAATCCACCATGGGTGTACATGAGTTCCCAAACATGAACCCCCCTCCCACTTCCTACCCCATATCATCTCTCTGGATCATCTCCGTGCACCAGCCCCAAGCATCCTGTATCCTGCATCAAACATAGACTGGCAATTCGTTTCTAACATGATAGTATACATGTTTCAATGCCATTCTCCCAAATCATCCCACCCTCTCCCTCTGCCTCAGAGTCCAAAAGTCCGCTCTACACATCTGTGTCTCTTTTGCTGTCTCACATACAGGGTCATCATTACCATCTTTCTAAATTCCATATATATGTGTTAGTATACTGTATTGGTGTTTTTCTTTCTGGCTTACTTCACTCTGTATAATCGGCTCCACTTTCATCCATCTCATTAGAACTGATTCAAATGTATTCTTTTTCATGGCTGAGTAATACTCCATTGTGTATATGTACCACAGCTTTCTTATCCATTCATCTGCTGATGGACATCTAGGTTGTTCCCATGTCCTGGCTATTATAAACAGTGCTTTGATGAACATTGGGGTACATGTGTCTCTTTCAATTCTGGTTTCCTCGGTGTATATGCCCAGCAGTGGGATTGCTGGGTCATAAGGCAGTTCTATTTGCAATTTTTAAAGGAATCTCCACACTTCTCTCCATAGTGGCTCTACTAGTTTGCATTCCCACCAACAGGGTAAGAGGGTTCACTTTTCTCCACACCCTCTCCAGCATTTATTGCTTGTAGATTTTTGGATCGCAGCCATTCTGACTGGTGTGAAGTGGTACCTCATTGTGGTTTTGATTTGCATTTCTCTAATAATGAGTGATGTTGAGCATCTTTTCATGTGTTTGTTAGCCATCTGTATGTCTTCTTTGGAGAAATGTCTATTTAGTTCTTTGGCCCATTTTTTGATTGGGTCATCTATTTTTCTGGAATTGAGCTGCAGAAGTTGCCTGTATATTTTTGAGATGAGTTGTTTGTCAGTTGCTTCATTTGCTATTATTTTCTCCCATTCAGAAGGCTGTCTTTTCAGCTTGCTTATATTTTCCTTTGTTGTGCAGAAGCTTTCAATTTTAATTAGGTCCCATTTGTTTATTTTTGCTTTTATTTCCAATATTGTGAGAGGTGGGTCATAGAAGATCCTGCTGTGATTTATGTCTGAGAGTGTTTTGCCTATGTTCTCCTCTAGGAGTTTTATAGTTTCTGGTCTTACATTCAGATCTTTAATCCATTTTGAGTTTATTTTTGTGTGTGGTGTTAGAAAGTGATCTAGTTTCATTCTTTTACAAGTGGTTAACCAGTTTTCCCAGCACCACTTGTTAAAGAGATTGTCTTTACTCCATTGTATATTCTTGCCTCTTTTGTCAAAGATAAGGTGTCTGTATGTGTGTGGATTTATCTCTGGGCTTTCTATTTTGTTTCATTGACCTGTATTTCTGTCTTTGTGCCAGTACCATACTGTCTTGATGACTGTGGCTTTGTAGTAGAGCCTGAAGTCAGGCAAGTTGATTCCTCCAGTTCCATTCTTCTTTCTGAAGATTGCTTTGGCTATTCGAGGATTTTTGTATTTCCATACAAATCTTGAAATTGTTTGTTCTAGTTCTGTGAAAAATACCGCTGGTAGCTTGCTAGGGATTGCATTGAATCTATAGATTGCTTTGGGTAGTATACTCATTTTCACTATATTGATTCTTCCGATCCATGAACATGGTATATTTCTCCATCTATTAGTGTCCTCTTTTATTTCTTTCATCAGTGTTTTATAGTTTTATATATATAGGTCTTCAGTTTCTTTAGGTAGATATATTCCTAAGTATTTTATTCTTTTCGTTGCAATGGTGAATGGAATTGTTTCCTTAATTTCTTTTTCTACCTTCTCATTATTAGTGTATAGGAATGCAAAGGATTTCTGTGTGTTGATTTTATATCCTGCAACTTTACTATATTCATTGATTAGCTCTAGTAATTTTCTGGTGGAGTCTTTAGGGTTTTCTATGTAGAGGATCATGTCATCTGCAAACAGTGAGAGTTTTACTTCTTCTTTTCCAATTTGGATTCCTTTTATTTCTTTTTCTGCTCTGATTGCTGTGGCCAGAACTTCCAGAACTGTGTTGAATAGTAGCGGTGAAAGTGGGCACCCTTGTCTTGTTCCTGACTTTAGGGGAAATGCTTTCAGTTTTTCACCATTGAGGATAATGTTTCCTGTGGGTTTGTCATATATAGCTTTTAATATGTTGAGGTATGTTCCTTCTATTCCTGCTTTCTGGAGAGTTCTTATCATAAATGGATGTTGAATTTTGTCAAAGGCCTTCTCTGCATCTATTGAGATAATCATATGGCTTTTATTTTTCAATTTGTTAATGTGGTGAATTACATTGATTGATTTGCAGATATTGAAGAATCCTTGCATCCCTGGGATAAAGCCCACTTAGTCATGGTGTATGATCTTTTTAATGTGTTGTTGGATTCTGATTGCTAGAATTTTGTTGAGGGTTTTTGCATCTATGTTCATCAGTGATATTGGCCTGAAGTTTTCTTTTTTTGTGGCATCTTTGTCTGGTTTTGGTATTAGGGTGATGGTGGCCTCATAGAATGAGTTTGGAAGTTTACCTTCCTCTGCAATTTTCTGGAAGAGTTTGAGTAGAATAGGTGTTAGCTCTTCTCTAAATTTTTGGTAGAATTCAGCTGTGAAGCCGTCTGGACCTGGGCTTTTGTTTGCTGGAAGATTTCTGATTACAGTTTCAATTTCTGTGCTTGTGATGGGTCTGTGAAGATTTTCTATTTCTTCCTGGTTCAGTTTTGGAAAGTTATACTTTTCTAAGAATTTGTCCATTTCTTCCACGTTGTCCATTTTATTGGCATATAATTGCTGATAGTAGTCTCTTATGATCCTTTGTATTCCTGTGTTGTCTGTTGTGATCTCTCCATTTTCATTTCTAATTTTATTGATTTGATTTTTCTCTTTGTTTCTTGATGAGTCTGGCTAATGGTTTGTCAATTTGATTTATCCTTTCAAAGAACCAGCTTTTGGCTTTGTTGATTTTTGCTATGGTCTTTATTTCTGCCCTAATTTTTAAGATTTCTTTCCTTCTACTAACACTGGGGTGTTTCATTTCTTTTTTTCTAGTTGCTTTAGGTGTAGAGTTAGGTTATTTATTTGACTTTTTCTTGTTTCTTGAGGTATGCCTGTATTGCTATGAACTTTCCTCTTAGCATTGCTTTTATAGTGTCCCACAGGTTTTGGGTTGTTGTGTTTTCATTTTCATTTGTTTCTATGCATATTTTGATTTCTTTTTTGATTTCTTCTGTGATTTGTTGGTTATTCAGAAGTGTGTTGTTCAGCCTCCATATGTTGGAATTTTTAATAGTTTTTCTCCTGTAATTGAGATCTAATCTTAATGCATTATGGTCAGAAAAGATGCTTGGAATGATTTCGATTTTTTTGAATTTATCAAGGTTAGATTTATGGCCCAGGATGTGATCTATCCTGGAGAAGGTTCCGTGAGCACTTGAGAAAAAGGTGAAATTCATTGTTTTGGGGTGAAATGTCCTATAGATATCAATTAGGTCTAACTGGTCTATTGTATCATTTAAAGTTTGTGTTTCTTTAATTTTCTTTTTAGTTGATCTGTCCATAGGTGTGAGTGGGGTATTAAAGTCTCCACTATTATTGCGTTATTGTTAATTTCCCCTTTCATGCTTGTTAGCATTTGTCTTACATATTGTGGTGCTCCTATGTTGGGTGCATATATATTTATAATTGTTAAATCTTCTTCTTGGATTGATCCTTTGATCATTATGTAGTGGCCTTCTTTGTCTCTTTTCACAGCCTTTGTTTTAAAGTCTATTTTATCGGATATGAGTATTGCCACTCCTGCTTTCTTTTGGTCTCTATTTGCATGGAATATCTTTTTCCAGCCCTTCACTTTCAGTCTGTATGTGTCCCTTGTTTTGAGGTGGGTCTCTTGTAGGCAGCATATAGAGGGGTCTTGTTTTTGTATCCATTCAGCCAGTCTTTGTCTTTTGTTTGGGGCATTCAACCCATTTACATTTAAGGTAATTATTGATAAGTATGATCCCGTTGCCATTTACTTTATTGTTTTGGGTTTGGGTTTATACACCCTTTTCGTGTTTCCTGTCTAGAGAATATCCTTTAGCATTTGTTGGAGAGCTGGTTTGGTGGTTCTGAATTCTCTCAGCTTTTGCTTGTTTGTAAAGCTTTTGATTTCTCCTTCATATTTGAATGAGATCCTTGCTGGGTACAATAATCTGGGCTGTAGGTTATTTTCTTTCATCACTTTAAGTATGTCTTGCCATTCCCTCCTAGCCTGAAGAGTTTCTATTGAAAGATCAGCTGTTATCCTTATGGGAATTCCCTTGTGTGTTATTTGTTGTTTTTCCCTTGCTGCTTTTAATATTTGTTCTTTGTGTTTGATCTTTGTTAATTTGATTAATATGTGTTTTGGGGTGTTTTGCCTTGGGTTTATCCTATTTGGATCTCTCTGGGTTTCTTGGACTTGAGTGATTATTTCCTTCCCCATTTTAGGGAAGTTTTCAACTATTATCTCCTCAAAGATTTTCTCATGGTCTTTATTTTTGTCTTCTTCTGGGACTTCTATAATTCTAATGTTGGAGTGTTTCATATTGTCCTGGAGGTCTCTGAGATTGTCCTCATTTCTTTTAATTCATTTTTCTTTTTTCCTCTCTGATTCATTTATTTCTACCATTCTATCTTCTATTTCACTAATCCTATCTTCTGCCTCCATTATTCTACTACTTGTTGCCTCCAGAGTGTTTCTGATCTCATTTATTGCATTATTCATTATATATTGACTCTTTTTTATTTCTTCTAGGTCCTTGTTAAACCTTTCTTGCATCTTCTCAATCCTTGTCTCCAGGCTATTTATCTGTGATTCCATTTTTATTTCAAGATTTGGATCATTTTCACTATCATTATTCGGAATTCTTTCTCAGGTAGATTCCCTGTCTCTTCCTCTTTTGTTTGGTTTGGTGGGCATTTCTCCTGTTCCTTTACCTGCTGAGTATTCCTCTATCTCTTCATCTTGGTTATATTGTTGCGTTTGGGGTGGCCTTTCTATATTTTGAGAATTTGTGGAGTTCTCTTTATTATGGAGCTTCCTCACTGTGGGTGGGGTTGTATCAGTGGCTTGTCAAAGGTTTCTTGGTTAGGGAAGCTTGTGTCGGAGTTCTTGTGGGTGGAGCTGGATTTCTTCTCTCTGGAGTGTGATGGAGTGACCAGCAATGGGTTATGAGACATCAGTGGATTGGAGTAACTGAGCTGCCTGTATATTGAAGCTCAGGGGTGTGTTCATGTGTTGCTGGAGAATTTGCATGATATGTCTTGCTCTGGAACTTGTTGGCCCTTGAGTGGTGCTTGGTTTCAGTGTAGGTATGGAGGTGTTTGATGAGCTCCTATTGATTAATGTTCCCTGGATTCAGGAGTTCTCTGATGTTCTCAGGATTTTGACTTAAGCCTCCTGCTTCTGGTTTTCAGTTTTATTTTTACAGTAGCCTCAAGACTTCTCCATCTATACAGCACCAATGATAAAACATCTAGGTTAAAGATGAAAAGTTTCTCCACATTGAGGGATACCCAGAGAGGTTCACTGAGTTACATGGAGAAGAGAAGAAGGAGTGGGTAGTTAGAGGTGACTGGAATGAGATGAGGTGGGATCAAAAGAAAAGAGAGCAAGCTAGCCAGTAATCACTTCCTTATGTGCACTCCACCGTCTGGACTGCTCAGAGGTATTCATGGAGTTATACAGGGAAGAGGAGAGGGAGGAAGTAGACAGAGGTGGCCAGGAGGATAAAAGAGGGAAATGAAAAGGAGAGAGATAGATCCAGCCAGTAACCAGTTCCTTAGGTGTTCTCCATCGTCTGGAACACACAGAGATTCCCAGAGTTGGGTAGAGAAGAGAAGGGGGAGGGAGGAGACAGAGACAACCTGGTGGAGAAAAAGGAGAGTCCAAAGGAGGAGAGAGTGGTCAAGGTAGTAATCTCTCTCTCAGGTAAAACTGGGTAGTGGAGTTTGGGTTTTGAAATGTGCAAAATTGACAACAAAAACCAAAAAGCAAAGATTAAAAATCTGGAGTAGAGGTTGGATTTTTAAAAATACAATATTAAAGAAAAGAAGAAAAAAAACAAACAAAGCCACAAGAACTATTAAAAAACAACAACCACCACCACACATAGACTATATATGGCATTTGCTTTAAAAAATAGGGTCTTTTTTTTTTGAAAAGTAATAGTAGGTTATAGAAATAAAAATTAAAGGAGAAATAGAGGACTTAACAATTTTAAAAAGTTAGAAAAAAAAGAAGAAAAAACAACCACACAACAACATCAACAACAACAACAAAAAAGAATGATCGTAAAAATAGTAAAGATATATCTGGCCCTTTCTCTGGTGTTGTGGGCAGTGTAGGGTCACTTCCAAGGCGGTTCCCTCTGTTTAACTTCTTCTGTTTGCTGGTCTCTTCAGTGTCTGATTTCCGTCCTGACACAGGGGGAGCGGTGGTGGACACTTTTTTTTTTTTTTTTAGGCTCACTTGTTCAGTCGCGCTGTGGGGAGGGAGGGATGCTGCAAACAAGTAACACTGTCGTGTGCACGCAGTGTCTCAGCCCCACTGGGCCTGCCCCTGCTCGCAGCGCACAAACCGCTCAGGCTCTACGTTGCTCCTCCGGGAACCGTCTGAGGTCGGCCCTAGGCTGCATGCATCTCCCCGGTTTAAGCCGCTCAGGTTCCGGCGCTCAGGTAGCCCTCCGAGGTGCAGATTCGGTTGGGACTGCGTTTTGTGCCCTTCCCAGGTCCGAGTAGCTCAGGTGTTTGGTGAGCGCGGTCGCTGCAACTTTTAGCCTTTCCCGTGTCTGCTGCTCAGTTTTCTGGGTGTACCACTGGCGCCCCTTGTGAGGCAGATGGTGACTGTCCAGAACCCCTAGAAGTCTTAGCAAAGAAGCCTGCTTGCAGTTTGGTAGGTAAAGTCTCCCCGGGGCTGCGATTGCCCTGTTCCAGCCCTTACGGCTCTGGCTGCCTGTCCCCAGCAGTGGATGGTCTGCAGCCAGCTATTTCCATTCCGTCCTTTGTTCTGTGCACGGTCCTGGCGGTGTCTTATGTTCAGGCTTTTCGCGTGGTAGCTATCCCACAGTCTGGTTTGCTAGTCCAAGTTAGTTCATTCTGGTTATGCGCGGGGCGTTCCTGCCTGATTCTTAAGAAGCACTGCAGCCCGAGCCTCGCACGCCTCCCTGCCCAGCCCCCACTTGCTAGTGGCGGATGCAGGCATCTGCGCTGCTTTTCCACTGGGGGAGTTACTGTTGGGCTTGTAATCTGTTGGTTTTAATTATTTATTTATTTTTCCTTCCTGTTATGTTGCCCTCTGTGCTTCCAAGGCTTGCCACAGACTCGGCAGGGAGAGTGTTTCCTGGTGTTTGGAAACCTCTCTTCTTAAGATTCCCTTCCTGGGACGGGATTCCCTTCCCAGGAAGGAGCTCCGTCCCCACCTCCTTTGTCTCTTTTTTCATCTTTTATATTTTTTCCTACCTGTTTTTGAAGCCAGTGATCTGCTTTTCTGGGTGCCTGATGTCCTCTGCCAGCATTCAGAAGTTGTTTTGTGGAGTTTGTTCAGCACTGAAATGTTCTTTTGATGAATTTGTGAGGGAGAAAGTGGTCTCCCCGTCCTATTCCTCCGCCATCTTAGGACCGCCCCTGGCTTTACATTATTAACATTAGACAGTGGTTAACACTCATCTGAAAAAAAGTGATTTACAAGAAAAATTATTTGATAGAATGGAAATCTGATGGAGGTGGGCATCAAGATTGTATAGTGAACACTAGAAAATAAGGTACAAACTCAAAGTGTTCACCAAAATGTGTTAGCCTCTGGACCTGGTGGGGTTTTTTTTTTTTTTTTCTCTCCCTGACTAATATCAAACCCTTAAAGTAAGGAAGAGGTAAAATCAAAACAAAGAAGCCACCCCCAGAGAAGCACCCCCAAGAATCTGTGTAGATGTATCCGTGACCCTAAACATAAGGCTGAAACCAAAATGGTCCATACATTCAGTGGTTGTAAGATTCAGTGGGCAGGAGTTGGGAAAGAAAGGGATAAAAGGGGATTGGAGTGGGGTGGTGAGAGGGAGCAGACTGGTTACTTGTCATCTCAAATCCCTAAACAAAGGTAGATATTCTTTTTCAGTTTTCAGCTGACTCTGGTCACAAATAGAACACATTTGGCTGCAATGACAAGGAGCACATTCAGTGTAGTAGAAGTTGGTATTTGGAGTAACCTCTGGTTTTAAAATGGAAAACCTCTCTTATTCAAAAAAGAAATTCATTGACTATTTACTCTGAATTTGTTGCTGATTATATAGCTAGTACCTATGTAGAAAACTTGATATAACACACAAACAAAAATAATGAAATATCAGACAGTTTTTACCACATCTCAGAAATATTTCTGTGTGTAACTTTTCCGTAAAATTGGAAAAAACAAAAAACAAAAAAACTTGAAAGTGAAAGTCATTCAGTCTCATCCGATTCTTTGCAACTCTGAGGACTATGGCCCTCCAGGCTCCTCTGTCCATGGAATTCTCCAGGCAGGAACACTGAAGCGGATAGCCATTCTCTTTTCCAGGGGATCTTCCTGACCCCAGGATGAAACCCATGTCTCCTGCATCACAGGCAGTTTCTCTACTGTCAGAGCCACCAGGGAAGCCCTAACTTTTTAGGAAATCTCTGTGTATGTTTGGTTTGTGTGCCCATTTTTTTCACCTGGGATAGTTTTGAAATTATAGTACAATTATTTTTTCTTCTTAGTCACTGTCTTAAAGTTTACCCAGTCTGAAAGAATAGGTCTTCCTATTAAAGTTAGTTGTAGAGTTAATTTTTTAAGATATAATCTTCAAATAAAAACAAGCCTTTCCCTGGAAATTATGATTTAATATACATTAAAGTCACTTGTAGAATTTATTTTTTAAAAATATAATCTTCAAATAAAAACAAGCCTTTCCCTGGAAATGATGATTTAGTGTATATATAAAGTGAATGGACTTTAGTCATATATAGATCTTTTTAAAGCTCCTCTGATGATTCAGATCCATATCACCAACTGTGAATCAGTGCATTCTAATAGAAAGAAAAAAATAGCAATATATTCCCTGTAATATGAATAGAAAGTCATTTTTAACATAGCATCTGCGTTTGTTGTTGTTTGGGGTTTTTTTATTATAAGTATTTTCCTGTATCACCAAATTCCTTTTTATCTTGGTGAAATGTACATAGCATGAAATTTATCAGTTTAATCTTTTTTAAGTGTACAGTTGCACTCATCTCACATGCTGGTAAAGTAATGCTCAAAATTCTCCAAGCCAGGCTTCAGCAATACATGAACCGTGAACTTAGATGTTCAAGCTGGTTTTAGAAAAGGCAGAGGAACCAGAGATCAAATTGCCAACATCCGCTGGATCATCGAAAAAGCAAGAGAGTTCCAGAAAAACAATTATTTCTGCTTTATTGACTGTGGCAAAGCCTTTGACTGTGAGGATCACAATCAACTGTGGAAAATTCTGAAAGAGATGGGAATACTAGACCACCTGACCTGCCTCTTCAGAAACCTGTATGCAGGTCAGGATGCAACAGTTAGAACTGGTCATGGAACAACAGACTGGTTCCAAATTGGAAAAGGAGTACATCAAGGCTGTATATTGTCACCCTGCTTTTTTAACTTATATGCAGAGTACATCATGAGAAACACTGGGCTGGATGAAGCACAAGCTGGAATCAAGATTGCCGGGAGAAATATCAATAACCTCAGATATGCAGATGACACCACCCTTATGGCAGAAAGTGAAGAGGCGCTAAAAAGCCTCTTGATGAAAGTGAAAGAGGAGAGTGAAAAAGTTGGCCTAAAGTTCAACATTCAGAAAACGAAGATCATGGAGTCTGGTCCCATCACTTCATGGGAAATAGATGGGGAAACAGTATGAGACTTTATTTTTTCGGGCTCCAAAATCGCTGCAGATGGTGACTGCAGCCATGAAATTAAAGACGCTTACCCTTGGAAGGAAAGTTATGACCAACCTAGACAGCATATTCAAAAGCAGAGACATTACTTTGTCACCAAAGGTCCGTCTAGTCAAGGCTATGGTTTTTCCAGTAGTCATGTATGGATGTGAGAATTGAACTATAAAGAAAGCTGAGTGCCAAAGAATTGATGCTTTTAAACTAGGGTGTTGGAGAAGACACTTGAGGGTCCCTTGGACAGCAAGGAGATCCGACCAGTCCATCCTAAAGGAGATCAGTTCTGAGTGTTCATTGGAAGGACTGATGTTGAAGCTGAAACTCCAATTCTTTGGCCATCTGATGCTAAGAGCTGAATCACTGGAAAAGACCCTGATGCTGGGAAAGATTGAGGGCAGGAGGAGAAGGGGATGACAGAGGATGAGATGGTTGGATGACATCACCGACTCAGTGGACATGAGTATGAGTAAACTCTGGGAGTTGGCGATGTCAGGGAAGCCTGAGGTGCTGCAGTCCATGGGGTCGCAAAGAATCAGACATGACTGAGCAACTGAAATGAACTGAAGTGTACAATTCAGCGGTATTAAGAAAATTCACACTGTTGTATAGTCATTGAAAAGTGAAAGTGTCAGTCACTCAGCCATGTCCAACTCTTTGCAACCCCATGGACTGTAGCCCACCAGGTTCCTCTGTCCATGGAATTCTCTAGGCAAGAATACTGGAGTGAGTATCTATTCCCTTCTCCAGGGATCTTCCTGACCCAGGGATCAAACGGTCTCCTGCACTACAGGAAGTTTCTTTACCATATGAACCATCTTGCCACTGTCAATTCCAGAGCTTTTTCATCATGGCAAAAAGAAGCTTTACAAATCATGCCTCTCATATCCCCAGCCCCTGGAGAAAAATCATATTTTTAAACATCATTTCATATTAACTACAAAATATTCCCTATATGGATATGCTATAGTTTACTGAACCATTGTTATAACTTTGTACAATTATATTGTTTCCAGATTTGTCTTTCTAAGACTTACATGAACATTGGGGTTGGTGAGTGAGAGTGTGTGTGTTTGTGTATGTGTGTGTGTGTGTGTGTGTGTGTGTGTGTGCGTGTTTCTATTTGGTTCTTCTTCATATCTCTTTTTTCTATGCTGAGATGTTCTATCTTTTATTTGTTTCAAGTATATTTACAATTTCTTATTGGATCATTGTGTAAGAGGTGCTATAAAGTATCACATGATTCCATACTTACATTCATATATATATATGTATAATTCATGCATAGCATAATATATATGTTATACATTATATTTTTATGTCTTTGAAATAAACTCAGGGAAGTGAATATATTGGATCACATGTGTAGTATTTTAAAGCTTTAGTGCTCTTAACCAAAAAGCTTGATTAAAATTTTGTCTTTATTATTAGAAAGAGAGTTTCATCACATTCTCTGTAAGACCATTTATCATATTTGGTAGATAATTATGTCTAGTAGTTTTAACTTCTCTAAAGCAGCTTATTATTAAAGAATTTTTATGTATTTATTAGGCATTTTATTTTGTAAATTACCAGGGTATTTGACTATTTATCTTCTTGAATATTACTGTTCATTTTATCCTTTTATTAGGTGATCATATCTGCTGTAGATACTCATAGTTTATTGTTAGTTATTTTCAAAATATAAAGTGTGAAATGTTTAAGTGATAAAATCTTTAACCTATGGGATTGTTGTCTTTTGTTCTTACCTTAAAAATTTTTTTCCCAAATAGTCAGTAATCACTTATTTTTTCAGATTTTTATGGTTTAACAGTTTTTCCCATTTAACTCTTACATGTACCTAGAATTGCTTTTCAGGTTTTGTATTCAATGAAAAGAAAAACTTTTTCCCACAAATAACTAATGCATTACCAGATATCTATTTGTACAAAAAAAAAATCTTTCCCACTGATATATTTTTTTCTTGTTGTTTGTTTGGTCAAAGTATCATTGATTTACAATGTTGTGTTAATTTCTGCTATACAGCAAAGTGATTCAGTTATGTGTATGTATCATATATCTACCATATAAACACATATGCATACATTCTGTTTTATATTCTTTTCCATTATGGTTTACCATAAGACACTGAATACAGTTCTTGTGCTATACAAGAGGATGTTGTTGTTTATCTATCCTATCTATATTAATTTACATCTTCTGGTCCCAAACTCCCGATCCATTCCTCTCCCCACCCTCCACCTTGGCAACCACAGCTCTGTTCTCTATGTCTGTGAGTCTGTTTCTATTTTCTAGATAGGTTCATTTGTATCATGTTTTAGATGCCACCTATGTGATATCATAAGTTTTATGGTATTTGTCTTGCTCTTTCTGACTAACTTCACTTAGTATGATAATCTCCAGGTCAGTCCACATTGCTGCAAATGGTATTATTTCATTCTTTTTGTGCTGAGTAGTATTCTACTATATATTATGCACCACATCTTCTTTATCCATTTATCTGTTGATGGACATTTAGGTTGTCTCCATGTCTTGACTATTGTGAATAGTGCTGCTATGGACATAGAAGGGCATGTATCTTTTTAGATTAGAGTTTTGTCTTGATAATGCCCAGAAAAGGGACTGCCGGATCATATGATAATTCTGTTTTTAGTTTTGCTCTTTTCCACAGTGGCTGTAACTTTCCTACTGACTTATGATTGCATCTTCAACCTATCAATCTATGTCAGCAATGTGCTAGCTAGATCTGCATCAAGACTACCTATCCTATTTCAATAATTATCTTTTTATTCTTGTACCAGTGCCACACTGTTATTATAATTTCATTAATTTTTAACTTTTAATTTTTATTGTGAGGAATTTTAAGAATGTACAAAAGAGATAAAATTATATTATATAGTCTTATGTATTCATCAAAAAACATTATTTTTAAAGCATGATTTAGAAAAAGCAAAAATGAAATGGCAAAGAAAAAGGAGAGATAAACAATCCTACCATTACATCTTGTTCACTTATGACTTAGTGTCTATCAGTAAAATAAGTATAAACTAAAAAGCCCCATGTAACATGATAGAGGAAAAGCAGTTGTTCTGAGAGTACTAGCTAAGGAGAGCCAGTGACACAAGAGCCAGAACAAAGACTATAGAGATTCTATATGAGGTTCTTATATTCCTGACAGGCATGGAAAAAAGAAAAGTTGTATAAGAGGCATGTGAGTTCATAAGAAGTGATGAACCTTTTCTTTACATGAAATTCAAAGAGGAATGTTTTATTTAAACAGCATGGAACAAAATGGGCAGTGTCCTCCAAAGTAGAACTGTAGGAGATAACAAAGCAAACTTTAGATTACTTTTTCTCTTCTCAACTTTGGATTAAAACCAAAGTCTGTTTTTAATCACTGTCTTGAGTAAATTTCAACCAAGAGCTAAAATAGTATCATCCAGGTATATAGTTTTTTTAAAGATGCTTAGCAAATCTAAGATCTTCAGCCATAAGTTTTTAATTAATGGTACCTATGTCATGACTAAAAGACTGATAAACCTATCATTGTTCTTTTCTTAGGAAAAAGCCACCTTGCTTTTGACTGGTAATTCTCAAATATGGTGTAGGGCTTTTTATAATAGATGTTGAATAGATTTTTTTAAATGCATGGTTTAACAAACTTATGGTTACCAGGGTATAAGCCAGGGAGATGGATAAATTGAGGGATTGGGATTGACATATACACTGTACTGTATATAAAATAGATAACTAAAAAGAACCTGCTGTATAGCACAGGGAAACTTTGTTCAATACTCTGTAATGGACTTTATGAGAAAAGAATATTTTTTTAAAAAGTGGATATATGTATATGTATAAATGAAACTATTTTTCTGTATTCCTGAAACTAATACAACATTGTAAATCAACTATATTCCACTAATTTCTTTTGAAAATGCATGTTTTAAGATTCATGTTCCAGTTAAGATGGAGTAAATACATTCTATACTCTATCTCCCATTGAACTCAACTGTCAAATATGAGCAGAATGCATGGAGCAGCTATCTGAGGACTCTGAAAAGTAATTAGTACCAGGTAGTTTAGGGAAGAAGACTAGAATTTGAAATGCCACCAAAATGGTTGTGATTTTATTATTTTTTTCCCTTTGAACATCACTGTGGCTGAACACAGCACAACCTGAAACCCCAGAGAGCGCCCTGGGGGTACAGAGAGTGCTCCAGAAGAAGCCCTCTCCTCCAAACTTGAGAAGAAAGGGAAAGGGACTTCTAATGCTGGAGACAGTGTGGAGAATGGTTTTACCTTCTTTTCCTTCTCTTGGTTCATTCCCACCATGTTCCATAGACATTCCCGTAATAACAGTGACAAAAACTGGGCCTGGAGCTAGCAGGAACCAAAACTCTAGGGAAGGGCACCTTTCTCTTCAGTGATGGAAATGTGGTCCCAAGGGAGTGGGACAGCGCTTCCATTGCCTTTGGTTCCTTCTCTGTCCTTTGCCACTTGGGCCTAGAACATGGGTGTGGTCACAAATGTGCAGGATAGAAAGGGTAACTAAAGCCCAACTCTCAGGCCAGAGGCCAAAAGAGGAACCCAAGGGAAATGAAAACGCCTAGGAGATTGGAGAGGAGAGCTCAAAGAAAAACAAAAACCCATAAAGTGGTTTATGAACACGTGGGCTTCCCCTGAGTTATGTATGCAGGAGTCTGATTCTAATCAGCAGATCGAAGACTTGTGAGAACTGAACTAACTGATAGACCATGGATAGGGTTCCAGACTCACCACTGAGTGACACAGATGGGGGACAGATCTTAATAGTACTGCAAAGGCTTTGAAAATTAAAAAGATATTAGAAACAGTGCTTATAGATTGAAATTTGTCATCTGAACCTAACCAGTTTGATTGCCTGCTAAAACAAAAATATCAATAATTTTCATCAGATTCGAACAAGACACAGACTTTTATAATATAATATTCAAAATACATTCAAATTACTGGCCATACAGAGGATGAGAAAAACCTTAAACTGCGTGGGAAAAACAATCAACAGACCTCAATATCAAATTGATACACATATTGAAAGTATCTGGCCAAGGCTTTATAGCAGCTATTATTATATAATGTCAAGAGTGAACATTTTAGAAACCAGTGAGCTAAAATGGATGGGAATGGGCGAATTTAACTCAGATGACCATTATATCTACTACTGTGAGCAAGAATCCCCTAGAAGAAATGGAGTAGCCCTCATAGTCAGCAAAAGAGTCTGAAATGCAGTACTTGGGTGCCGTCTCAAAAATGACAGAATGATCTCAATTCTTTTCCAAGGCAAACCATTCAACATCAGTCATTAGAGAAATGCAAATTAAAACCTCAATGAAGTATCACTACATATCTATCAGAATGACTAAAATTAAAATAAATAGAGGCAACACCAAATGCTGGAGAGGATATACAGAAATAGATCACTTGTATATTTCAGTAAGAATGTAAAATGATACAGCCATTCTGGAAAATAATTTGGCAGTTTCCCAAAAGATTACTTACTATATTATCCCATTGATTAGAACTCTTGAGATGAAAAATTTATAGAAATGGGGACCAGATTACTGGTAGCCCAAGATGAAGAGGATGGAGGTGGGAGAGAAGTGGGTATGGCTACAAAAGGACAACTTGAGAGATTGCTTTGTTGATGGAAATATTTTGTATCTTGATTGTATCAGTGTCAATATTGTGGTTGTGACATGGGACTATTGTTTTACAAGATATTACCATTTGGGGCAAACTGAGTAAAAAGTACACTGGGCCTCTTCATCCTATTTTTCACAACTGTGTATGAATCTATGATTGTCTCAAAATAAAAAGTTAACGTTTTTAGTATTTTTTTTCCTCTTGTCTCTTCTAGATGAATGATTTGGAATTCCATGGGCTGTTATATCAATGTATGATTAAGGGTCACTTTATAGTAACCTAATAAGTGAGTTACTCAAATATTCGTTTAAAACTTGATATTCATTATTAGAACTAGATTGCTCTGGCTTTTAATTCTGAATTCTTCTAAGAAAGCTGTGTGCCAGGCAGGGTTTCACAGAACTGTGAAGCTCTTGCTGTGCGCATAGGCACCATCTAGTCATTGGAAACCCTGAGCTATGTGAGTAGAATACATTGTACTGTTATCTTATCAGACTATAATTTTTTATTTCTCCTAGTGGTGTTTTATTTTTAATCTAAAATTACTCTTGGTTTAGCCTCACAATGATCAGTTGAATTTGTTGGAGTTGCTTGCTTAACTTGATACTGTATAGAAATTCCTATCTATATAACTATGTCTAGCCAATACACTTTTCAGTAAGTTGACTTGCATGTATTTTTTGTGTTGTGGATCAAAATGAGGCATCCTTTTCTGAATTGCTAAAACCAACCTATACACAATCCCAAAGAAATTGCTTAGACACTGACCCTTCATTGTTATCAAGGAACACACTGGAAAGATAGAGTGGATGGGCCAGGAGGTCTTTTGCTCCACTAACCACCCATGACAAAAGAAGTAATGAAAGCTTTAACCTTGCACTTGTTTGACTACTAATAGTCCTCACTGAATTTAATAGCAAAAAGGTCCAGGGCAGGAGTGCTGGCAAATGCAGGTATTATGTTATTGAATGAAACAAGACCCAGATACATTGAACACCAACTGCATAAACAGCAATGGTGGCTATTGTTATGAATGTTAATGATTTTGACTTGCGTTAATGTCCCTGTATAAATTCTTCCTACTTCAATCCAAAGATGCACTGTTAAAATCTGTTTTCATTTCTCAAAGAACAAAGTGGGCTTTGTACACTTGCTGGTGCCATTTGTGGCAGAGAAGGACTTTCTCGGATTGCTTTGGGATGATGAAGAGCATGTCTCTCATCCAAGAACTGAAACGATACCTTCAGGTGAGTCCGGAGTCCAAATCCTCAAAGGAGGGATTTAGAAAAGCATGTGAGAGGATCAGGTTTAAACCAAATAATCCCTGAAGAAGAAATTCCATTCAGGTTCTTTCTTTAAAACAGGAAATTAAACAGAGTCATTATAAGGCAAACTCAAGAGAGTGGTAGCACCATCCCTCCCTACTGTTAGTTGCATGAATTTCATTTTGGGTCATCTGTGAATTGAAAACTTGATTTAAATTCGATCCTGGTGACCATAGCTCATTGCACGCACAACGATCAGAATTCTAGGTAAAATGCGTCATTTTCGAAACATGTAATATACCTCAAATACAACTCCTTGCATAATTATCAAGATTTAAGTCTCCTGGAGTATTATTTTAAATACTTCATTAAATTCATGGGCCTATTTCCAAAACTTAGAGCAATTGAGAGAGCTAGCTTACAGAGCATGAATTCTTTCAAGACACTGGTACAGTTAACATATTTTATTAAAATTACTTGAGGCAAGCCAAAAAGCTGGATTGGTGAAGCAGGCATTGGTTGGCATACTTTACAGATTTTGTTTTTATTTGTCAGTTTCATTAAGTGAATATCAGCAGAATAGCCAACACAAGACTGAAACCCCACCCAGTAAATAACTCTTGCAGTTGCTCTCAACCAGGCTTTCTCTGCACCACTGAATTGTATATTGTTCTTTAAGAACACAAGAAGAAAGGCTTCATGTACATCAGGGCAGAATGTTGGTAAATATTCCTCTTAAAGCATTAATGGGAATGAAAATGTGTTCCCATTTCTCACAGGAAGTAATCTGATTTAATTAATTAATTTAATTAGCGTTACTGATTGTATTGGGATTTTTTTTTTCCCCTTTGAGCCAAATGAGGGATTTAGGGAAAACTGGTCAACTCAGTCTTCAGTTGCTTTATTCTAACAGATCAGAGAGTTAAAGTCCTAGAGGTGGGAGAATATTGGCAGATACAGCAGTGCCTGGAATGTTTCAGGAAGAGTAAGAGGGGCAGTAAAAAGGAGCTCAGATGGGTGGGAGACTGTAGGAGATGAGGTTGGAGTAACAGGGCCCCACTGCATCAAGCCTTGCAGCCCCAGTATGACAACTTTGTTGTTTTTTGTTGTTGTTTTTTACTCTGAATGAGAAAAGGAAGAATCAAAGGCAAGACTTTCCAGCAGAATAGTGACAAGATCTGGAAGTGGAAGTAGAATCAGCATCTCTGGAACCCCAGATCCCCAAATGGAAATCAGGGACTGCTGAGGAGCGGGGAGGGGAGCAGATGCTGGGGAGACAGCCAACAATGTGTACAGCACACTCAGTTTCCCACAGTGAATGATAGAAAATAAAACAAAGCATGCTTTTGAAACCAGGAATACTCACACATGTGTAGCACACACATTCACAGAGAGGGAGAGAGAGAGAAAGAGAAGAATGTTGCATCCCAAATACCTTTGTGGCCACGACAAAGTGAACAAAGTACAGAAACAGAAGAATTAAAAATCACTGAAGTGCTTTGATCAAAAAAAAAATTTTTTTTTAAATTAGGGTCACTTTGAGGCGTTCCCACTCCTCAGGAGTACATCTTCTTAGTTCCATCTGTCCAGTGTTTCAGGAAACAGTCTGTTTTGGCAGTTAACTGGGTCTATAGTTCTTACATAAAATATGTTAAACATCTGTCCCTGATCAATTTAAATATCACTGCCTTTATTGTGTCTAATGTTAGCCCATCAAAATGTAACTTACAAGAGAAGATTTTTTCCCCCCTACCCAGTCTTAACAACTGCTTCTTTGCAGCATAATCATTCTCTCAGGACTAAACAGGAAATTTTCTAAGTATGATAGTTATTCAGTTTCTTTGTAGACAGGTGACACTAATTTGGGGACCACTTGACTGAATAAATCTGACTCAACCCCTATTTAAAGATATCTCCACTCCTGTTTGTAGCTCAGAGATAGTTCTTTTTGTCCTCCAGGGCACCCCCAAACCCATATTCCATGAAAGAATGAACTTCCATCAATACTAACACACTGACCGTTGTGGAATTTCCAGCCAGCGAAAATTCTAATATTCCCAAGGCAGCCCCTTAGGAAAGGTTCTCTATACACATAGCACCATGAATACTGCCCATTACTGAGTGTCTACTGTATGCCTGGTCCTGGTTGAGCCCTTCACATATGGTAATCCAGCTTCACCCCTTACAGTTGTGCACCCTTACATAATGTACTTAATCTTTCTGAGCCCCAGATTCCTCATCCTCAGTAAAATGGTCTTGTTGTAAGAAGTAAATAAATAAATCCATGTGAAGTACTTAGAACAGTACCTGACACATCATACACACTAAATGTGTAGCCTTTGAATTATCTAATTTAATAATCTTCACAACACAGTTATGAAATAATATTGTTATGTTCCCTACCTTACTGAACTGAGCACTGAAAAATAGATGCTTTTGAACCATGATGTTGGAGAAGACTCTTGAGAGTCCCTTGGACTGCAAGGAGATTCAACCAGTCCATCTTAAAGGAAATCAGTCCTGAATATGCACTGGAAGAACTGATGCTGAAGCTGAAACTTCAATACTTTGGCCTCCTGATGTGATGAACTGACTCATTGGAAAAGACCCTAATGCTGGGAAAGATTGAAGGCAGGAGGAGAAGGCGACAGCAGAGAATGAGATGGTTGGATGGCATCACTGACTCAGTGGACATGAGTTTGAGTAAATTCTGGGACTTGGTGATGGACAGGGAGGCCTGGCATGCTGCAGTCCATGGGGTTGCAAAGAGTCAGACATGACTGAGCAACTGAACTGAACTGAACTGAACACTTTACTGATTGAGGGTAAGAAGAGATAAAGACAATAGCAATGATCATTAATAATAACTGGGCTATGCAGGTTATATACATTATCACTATTCTCAATGGGGAACCAGCCTCAAAAAGATTAATGTCACTTGGCTGGATTGATGGAGCCAAATTTCAAACCAAAGTTGTCTGATAGGAATATCTATATTCTTCCCATTACACCAAGCTATCTCCCTCCCTGAGGCTGAGTGAATGAATGTGTGCATGCATGCTCAGTAGTGCCCAAGTCTTTGCGATCCCACGCACTGTAGCCTGCCAGGCTCCTTTGTCCATGGAATTTTCCAGACAAGAATACTAGAGTGGGTTGCCATTACCTTCTCCAGGTGATCTTCCCAATCCAGGGATCAAAAACACGTCTCTTGTGTCTCCTGAATTGCCAGGCAGATCATTTTATCTCTGTGCCACCATGGAGGCCCTCCTCCTTGAGAGTTTGGTCTAAATAGTAGAAATCACATTTCAGTGAAATTTTTACCAAATTGGCCAGTGGGTTTTGAATAGCTTGTGTTCTTCACTTGACCAAATCAGTAAGCTTGGCATTTTAAGATTATGATTTTTTACATTTCTTTACTTAATTGATATCTTTTTTTCTCCAGTGCTCTGCTTTTTTCCTATTTCTTCTCTTGGTTAAAAAGTTAAAGTGATTTTAAAAGTAGGCTTTAAGTGAGTTTCTTGATATTAAAGCCTGTCTCAGGAAATGACTTGGCAGGGGAGGGTGGGGAGGTGTGCCCATATGGATTGAACAAAGGCAGGCCCTGCAGCACCAGAGCCAGTGTTGTCTTACTTAAGCAACAAGTTTCAAAACAAAGAATATTGATACAGGCCTGAGTAAGAACTGAGTTTCTTACAGTGACGTTCAGACATGATTCTGCATTAAATTCCTTTGTCTGGTAAAGATTACTGGGCAGGACTGGCTGAATTCAGAGATTTGGAGGTCAGACCCAGCCATACACAGTGTAATAAGTACATCCTGGGGTCCACAGGCACATTACAAGTTGGAACATCTCATTTTCATATATGAATTTTTCTCATCCTCATCGTCTATAGAACCGGCATCCAGAATCAGATTGGAGCTCTTTACAAATAAGAAGTGAGACAACAGGAAATCTCTTACAACTAGCCAGTCAAGGAGAGTCTGAGAACAGAGAGGATGGGAAATTATAGTCAGGAGAGACCAAGTCTCTCTCATGCTCTAATCCTTCTAAGCTCAGTTTATGTGAGAAATCCAAGCCTATAAACTCAATGGCCCAGAGACCCCAACAATATAGGTCTTTTCCCCCTCTACACCCCCACCTGCTTAGTCACAAGGTGGAGATGTTACAGTAGAGGAGGAATCTTGGACTTCCTCTCAGCCTGCATGATGCTGTTAATCCAACTTTACAACACCATGAACCTCAGATGATATTTGTATATCCTGTTTCTGGCTAGAACCAAGCTCCTCAGTGAGATGGTAGGGACGGCAGGGGAAATAAAAATCATACTAATGGCCCAACTACTGAGGACTTAGGAGGGAGCCCTCTTTAGCCCAGCACTTAATGTGTAGCATCTCATTTGATCTTCACAACCTAAGAGGTAGGTCCTCTTTTATCCCCATTTTGTAGATGAGGAAACAGAGGCACAGAGAGGTTGGGTGATTTACCAGGAATGTTCAGTAGGACAGAGGCATGATACTGTATCCTAACTGCTCTGCTCAGCAGTCTCAGAGATTTGGTCCCAGTTAGTCAAAGGCTCCCATATGCTAGTAGCCAACCAATTAATTCAGTTAGATACACTTATGAGGAAAACAACAAAAGAAAGAGAGTATGTTATTGCCCACATGCCTTTGATGTTTGATTATGGCTATGACCAGGTCTCAGTTGAAACTGATCAGCAGCAAGTGTCTGAAAAACAAACAGGTCACAATCTGGTCATGACTGATTGTTTCAGTTTATAGGGATCCCAGGCTTTTTTTCTGGGACAGGGGCAAACCCAACACAGTGATAGCCGGTTCAGCTCTGTGTTGTTAAAAGCAGTTGACGTCTGCAGGGTAGTCACCATGTGCCAAGCACTGATTTGGAATTTTCCATACATTTTCTCATTTAACCATCACAGTAATCCCAGCCAATAAAATAGTACCTTCTGTGAACCCACTTTCCAGGTGAGATGAGTGATGTATAGAGTGAATTTAGGCTTCAAAGTAGAATCTGTGTGACCTCAGAGCCTGAGATATCCCTGTATTAGTCAAAATTTTCCAAAGAAACAGAGCCTATAGGACACGTATAAATATATATGAGGAGATTTATTACAGGAATTGGCTAATGCAGTTACAGAGACTGCAAAGTCCCCCAATTTTGCCACCTATAGTTGAGATCACGGAAGCTGGTGGTGTAAGTCAGCCCGAGTTCAAAGGCTCAAGAACCAGGGGAGCCAGTGGTTTAAGTCCGTGTCTTAGTCTGAAGGTCTAAGAACCAGGAACACCAGTGTCCAAGGGCAGAAGATGGATGTCTCAGCTCAAGCTAAGGGAGAGCGTATCTGCCCTTACTTTGCTCTTTTGTTCTACTCAAGCCCTAACA
Organism: Capra hircus; assembly: GCF_001704415.2. Classification (NCBI taxonomy): domain Eukaryota; kingdom Metazoa; phylum Chordata; class Mammalia; order Artiodactyla; family Bovidae; genus Capra; species Capra hircus. The sequence continues at coordinate 34,799,854 of NC_030829.1, forward strand.
AATTGGATGATGTCCACCCCTAGTGATGAGGGCCATCTTTACTCCACTTAAAGATTCAAATGCTAATCTCTTCCTAAAGCGCCCTCACAGACACACCCAGAGATAATGTTTTATTGGTGATCCATGTATCCTTTAGTCCAGTCAGTTCAGTTCAGTTCAGTCACTCAGGTGTGTCCAGCTCTTTGCAGCCCCATGGACTGCAGCATACCAGGCTCCCCTGTCCTTCACTGTTTCCCAGAGTTTACTTAGATTCATGTCCATTGAGTCGGTGATGCTATCTAACCAGCTCTTCTTCTGCCACCCACTTCTCCTTTTGCTTTCAATCTTTCCCAACATCAGGGTCTTTTCCAATGAGTCTGTTATTTGCATCAGATGGCCAAAGTATTGGAGTTTCAGCTTCAACATCAGTCCTTCCAGTGAATAGTCAGGACTGATTCCCTTTATGAGAGACTGGTTGGATCTCCTTGCAGGCAAAGGGACTCTCAAGAGTCTTCTCCAACACCACAGTTCAAAAGCATCAGTTCTTCGGCACTCAGCTTTCTTTATAGTCCAACTCTCACATCCAAACATGACCACTGGAAAAACCATAGCTTTGACTAGGTGGACCTTTGTTGGCAAGGTAGTGTCTCTGCTTTTTAATATGCTGTCTAGGTTGGTCATAACTTTCCTTCCAAGGAGCAAGCATCTTTTAATTTCATGGCTACAGTCACCATCTGCAGTGATTTTGGAGCCTCCCAAGATAAAGTCTCTCAATGTTTCCACTGTTTCCCCATCTATTTCCCATAAAGTGATGGGACCAGATGCCGTGATCTTAGTTTTCTGAATGTTGAATTTTAAACCACCTTTTTCACTCTCGTCTTTCACTTTCATCAAGAGGCTCTTTAGTTCGTCACTTTCTACCATAAGGGTGGTGTCATCTGCATATCTGAGGTTATTGATATTTCTCCTGGCAATCTTGATTCCAGCTTGTGCTTCATCCAGTCCAACATTTCTCATGATATACTCTGTATATAAGTTAAATAAGCAAGGTGACAATATACAGCCTTGACATACTCCTTTCCTGATTTGGAACCAGTCTGTTGTTCCATGTCCAGTTCTAACTGTTGCTTCGTGACCTGCATACAGATTTCTCAGGAGGCAGGTCAGGTGGTCTGGTATTCCTGTCTCTTGAAGAATTTTCCATAGTTAGCCCAGTCACGGTGACATTTAAAAGTAATCATCACACTTGCCTTTCCAACAGGGAGTAGTTAAGATAGAGGTCAGTGGAAGACAGAGGAGACTGTAAGTTCAGCTCTAACTTGGCTGTTTTCACACTTAGCAATCCTATGATAGTTCCTTGTCCCAATCTGGACTTCAGTCTTTTCCATTCAGAGCTGGAGATATTGCCCTAATTCAATTACAGACCGCTAATCAATCTTTAAAAGACTTGGAACTACGATGAGAGAAGCTGGAAGTCTCTTTTTACTGAAAAACTATATGTTATAGGCATTCTGTTGTCCTAGAAGCCACATATGAAAAGTCTTAAAGACCTCAGTTGTCCTGCAGAAATGCATATGATAGTGATATTCAAATTTGTCTTATAAATAAAGTAAAATTCCAGTTTTCCACGAAAAAGCCTTCTCCCTACTCCTGGTGTGAGAACTGCTTCAGTTAATAATATTTTTAAATGTATCCCTTCTGACATTAAATTTGACAAGCCTAGGACCATGTTTCTCAGGGAAAGATCAAAAGGGGGCAGGGGAATAACTTATATAATGAACACATTGTGTTCCCATGTATCTATTGTTTCTTTAATACAAACAAAATCTTGGCTGGTAAGGATACCCAGAAGATAGACCAAGTATTGTAAGATGCTTAAAATATGCTGAGAAACAAGTACACCAGTGATAATTAATAAAGCTTATGATTGAATAAAACAGTTAGTTTTGATTATAGAAATACAAACAGGACCTAATTAGCAGAACTTTTCATTACTATCTCTTGGTTGAGGACAGTCAACATTTGGTATATTGCTATCACACCCACGTGCATAATTGCTTAGTTGATTTTGGCTGGACAAACTGGATGGCAGTCAGGATGGACAAACAGTTGAGGGCAGTCACAGTGCTGAAGTTTTTGTATTCATATCACTTCTAGTGAGTCAAAGACAACATGTGTATAAATCGAAAATGTTCTATATTATCAAACCAAGCTTCTTGTAAGAATTGCCTCCATATGATGTCTGTATTCCAGCAGTTTCTGTAATTGCATAGGAACGACCCTTCATCCCATGCTTTCCATTACTCCAGGATCCAAAAGAGGCTGAGTTGCTGAGTCAGCAGCAATCTGGCTTCCTTTGTCATCAATCCACCACATCAGTCAGTTAGTATAGAGTTTTCAGTCACCAGCATGTTGCCAAAGACGATAGATACATTTTCTTTCCTATCCTTCTTGACTTCTTTAGTAATTGTTACTCTGTTTACAGCCCCTCCTCTTTAAGAACACATTCTGTTCTGTGATGCCCCTCTCCTGGTTTTCTTTCTGCCCCTGTAGTTACACCTTCTCCATTTCCTTTGCCCATGTTCCTCCTTCTGCCCACTTGAAATGGGACTTCATTAGTGATCAGACACACTTTCCCCTCCATGAATAATTACTATAAATCTCATGCCTGGAACAATTGTAATGATGCTATAGCTTCCTTTACGTCCTTACTGGTAATGCCTGTTGCCACAGGTCTTGTCACTTGTCTCCTGCATTAGTTTAATGCCTTCCTCATTTTTCTCCTTGCTCCCAATTTGACATCCCAGCTTCAATTTGTTCTGTACTAGTATTTCTAGATTGAAAATGTGATCCCATTTGTTCTTTGTTCTCTGTCCTCTAGACTTCTCTTTACAAAGTCATTTTGACTACAGGTAATTAGGGTAGTTTATAACTCTTCAGGGCTAAGTGACTCCAGAGGCTAGGGTCTGCTAAAGGTGATGGCTGCTGTCACAAACACAGGTTTGCTTCCTAAGGGAAAGCCATACCAAGGTTAAAATGAAGGCTAAAGATTGGTCCTAAAACCAAAAGAAATAAGAATCAAATAGATACCATTCGGTTAATAATTTCTCAGAGAAAAGCAATAAAACAGAGAAGTTAGGACCAATCTTGGTTGGCTACATGAACTTGCAGTCTGTTTTCCTTACATGTAAAAGGGGAATAATGGGATATAAAATAATGAGCATGTTTTAAAGCCCCAGGTTCCCTGCCTTGATAGGTAGTAGACATGATTCAACGTCCCAATGGCTAGCTACAAACACTAGGTTGAGCAAAAGCCACCAGAAAGAAGCCATATTCAAAATGTAGATCTAGTGTTCCCTGTTAGCCCAGTTGATGACAATTTGCTTGTTGTTTGCTTCATGAAGTCAGAAGGTGGACCTGTTTTGTTCCCCATTGGATCCTTGGTGCTTTCAACAGCCCCTGGCACATGATAGGTATTAGATAACCTTTCTTTTTTGAAATACAGCTGATTTATACTGTGTTAATTTCTGCTGTACAGCAAAATGATTCAGTTATATATATATATATATATACACACACACACACACACACACATATTCTTTTTTATTTATTCTTTTCCATTGTGGCTTTTTATAGGATACTGAATATACTCCTGTGTGTTATACAGTAGGACCTTGTTGTTTATCCATTCCATGTACAATAAGTTACATCACCTAACCCCAGCTTCTCACTCCACCCCTCCCCAATGCTCCAACTCGGCCACCACAAGTCTGTGGTGTCCATTCTCTATGTCCATTAGTCTATTTCTGTTTCATAGATAGGTTCATGTGTGTCATATTTTAGATGTCACATGTAACTGATACCAAATGATATTTGTCTTTCTGACTTACTTCACTTAGTGTGATACTCTCTAGTTGCATCCATGTTGCTGCAAATGGCATTTATTTCATTGATCTTCTTTATCTAGTCATCTGTTGATGGACATTTAGGTTCTTTCTAAGTCTTAGCTATTGTGAATAGTGCTGCTGTGAACATAGGGGTACATGCATGTTTTTATATTAGAGTTTTATCTGGACATGTGCCCAGGAGTGGGATTGCTGGATCATATAGTAACCCTGTTTTTACTTTTCTGAGCAATTTCCCTACTGTTTTCCACAGTGGGTATACCAAAACTTACATTCCTGCCAACAGCATAGGAAGGTTCCCTTTAGTCCACATCCTCTCCAGCATTTATTATTTGTGGAGTTTGTAATGATGGTCATTCTGACCAGCATGAGGTGGTTCATCATTGTAGTTTTGATTTGCATTTCTCTAATAATTAGTGATGTTGAGCATCTTTTCATGTGTCTATTGGCCATTTGTGTGTCTTAATTGGGGAAATATCTATTTAGATCTTCTGACCATTTTTTGATTGGATTGTTTGGGTATTTTTGGTCTTGAGTTGTATGAGCTGTTTGTATATTTTGAAAATTAAGTCTTTATTGGTTACATTGTTTGCAAACATTTTTTCCCATTGTCTAGATTGTCTTTTCTTATGGTTTCCTTTGCTGTGCAAGAGCTTGTACATTTGAATAGGCCCCATTTGTTTATCTTTGTTTTTATTTCTGTTGCCTTGGGAGCAGTCTCTTAGGTCAGTCCTAAGAAAACATTGGTACAATAGATGTCAGAGGATGTTTTGCCTATAATCTCTTCTAGGAATTTTGTGGTGTCATGTCTTATGTTTAACTCCTTAAGTCATTTTGAGTTTATTTTTGTGTATGGTGAGAGGATATGTTCTAACTTCATTGATTTACATTTGGCTCTCTGGCTTTCCCACCACAACTTCCTGAAGAGACTCTCTTTTCCCCATTGTTAATAGACCATAGATGCATGGATTTATTTCTGAGTTCTCTGTTCTGTCCCATTGATCCATATGTCTGTTTTTGTATCAGTACCACACTGTTTTGACTACAGTAGCTTTGTAGTATTATCTGAAACCATCACAGGTTATGCCTCCTGCTTTATTATTTTTCTGCAGAATTGTTTTGCTAATTCCTGGTATTTTATGGTTCCATATAAATCTGAGGATTATTTGTTATAGTTCTGTAAAATTTTTTAAAGGTCATTGGTAATTTGATGGGGATCACATTAAATATAGATTGTTTTGGGTACTAGGACTGTGTTAGAAGTTTTAATTCTCAGTAAATTTTTCCTGAACTAAATGAGTGAGTGACCCAAAGTAATTTGATAAAGTTTGCAGAAAATGATTAAGAACATCATTGCAGAGACTGTGTGAGAGTCCTCAATCAAATTTGTGAGAAACTAGTAAAATGATCAGGAGAGTTTGGGGGGGAGGGGTGGCAGTGGGAAGAAAAGCTAATAAGCATATTTGATGCTGGCAAATATTTAGCAAAATAATGATTATTTTTTAAACAACATTGCAAATTTGACATTTTTTATTGTTTTTGAATTGAGGGGTTTTAAGTTCTTATTTGGTGCTTTATAACTAAAGATGGGATAAAAATGTAAATTGAAACTGATTGAATTAATCAGTGAAACAAATACAAGCAGAAGAACCTGTTACATGAGCTCTTATGACACGCATGAAGAACTGAAAGCCTCATGAGCTCTTGGCAACTTCCTCCGAGACGGATTGTTTTTTAAAGATTGCATAGAAATCCCTTGCTTTCCTATACACTAATAATGAGAAAATAGAAAGAGAAGTTAAGGAAACAATTCCATTCACCATTGCAATGAAAAGGATAAAATACTTAGGAATATATCTACCTAAAGAAACAAAAGACCTATATATAGAAAACTATAAAACACTGGTGAAAGAGATCAAAGAGGACACTAAAAGATGGAGAAATATACTGTGTTCATGGATCAGAAGAATCAATATAGTGAAAATGAGTATACTACCCAAAGCGATCTATATATTTAATGCAATCCCTATCAAGCTACCAGCGGTATTTTTCACAGAACTAGAACAAATAATTTCACAATTTGTATGGAAATACAGAAAACCTCCAATAGCCAAAGCAATCTTGAGAAAGAAGAATGGAACTGGAGGAATCAACCTGCCTGACTTCAGGCTCTACTACAAAGCCACAGTCATCAAGACAGTATGGTACTGGCACAAAGACAGAACTATAGATCAATGGAACAAAATAGAAAGCCCAGAGATAAATCCACGCAATAATGGACACCTTATCTTTGACAAAGGAGGCAAGAATATACAACGGAGAAAAGACAATCTCTTTAACAAGTGGTGCTGGGAAAACTGGTCAACCACTTGTAAAAGAATGAAACTAGAACACTTCCTTGGAGAAGAAAATGGCAACCCACTCCAGTGTCCTTCCCTGGAGAATCCGAGGGATGGGGGAGACTGGTGGGCTGCCATCTATGGGGTAGCACAGAGTCGGACACAACTGAAGCGACTTAGCAGCAGCAGCAGCAGCACACTTTCTAACACCATACACAAAAATAAACTCAAAATGGATTAAAGATCTAAATGTAAGACCAGAAACTATAAAACTCCTAGAGGAGAACATAGGCAAAACACTCTCCGACATAAATCACAGCAGGATCCTCTATGACCCACCTCTCAAAATATTGGAAATAAAAGCAAAAATAAACAAATGGGACCTAATTAAAATTAAAAGCTTCTGCACAACAAAGGAAACTATAACCAAGGTGAAAAGACAGCCTTTAGAATTGGAGAAAATATTAGTAAATGAAGCAACTGACAAACAACTAATCTCAAAAATATACAAGCAATTCCTGCAGCTCAATTCCAGAAAAATAAATGACCCAATCAAAAAATAGGCCAAAGAACTAAACAGATATTTCTCCAAAGAAGACATACAGATGGCTAACAAACACATGAAAAGATGCTCAACATCACTCATTATCAGAGAAATGCAAATCAAAACCACAATGAGGTACCATTTCATGCCAGTCAGAATGGCTGCTATCCAAAAGTCTACAAGCAATAAATGCTGGAGAGGGTGGGTGTGGAGAAAAGGGAACCCTCTTACACTGTTGGTGGGAATGCAAACTAGTACAGCCACTATGGAGAACAGTGTGGAGATTCCTTAAAAAACTGGAAGTAGAACTGCCATACGACCCATCAATCCCACTGCTAGGCATACACACTGAGGAAACCAGAATTGAAAGAGACATGTGTACTCCAGTGTTCATCGCAGCACTGTTTATAATAGCCAGGACATGGAAGGAACCTAGAGGTCCATCAGCAGACGATTAGATAAGAAAGCTGTGGTACATATACACAATGGAGTATTATTCAGCCATTAAAAGGAATACATTTGAATCAGTTCTAATGAGGTGGATGAAACTGAAGCCTATTATAGAGTGAAGTCAGCCAGAAAGAAAAACACCAATACAGTATACTAATGCATATACAGAAAACAACATAACGCATAGGGGAAAACAACAGAATGGGAAAGACTAAAGATCTCTTCAAGAAAATTAGAGATACCAAGGGAACATTTCAAGCAAAGATGGGAACAATAAAGGACAGAAATGCTATGGACCTAACAGAAGCAGAAGATATTAAGAAGAGGTGGCAAGAATACACATAAGAACTGTACAAAAAAAGAGCTTCACAATCAAGATAATCATGATGGTATGATCACTCACCTAGAGCCAGACATCCTGGAATGTGAAGTCAAGTGGGCCTTAGGAAGCATCACTATGAACAAAGCTAGTGCAGTGATGGAATTCCACTTGAGCTATTTCAAATCCTGAAAGATGATGCTATGAAAGTGCTGCACTCAATATCAGCAAATTTGGAAAACTCAGCAGTGGCCACAGGACTGGAAAAGGTCAGTTTTCATTCCAATCCCAAAGAAAGGCAATGCCAAAGAATGCTCAAACTACCGCACAGTTGCACTCATCTCACATGCTAGTAAAGTAATACTCAAAATTCTCCAAGCCAGGCTTCAGCAATACGTAAACCATAAACTTCCAGATGTTCAAGCTGGTTTTAGAAAAGGCAGAGGAACCAGAGATCAAATTGCCAACATCCGCAATTTTGATCATTGAAAAAGTAAGAGAGTTTCAGAAAAACATGTATTTCTGCTTTATTGACTATGCCAAAGCCTTTGACTGTGTGGATCACAATAAACTGTGGAAAATTCTTCAAGAGATGGGAATACCAGACCACCTGACTTGCCTCTTGAGAAATCTGTATGCAGGTCAGGAAGCAACAGTTAGAACGGGACATGGAACAACAGATGGGTTCCAAATAGGAAAAGGAGTATGTTGAGGCTGTATATTGTCACCCTGCTTATTTAACTTATATGCAGAGTACATCATGAAAAACGCTGGGCTGGAAGAAGCACAAGCTGGAATCAAGATTGCCGGGGAAATATCAATAACCTTAGATATGAGATGACACCACCCTTATGGCAGAAAGTGAAGAGGAACGAAAAAGCCTCTTGATGAAAATGAGAGAGGAGAGTGAAAAAGCTGTCTTAAAGCTCAACATTCAGAAAACTGAGATCATGGCATCCGGTCCCATCACTTCATGGGAAATAGATGGGGAAACAGTGGAGACATTGAGAGACTTTATTTTTGGGGGGCTCCAAAATCACTGCAGATGGTGATTGCAGCCATGAAATTCAAAATACTTACTCCTTGGAAGGAATATTATGACCAACCTAGATAGCGTATTCAAAAGCAGAGACATTACTTTGCCAACAAAGGTCCATCTAGTTAAGGCTATGGTTTTTCCAGTAGTCAGGTATGGATGTGAGAGTTGGACTATGAAGAAGGCTGAGTGCCGAAGAATTGATGCTTTTGAAGTGTGGTGTTGGAGAAGACTCTTGAGAGTCCCTTGGACTGCAAGGAGATCCAACCAGTCCATTATAGAGGAGATCAGCCCTGGGTGTTCTTTGGAAGGAATGATGCTGAAGCTGAAATATTTTTGGTGGTCCAATATTTTTGCCACTTCATGCGAAGAGTTGACTCATTGGAAAAGACCCTGATGCTGAGAGGGATTGGGGGCAGGAGGAGAAGGGGACGACAGAGCGTGAGATGGCTGGATGGCATCACTGACTCGATGGACGTGAGTTTAAGTGAACTCCGGGAGATGGTGATGGACAGGGAGGCCTGGCATGCTGCCATTCACGGGGTCGCAAAGAGTTGGACACGACTGAGCGACTGAACTGAACTGAACGCATATATATGGAGTTTAGAAAGATGGTAATGGTAACTCTGTATGCAAGACAGCAAAAGAGACACACATGTATAGAACAGTCTTTTGGACTCTGTGGGAGAGGGCGAGGGTGGGATGATTTGGAGAATGGCATTGAAACATGTAGAATATCATATGTGAAATGGATCGCCAGTCCAGGTTTGATCATGATACAGGATGCTCGGGGCTGGTGCACTGGGATGACCCAGTGGGATGGTATGGGAAGGGAGGTGGGAGGGGGGGTTCATGTGGGGGAACATGTGTACACCCATGGCAGATTCATGTTGCTGTATGGCAAAACCAATGCAATATTATAAAGTAAAAAAAAATTTTTTTTAATATATAAAGCTATAAATAAATAAATAAACAACTTTGAAAGTTTTACTTTTTTATTGTTTTTGAATTGAGGGGTTTTAAGTTCTTATTTGGTGCTTTATAACTAAAGATGGGATAAAAATGTAAATTGAAACTGATTGAATTAATCAGTGAAACAAATACAAGCAGAAAAACCTGTTACATGAGCTCTTATGACACGCATGAAGAACTGAAAGCCTCATGAGCTCTTGGCAACTTCCTCCAAGACAGATTGTTTTTCCCTTGAATTACACAAATCTAAATGTTTGTAAAACTCTCGAGAAAATATGGCAACCACGTGAATACAGTCATTAACAGCTTTCTTTTTATAGGTGGTGGCGCTCTGTTAATGAGATATTTATAGTGTCAGTACCATCATTCCAGATTTGTCACAGAACATTTAATATCCACCTGGATATTGTACCATGTAACCACTGGAATGCGTAAATATTTCTTACCAGCATAAACAATAGCTCATATTGAACCAATACTGTGTAATTCTCTTTTCCCTTTTTAAAACAGTCATATATATGTCATCAGATGTACTTTCTTTCTCTCTCACGTACACCTTATCTCACCTCTTTATTAGCCTGCTGTGCCTTAGTAATTATTATAACAAGAAGAGAATCTCAATCAACAATTCAGGTATGCAAGAATAGAATTTTATCTTTCTAGATTTTGCTTTAAGTACATTTTCAATTCTCCTTTTCATGAGAGTGAAAGAAAATTACTCTCCATCAATTTAGGGTCTTCCCTGTTTCTCGAGGGTTGCTGCTAATTTCTGAGGATGAGAATGATACAGTGTCAAGACCATTAGAGAAAATTCATCTGCTCTCCCCTTGCCTCCTATCTGTGTAGCAAATGCTCCAGATACCTCTCCATTAATGTCCAGGGTTCTCTGGGAAGAGTGGTTCTCCAGTCAGTGAAAGGCAGTCCTCCTGAGAAGGATGCAAGTGTGAGCTTTCAGCAGCTAGGTGAAAGGAGCAGCCAGAGAAGAGAACTTGTGTACAGCACCTCGAGGCTCCACAGGCTGACAGTCCGTTCAGGTCACTTTGTGTTGGTCCCATATCCCACCTGTAAATCTTCTTCTGATCCAGCAGTCACTCTCCTGTGTCTATACGACTCTGAGGTGCTGGAGATTTCTTCTTCTGGAGTGCAGTGAACCTAATGAAGGTCATCTCTTTTCTAGACTATTGCTGCCACATATGAACTCTGTCTGGCAAAGTTGGGAATCTTTGCCTCTTGGTCCCCAAGCTCTTTCTGGAGAAAGTATCCTCCCCTCTCTGAGGATTAAGGTAGAGAGTTAGAAGTCATCTAGATCAAAGAAATGAACCCGCATCTTAGCCCTCTTGGGATGCCTTTGACCCCTCTCACACAGACTGAGAGTTCTTCTCTGATTTTAGGAGCAAAAAAATCCCTTGTTCTAACTGAATACATTTTCTCCTGAATTTATTTTCTATATCATGAATCTTTACTATTCCTTCATTGTCTTGGCCAGTGCTGTTCAATAGAAATATCATGTGAGCCACAATCCCAAAGAAAGGCAATGCCAAAGAATTCTCAAACTACCACACAATTGCACTCATCTCACATGCTAGTAAAGTAATGCTCAAAAATTCTCCCAGCCAGCCTTCAGCAATATGTGAACTGTGAACTTCCTGATGTTCAAGCTGGTTTTAGAAAAGGCAGAGGAACCAGAGATCAAATTGCCAACATCCACAATTTTGATCATTGAAAAAGTAAGAGAGTTCCAGAAAAACATCTATTTCTGCTTTATTGACTATGCCAAAGCCTTTGACTGTGTGGATCACAATAAACTGTGGAAAATTCTGAAAGAGATGGGAATACCAGACCACCTAACCTGCCTCTTGAGAAATCTGTATGCAGGTCAGGAAGCAACAGTTAGAACTGGACATGAAACAACAGACAGGTTCCAAATAGGAAAAGGAGTATGTCAAGGCTGTATATTGTCACCCTGCTTATTTAAATTATATGCAGAGTACATCATGAGAAACGCTGGGCTGGAAGAAACACAGCTGGAATCAAGATTGCCGGGAGAAATATCAATAACCTCAGATATGCAGATGACACCACCCTTATGGCAGAAAGTGAAGAGGAACTAAAAAGCCTCTTGATGAAAGTGAGAGAGGAGAGTGAAAAAGTTGGCTTAAAGCTCAACATTCAGAAAACTGAGATCATGGCATCCGGTCCCATCACTTCATGGGAAATAAATGGGGAAAGAGTGGAAACAGTGTGAGACTTTATTTTTGGGGGGCTCCAAAATCACTGCAGATGGTGATTTCAGCCATGAGATTAAAAGACACTTACTCCTTGGAAGAAAAGTTATGACCAACCTAGATAACATATTCAAAAGCAGAGACATTACTTTGCCAACAAAGGTCCGTCTAGTCAAGGCTATGGTTTTTCCATTAGTCATGTATGGATGCCAGAGTTGGACTGTGAAGAAGGCTGAGTGCCAAAGAATTGATGCTTTTGAAGTGTGGTGTTGGAGAAGACTCTTGAGAGTCCCTTGACTGCAAGGAGATCCAAGCAGTCCATTCTGAAGGTGATCAACCCTGGGATTTCTTTGGAAGGAATGATGCTAAAGCCAAAACTCCCAACTCTCATGAGGTACTCTGCATATAAGTTAAATAAGCAGGGTGACAATATACAGCTTTGACGTACTCCTTTTCCTAACTGGAACCAGTCTGTTGTTCCATGTCCAGTTCTAACTGTTGCTTCCTGACCTGCATACAGATTTCTCAAGAGGCAGGTCAGGTGGTCTGGTATTTCCATCTCTTTCAGAATTTTCCACAGTTTATTGTGATCCACACAGTCAAAGGCTTTGGCATAGTCAATAAAGCAGAAATACATGTTTTTCTGAAACTCTCTTGCTTTTTCCATGATCCAGCGGATGTTGGCAATTTGATCTCTGGTTCCTCTGCCTTTTCTAAAACCAGCTTGAATATCTGGAATTTCATGGTTCACGTACTGTTGAAGCCTGGCTTGGAGAATTTTGACCATTACCTTACTAGCGTGTGAGATGAGTGCAATTGTGTGGTAGTTCGAGCATTCTTTGGCATTGCCTTTCTTTGGGATTGGAATGAAATCGGACCTTTTCCAGTCCTGTGGCCACTGCTGAGTTTTCCAAATTTGCTGACATATTGAGTCCAGCACTTTCACAGCATCATCTTTCAGGATTTGAAATAGCTCCACTGGAATTCCATCACCTCCACTAGCTTTGTTCGTAGTGATGCTTCCTAAGGCCCACTTGACTTCACATTCCAGAATGTCTGTATATTAACTAACAAATGCTATTGATTATAAATGCTGTCCTACTATTATGTATTAAGTGCCTACTCTGTGCACTTTTAAATCTTCTTTCTAGGACTTTCAACAACCCTAAGATAAATTCAGTTTATCAACCGAAGACACAGGCTCATAAATATTAAGTAACTTGCACACAATCAGGATCAATTGAGCCAGAATTTCAAACCCAAATCATCCTAGTTGCCCTCAAATCCTTTGCCATTTCCACAGAGCCATACCAACTTCTTTTTCTTCTTGTTGGACATAGTTTTGTTTGTTTCTCCCTCTGCATCATGACTTTAACGGAGCATGTAGGAAAGACTGCCTTCTGCCCCTTCCTGACTTTGGTTGAATTAGCTCTCAGAGTCAACTGACATAGGAAGCCAATGAGGCCACAGAGCATTGCTAGCGTGGCTGGTCCAACCAGTGATTGCCCTGGCCTTTGCTGCCATCTCAGAGTGGGGCCAGTGCTGCTTCCCATGTCAAGAGAACCTTCATTTCTGATAAATGACAGTGGCTGGGATTGGAAAGTTTATGTCCTGCCTTTGGCAGCAAGCTACAGATTCACTCCCTCAAAGTGACTGCCTGCAGTTCACAGGGACAATTGGATGTGAGTACTGGGTGCTCAGCCATCACTTGGGGTGCAGTAGAGACCTGACTTGGAATTTCAACCCTTGCTTAATCTTTTCTATTATAATTTTCATTCTTTATCTGAAGACAGCTCTTTCTTTCTGTTCCACTCTCTGCTACATAGATCTAATTTTCCTTTTCCCTTTTGTAGAGAGGGCAGTCCACCCAGTTCAAAGGGCTGCTTGAATTACCTGTTTCAGTTTTGTTTAACTCTTAGGTTGGCTTCCAGCATTTGGATTTGATTTTCTTTTTCTTATTAACAATCCTGAGTTAGATTGCTTTTAAGTAGGTAAGTCAATTTCACTTACCTACTACTACATAAATGATTATTTATACATATGTCTTCCTCATTTTTAACCACTTAAGGGAAGAGATCTTGTGTTATCAACTTGGTTTTCCTCTTTTCAGTACGTTCATATGACATATACTTGTCAAGTACCTCTCAGAGGCAGGCCAGTCACAGAAGACAGGACACAATTTGGTCCATACCCCAAGGAGCTTGGAGTAGTGTTTCTAAAAATAGAATGGTAATTGATTTTATATGAAAAAAAAGATTCTTTGGGCAAATAAATTTGAAAAACACTGTTTTAAACTAACCCCACCTTCACCCCTGGACACTGCAGGACTTCTCAGAGCCTTGAATATGCTAATGTACACCATGAATCTTCACGTGGGAGGATAAAATATGTAGTGTTGCCTGAAATGTTTTGACTGTAGAGCGGTTTTTATGCAGTGGCATCTTATGGGACAAGTGTTTTGTGAAACATGCTTTAGAGGATGGTGGCTTAGACCTAGGAGAGGGAAGAGACATGGAAAAATAATTGAAATAATGTCAGCTAACAATTATGGAGCTCTTACTGTGGTCCAGGTTCAGTGCAGATGCTGAGAAGAGGGAACCCTCCAGAGGGAGGTAAAGAAGATATCAGGGGGAGAAGGAAAGGGCTCTTAAACTGCTAATTGAAGTCTGTGCAAAGACTTGTATAGAAACCTCTGTTGAGAAAATGAATAAAAAAGGTGCATCTGCATTCAAATTGATATAGACTATAATTATAGATTTTAGTTGGCTTTTTGTTTGTTTTTCTGTTAAGGATCCAATTTGTAGAATAACTCAGTGGAATTGTGGTAGGGTGAATAATAGCCCCCAAGATGCCATGTCCTACTCCCCAGAACCTAGGATATCTTATATGGCAAAGGGGACTTTGCAGGTGTGAGAAAGTTAAGGATTTTAGGATGGGGAGAGTGTCCTGGATTATCCAGGTCAGCCCAGTGTTTTGAAGACGGAGGAAGGAGGACACACACCATGAGATGGAGGCAGTCTCAGATAAAGTAAGCCACTGTTTCCCATCTATTTGCCATGAAGTGATGAGACTGGATGCCATGATCTTAGTTTTCTGAATGTTGAGCTTTAAGCCAACTTTGTCACACTTTCATCAAGAGGCTCTTTAGTTCCTCTTCACTTTCTGCCATAAGGGTGGTGTCATCTGCATAGCTGAGGTTATTGATATTTCTCCCGGCAATCTTGATTTCAGCTTGTGCTTTCTCCAGCCCAGCGTTTCTCATGACGTACTCTGTATATAAGTTAAATAAGTAGATAACACTTAAGCTATTAACACATTGTAGGATCACAAAGCTGGAGGGCAATTAAAAATCGTCACCACCTCCTCATACCTTACAAGAGGCTGCAGCCCAGAGGATGAATGTCACTTACATGTCATCACATGACACAGGTAGTGATTAGCAGAACTGGAAGCAGAGCTCACCTCTCCTTACTGTTGAATTGTGATTCTCCCATGACACCATGTTACACTGGATCTCAAGCAAAGATTTTTTTAAATATAATAGAAAAATGGCAACTGTCCTCTCATGGCATTTCCACTTTGACAGCCTCCTGTCAGTGTCTCTTTTCTAAAAGGGTAAGGAATGGCTGAAATCGTGAAGGTTTTGAGGTCAAGTAACGAAGGAGACCACTTTAATCACTTGTAGGAATGATGTTCAACTCCATTACGAAAGTGTCATCAGCCCCCGTTACCAAGTGGGCACTTAATAAATATTTACAGAATGCGTAAGGAAATAACTCACACCATCTCCTCACGCCACCTGTGCCTGTTTCAGTCAAATCCCTTCTACAGAAGGCGGATGATTTTCACATCCACTAAGGGAGGCCAGCTAGGATTTTCTCACAGGCCAAGCGAGCTCCCTGGGAATCCCAGCTTCAGGATTTGCCTTTTGTTTCCCTTTCACATTCCTGCTCAAGACCAAGGCCTCTACTCTCCCTGCCAGAAAAGAGGGAGGGGAACTTTATTTTTCATTAGAAGAAGAGAAAAAGAAGAAGATAAAGTGCCTTTGTCACAGCTCTGCTCTATCTACAGCTTCCTCTAGAAGCTACCCACCCTTTCCCTTTAGATTGCAATAACTGGACCCTCTTTTAGTTTTTCTTATCAAGGGGGAAATAAGAAAAGAATTGCCTTTTCAAAGACTTCAGAAGTCATCAGATTGTGGCTCTGGAAGGGGGGAAGTGTTCAGACATTCAGGGAGTTAGGCCCAAGGAAGGTTGCCTCCTAGTTACGGCACACCTGCTCCCAGAGAAGGCTCTGACTCCTGTGTCTGGGGACAGGGGGTTACCGATGCAGCTGTTTGCTTTAGGAAAATAGCTTGCACTGTAAATACCCCAAGGTATTGTGCCTGGTGTACAAAAATCTTGGTTCCAGAGCAAATACATAAATCTGACCCTGACAGGGAAAGCTTAGAGAGCCACATGTTCGAAAACGTTCAATGTTTTCTTTATAAAAGTAGATTGCCTTGCCCTGTGGACTTGGGGGATCCTGTTTGCTTTTTTCATTTCAAATCCACGGGCTCTCAGAAGAATTGAAAGCAAGCAGGTTACACCAGGTGCTTTGAGGACAATGAAAAACGGCTGCCGGACCTAAAAGCATTAGTCATTTGGGGAATTTTTTCCTCTTTTTCAAATGAGACCTAGTGGAATTAGATGCTTAGAGAAGTTATTACCATTTAGCTGAACAAGGTGGCTTCTCAGGCAGTGTCTGTAATGACCAAGTTCAGTGGGTGCTGTCAAAACTCTGGTTTGTTTCATGAGAAAAGAGATAGCCAAGCAGATATGAATTCTTCCCTGTCCTCCCTGCCAAAAATATCAGTGATGTTGTTACATTCTGATAAAACCTCTTTCACAGCTTTTCCACACTTGTAGTCCCAATCTTCACTGGAGATGCAGATGAAAATAAGACCTCTTGGTCCCAAGAAAGAATCCAAACCAAAACCAGCGCTGAAATTAGTCAACCCTAAACCAAGGACCCAACAAATTACTCAAACATTTTCTATTCTGACAGTTCTGTTCTTTATAGCCACCTCCCTTTGTTACTTTAATTTCTTCCCTCTCCAAAAAGAATGGTGAAAATTTATGGCTAGGAGAAATAACTGATTACTGCTGGCAAGTTAACTGAAGGGACCAATTGTTCCATATGGCAAGAATCACAGGGCTGGAGAGCCATTCACCAGGAAAGACTGATGTGCGAAAGGGCAGAGAAGTGGTCCCTCCATTGTGTGATGAAGAGTTTCATGATTGGTTCCAAATTCCTAAAGGCAGCCTGGTGTACACCAGGCCAAGGCCTGGGGAGAGCATGAGGAAGCGAGGTGTGTGCTTCACACACAAGACCAGGGTCAATTTCCAGAAGACAAAGGTTTTCTGTTCACTTTTGTTAGAGTGGTCGAGACCTTTTGCGCAGTTGTCAAGACAGGACGAGCTGAATGGCCATTTTGGCATTTTCACATGAAATCTGAATGACCCCAGGGCTCATTAGACTTCAGGAATGAGGTCACAGAGACCCCTGGGCCACCCACACACACACACCAAAGTGTTTCAGAGGCGACTCCCATGTGCTTAAGCCAGCTTTAACTGGACACTGCTGCTACACGCAATTTCTGTGCATTGCTAAGATGTCTCAGCCACATCCTACCAGATAATAGAGCCCAACCACTGCTGTCCACTGTTCAGATTCTATCATCAATGTGTATGAGGACAAGGCAGAGCCGGGTTCCACCAAGAAGTGGGAGAACGCTTTGTCTCACATTTTGTTATGTCACCCTGAGCAATACAGTATGTGACCACGTTCCCAGATCACCCGCTTCCCAGAATAACTGCAGCTTTTCCATGTAGCACTCCGTTAAGACTCGGGAAGAGACCCCACCTTGCTTTGATTACCCCCCTCCTACCCCTAGGTGGCTGTTCTCAAAACTTCCTTCTTAGTGAATTCTTTTTCTAACAGAATCTAACCACTCCTGCACATAATACTGCAGGAAAACCCTGACCCCTCAGTCAGTGAAACCCAACTAGACCTTGAAACTCAGTGAAGATTGACAGTAGGTCCAACCAGGAGCTCATTTAAAAGGGGTTTAATTTGTGTAGGTGAGTCTCTCCCTGACTTACTCTGTCATTACTTAGTCATTTAACATGTGTATTGTATGTGTTACTAAGAATGAGAAAGTCGTAGAATAAGAAAATGTTATAAGTAGAACGGAGCCACAGGATGAGCTAGTCCAGCCAATTATGGGAGGGAGAAACCGCAAACCTTATGTCTTCTGTGTGGTGGTAATAACAATAGCAACTCTAATCACTAACAGG
The DNA here is from genome assembly GCF_001704415.2 of Capra hircus. Lineage (NCBI taxonomy): Eukaryota > Metazoa > Chordata > Mammalia > Artiodactyla > Bovidae > Capra > Capra hircus. The sequence goes on from NC_030829.1 coordinate 34,817,961, forward strand.
TGTCAATTGCTTTAGAATTTATGAAGCATTTTACATACATTATTTCATTTAGATAATAAACTGAACCCAACCCTCTGGACCCCAAGTTGTTAAATAGCAATGAAATGAAACTTTCTGTTTCTAAGTAGGGAAGCCTTTAGGAAAAAGAAAAAACTTATTAAAAATAGCTCCAAAGGCAATTTAAACATCAAAGAGCTTTTTATGAAACAGCATTTTGATGAGTTAAGTGTAAATGAATTGGAAACATATGGATTAAATTTTCTTTAAAATAAACAAGGATTTAAAATTTAAGAGGCAAAGTAGTTTGAAAACACATCTGACTTGATCCAAAGTGTCTGACCACAGAAAGGAACCAAGGCTTTGTAAACCAGGGAGGTAAAAAATGGTCATCTTGTTCCCTAGAGTTCTTATCTTAGATTCTAGCTAGAGAAAAACTCTACAGACCTTAATTCCTAAATGAGGGGACACCTATAACTTATTTTGAAATTTCCCTTTATGAAATTATTGTCTTAATACCAGATGACTACAGTCGTGAATTAAGCTTTCCACAGTTTGAGCAAGCTCTGGGAGATGGTGAAGGACAGGGAAGCCTGGCATGCTTCAGTCCAGGGGTCACAAAGAGTCAGACAGGACTGAGCGATTGAACAAAAAAAAAATTGATAATGCCATAGAGCTTCTGTTTTTCTGACATGATTTTCGCTCTTCTGTGGGATTGGCCTTTAGGAACAACATGCTTAGTTTTCAAAGATGTTTCCAGGTTTCTCTTTCTCTCTCTCTTTAGAAACATTAATATATTAATTTTGAGACATCTCTCCTTTTCTTTTTTCTTCCAAGATTAGTAGACAGTCCACAGAATATCAGAAAATTACTAGAGCTAATCACTAGAGCTAATTACTAGAGTGAATTTAGCAACTAGAGCTAATTACTAGAGTGAATTTAGCAAAGTTGCAGGATACAAAATCAATACACAGAAATCACTTGCATTTCTACATACTAACAATGAAAAATCAGAAAGAGAAATTAAGCAATCAATCCCATTCACCATTGCAACAAAAAGAATTAAATATCTAGGAATAAAACTTAGCTAAGGAGACAAAAGAACAGTACACTGAAAATTGTAAGATACTAATGGAAGAAATCAAAGACATCATAAACAGATGGAGAGATATTCCATGTTCCTGGGTAGGAAGAATCAATATTGTGAAAGTAACTATACTACCAAATGCAATCTACAGATTCAGTGCAATCCCTATCAAATTACCAATGGCATTTTTCACAGAACTAGAACAAAAAATTTCACAATTCATATGGAAACACAAAAGACCCCGAATAGCCAAAACATTCTTGAGAAAGAAGAATGGGGCTAGAGTAAGTCAAGAATCCTGACTTCAGATTATACTACAAAGCCAAAGTCATCAAGACAGTATGGTACTGGCACAAAAACAGAAGCACAGACCAATGGAACAAGATAGAAAGCCCAGAAATAAACCCATGCACCTGTGTGTCCCTTGTTTTTGACAAAGGAGGAAAGAATATTCAATGGGGCAAAGACAGCCTCTTCAATAAATGGTGCTGGGAAAACTGGACAGCTACATGTAAAAGAATGAAATTAGAGCACTTCCTAGCACCATACCCAAAGATAAACTCAAAATGGATTAAAGACCTAAATGTAAGACCAGAAATAATAAAACTCTTAGAGGGAAACATAGGCAACATTCGATGACATAAAGCAAGATCCTCTATGACCCATCTCCTAGAGTAACAGAAATAAAAACAAAAGTAAACACGTGGGACCTGATTAAACTTAAAACTTTTGCACAGCAAAGGAAATTATAAGCAAGGTGAAAAGACAAACCTCAGAATGGGAAAAATAATAGCAAATGAAACAACTGACAAAGGATTCATTTCCAAAATATGCAAGCAGCTCATACAACTCAATACCAGAAAAACAAACAACCGGATCAAAAAGTGGGAAAAAGACCTAAACAGACGTTTCTCCAAAGAAGGAATACAGATGCCTAACAAACACATGAAAAGATGCTCAATGTTGCTCATTATTAGAGAATTGCAAATCAAGGCTACAATGAGATGTCACCTCACACCAGTCAGAATGGCCATCATTAAAAAAGTCTATAAGCAATAAATTCTGGAGAGGATGTGGAGAACAGAGAATGCTATTGCACTGTTGGTTGGAATGTAAATTGATACAGCCACTATGAAATTTTTCTTTCCAATTTATTCATCAGAATTCTTGGTTGTTGACTGAGTGAGATATTTTAAGATATGCAACTTAAAAAATTCACCTGGTTTGGGGAGCCACAATTGTTATCCAGTTATATATGAACCCTGGTTTCAAGCCAATAACCAGAGCTGACAAAGATTTGGTTTGCACAGATAATTTCCTTTTGTCCTGAAAAATGTTTGTCTTACTAACAGTTCTTTATTTGCCTTTATTGGATCCTACAATTGGCATGTTATGCAAACATTCCTTATGTTGAAAGATCAATTTTCCTCTCTCCAGCAACACACCTCAGGTTTCTGTTTCAAAAATTATTTTCCCCTCCCCTGGAGGTGAGATCCTCAAAGCAGTTGTTGCTTTTGGTCCAGCCCTTCCTGCCTCTAAGTAAGTACTGCTTGGTGGAGTCATGATGCTTAATAGATGTCTAAGGAAAGTTTTAGGCAGTGTCTGGGTGTCTGCAATAAAATTGAATTGAGACAGGGAGTTTCATAGTACCAAGTATCCTCTGTCTCTCCGTGTCATCCATCCTTAACTGGGTTCCAGAAATCAGAGCAGCCTGAGGCAGATTGTCAAAATGTGTCTTCAGCATTCTTCCAGCTTCTCATATTATTAATGCCCACACGGAGACTTGGGGCTTTCGTGGGGTAGACCAGAAAACATTGTACTTGAAGTCACACAGACATGGGTTTAAGATGTGCATTTACTAACTTGTGGTGGATTCAAAAGAATTTAGCTCTAAAAAACATGGCATTTAAAATTTTTTCAAGTCATTCCTCTGAGTGTGGTGAATTTAAGATGTTCTGTCATCTTAAATTCGCTCGGAAGTTGTATCTTTTGGGTGCTGTATGTTTAAATGTCACCTTCATTGCATTCAGAATATGCTGCCTTCTTAGGACCTGACCTTCATCTGTATAGACAGACATGCCAGGCTGTTCTCCCCATGCCTACATCTTTGCCCTCATGCTTCCTCTGTCTGGAATTTGCTCCCCTCACTGGTCTTCATTCCTGCTATGCAAAAGCCTATTCATCTTCCAGACCTGCCTTTTCCTTGAATCTCTTCCATAAAGTGCTCGTTCAGAAGTGATGGCCTCTTCCCCTCAATTTCTCTGTCCTAGCTGTGCCCCTCCCCATGTGGTGTCACTGATTGTCAAGAATCGGTCCACGTCAGTCTCATCTCCTCTTCTAAAACTGATCTGTCCAATACAAGAGCTATCAGCTATGTGTTGCATCCTCATTTTAAATAATTAAACTTAATGTAATTGAAAATTCAGTTCCTTGGTTGCAGTAGCCACATTTCAAGTGCTCACAATTCACGTATGAATAGGAGCTATCCTGTCTGACAGAGCAGTTAGGGAACATTTCCATCACTCCAGAAAGTTCTGTTGAACCATATCATTCTAAACTGTTTGAGACATAGGGCAGCATGTTTCTGCTCTGTCTCTTCTACAAACTCTTCTCCACAATCTGCTCTACATGCCACAGTACCTGGCATATGAGATGCTGTTCACATCTGTCAACTTCCTGTCTTCCATAAGGCCCATTCAGAGCACTGATAGTGAAATCTTATCATTTTAAGTGCCATGTACTAATCTGAGCACTTGATGAGGTAGGTGTTACTAGTTTTAGAAATGAAAGAATTAAATGAAGCGATCTGCTTAGGTCACGGGGGAAGTAGGTGATGAAGCCAGGATTAGAACTCTGGCCTTTCTGACTCAAGTGCTTTTATGGTTAGCCACCAAGCTCTGCAACAGGATTTCTCAGCCTTAGCAGTATTGACAATATTGACAAATGAGGGTTAGATAGTTCTTCATTGTGGGGCTGTCCTATGCACTGTAGGATATTTAGCAGCATCCTTGTCCTCTTGGTTGTTAGAAGCCAGTAGTATTACCCACCTACCACCTGCCCCCATTGTGACAGCCATGAATATCTCCAGACTTTGCCCACTGTCCCCTGTGGGTACACTCCTCCCCTGTTCAGATCCATTTAAAGTTGGTCATATGGGTGAAGAGATGCTTTTCAAAATACTGACAACTTACTTCAAGCAAGTGAGAAGCAAGTTGATACCTCTTCACCAGGGGAACCAAAAAAAACCGTTCTTTTAATCTCCTGTGTAATCTGCCAGGCCAGTTTTCCCATCTGGGAAATGTTCAGCGGCTGCTTCCTTTTATGTTCAGCAGAGATAGAACCTCAGGCCGCTGACAGCCCAGATGCTTTGCAGTGCCCTGTGACTCCTGGTAACACCCATGGGCCCTGTTCCACAAGGCCAGGCAACTAGATTTTCCTTGAGATCACCTGATTTAGGCACAGTCTCCATAAGCACCACCTCCATGGGAAGGATGAGTGGGGAGGAGTCAAAGAGATATGGAAAGAAGGAATAAAGAGCTAGTATCTGGCATACCTTGGATGAGAGAGAAACATTCTGAGTTTTTGAAAGGGTGCAGGGCCAACCCAATGGCTCTGAAACCAGGAAAGAACAAGCTGCCTGGGAATAAGATTTCAGGCTTTATAAGAAATCACAAGATGAATAAGGCAAATAAGATGATCTTTTTAAAATCCACAAGATCTTCTTCCTAATACAGCTCTGTCCCTACTGTAGATTCAGCTCTGTCACACACCCATCTCTCCTGGCTTCTCCTTCATTTGGTTGTCTCCTAAGTATGGTGACTACAGACACCCGCTAAGAAAAGCATTTATTTTACAGAAGTTATAGCTAAGACAACAGGTTTCTACTAGCACTATGAGGAATGCCACGGATGAAAAATGGGTCCAATGAGCTGGAAGAATGCTGACTTTTCTTTCTCCTTTCTGGGGTTCTCAATGCACACTAGTTATATAGAGGCTGTTGGAATATCTGCAGCAAAGAAATGTGAATCACAAGCAAAGAAATCTTCTCTGGCTAACTTGAGCAGAAGGCAGTCATACCTACTGAGCAGTTCAGTTCAGTTCAGTCGCTCAGTCGTGTCCGACTCTTTGCGACCCTGAATCGCAGCACACCAGGCCTCCCTGTCCATCACCATCTCCCGGAGTTCACACAGACAGACTCAACATCCATCGAGTCCATGATGCCATCTATCCATCTCATCCTCGGTCGTCCCCTTCTCCTCCTGCCCCCAACCCCTCCCAGCATCAGAGTCTTTTCCAATGAGTCAGCTCTTCTCATGAGGTGGCCAAAGTACTGGAGTTTCAGCTTTAGCATCATTCCTTCCAAAGAAATCCCAGGGTTGATCTCCTTCAGAATGGTCTGGTTGGATCTCCTTGTGAGAATCCAAGTGATTCTCAAGAGTCTTCTCCAACACCACAGTTCAAAAGCATCAATTCTTCGGTGCTCAGCCTTCTTCACAGTCCAACTCTCACATCCATACGTGACCACTGGAAAAACCATAGCCTTGACTAGATGGACCTTAGTTGGCAAAGTAATGTCTCTGCTCCTTGGGAAAGACGAGAGATAGGAGAGATGGCAGGTATGAACGCATCTTTAAATGTTGAGGGTAGAAGCACAAATATGTTGTAAAACTCAACAAGGCTGCCAGAAAACTGCATTATAGAATCTCTGGGTACAGAACAAACTTCCCAGGCTCAAAATTAACACATACACACACAAAAAAAGATATCTCTCCAAGAGCATATAAAGCTTCATTCTTTCAAAAATAATCTGTTTGAAGAGTTTTATTTTAGGTTCAGAATTTCTGATGTTCTCGACGTCTCTATTTTTAGGCATTCCAACTCCTGACTCTGATTAAGGATATTACACTCAGCTCTTAACGAGTAAAATCCAGAGCATGAGCAGTTATAGTTTATGAATAATGATATTCGTTAGGCTGAAGCAGTAACAGGCAGGACCTGACCTGGAGCTGTTTCCTCCTCTTTCCCCTACTCCCCACCTTAGCTCTGTATTAAAATTTGCAGGAGAGGCACTGTGTGGGGCGCGGGGGAGGCAGGGGTATGGGGTATGTGTGTGTTGTCAGGGAGACTACCTGCTTCAGCCAGGTCACAGGGCCAATCTGGTAGGTGGCAAAGCTGCCCGCCCTTGTGTAACAGAAACTCTTCACTGTTACCCATGCATCTTCTCAATACACTGGCAATAGCCCAGCAACAACAAGAACTGGAGTTGCTTACTACCAAGCCTCAGTGGAAGTGCTTTTTCTACAACCATTATTAACATTTGAAAGACATCACTGCAGACATCTTCCTAGGTGCTTATAACTGATAATAGAATGGCTGGATAGATGGACACTGTATCAGTCACCTATGACTGCATAACAGATAACCTCGCAGTAGCAGTAGTACTGAAAAATCAGCCTTTATTTCTCATTCAGGCTTCTGTGAGTTGTCTGGACAAATTCTTCAACGGCCTGTGGGTCTGTCTGTTGACATTGCATCTTATGTGTCATTTTGGTACCCAGACCAGAGGGACAGTGGCTTCAAGGGTATGTTTGTCTCATGGTGATGGGAAATGTACAAAAGATCCAAGCCAAACCATGAAGTCACATTTCAAGCCTTTGCTTGTCGTTTGTCTACTCACATCCACTGGACAAAGCAACTCCTATGCCTAGATCCAAAATCAAAGATCAGAAAAGTATGCTTAACTTACATATGGATGGATGGAGAGGCAGTCTTATCATCTGATAGAATTAAACAGAAATGTAATGTTCTACTCTATTTTTAAATGAAAGCATTATTTAAATACTACTGGAGTTTAACAGAAGAGAAAGAAACTAAAGGAATTTAGTTTTGTGTCAGCTAAATGTTATTCTATCGTAGAATATGTTGGATTTTTTTTCTTAACCTCTTAAAATTTTAATAAACAATATTTTTTAAAAAATACTGCTTTTTCAAGAACATTAATGCTCCTAGATGAAACATTCATATTCCCTTTAAAATTCATGTGCTGAAACCTAATCCCCAGTGTGATGGTGTTAGGAGGTGAGGCCTTTAGGAGATGATTAGGTCATAGGGGTGAGACCTTCATGAATGAATTTGTGTCCTCATAAAAGAGACCCCAGAGAAATCTGTCACCCTTCCTCCATGTGAGACCATCAAGAAGGAGGCCATTAGTGAACCAGAAAGCAGGTCCTCACCAGTCACCAAATTCTCCAGTGCATTGACCTTGGACTTCCCTGTCTCCAGAACTGTGAGAAATTAATTTCTGTTATTTGTAAGCCACCCCACCTATGATGTTCTATTATAGTAGCCTATACAGACTTTATATATGTTGTATATTAACTTGGATGAGGAAAATTTACATTTTTTAATTTTCAGTGACCTCTAACTGAGATAAAAAAATGCCCTTCAATTACAAATATAGGCAACAAACCACACAGTAAAATTGGCAGTACCTGTGACTTTTTAACCTGCAGAAAATATTGATTTTTTTTTCTGTAACATGCAGTTATAGATATCTTGAAATATTATTTTCCCTTATCATTCATTGAGCAGAATTTTTACTTTTAATGAGTCAAATTGATCTATCTTTTTGTTCATAGGTGGTGCTTTTTGTTTCTTGTTTAAGAAATCATTCCCCACCTCCAGAGTCATAGAGAGAAACTTCTGTACTTCTTCTTAAATGTCTTAAAGTTCTGCATTTCACATTTAAGCCCTTGATACATCTGAAATTGGCTTTAATTAAAGTTGTAAAGTAGGGATTCAGTTTCCTTTCTTCTCCTCATATGGAGAAGACTAAGTGTCCTAATGTCAATTATTGGATTGCCTTATTTTCCCACACTGGTTCCATGTGGACCTTTTGTTTCTGTGTTCTGTGAGCCAGTCCCTGGGCCCATAGTGCTGTCTCTTATTTAATTTAATATATGTTACAGCAAATCTTACCAACTTTTTAAAGGCATGTCTTGCCAGTTCTTCCTTTTCTATGTGAATTTCTAAATAACTTGTCAAGTTACACACACACACACACACACACACACACACACACACACAAGTGCAACATATATAAAATTTGACTATGCCAAAGCCTTTGTGTGGATCACAACAAACTGTGGGAAATTCTTAAAGAGATGGGAATACCAGACCACTTGACTTGCCTCTTGAGAAATCTGTATGCAGGTCAGGAAGCAACAGTTAGAACTGGACATGGAACAACAGATGGGTTCCAAATCGGGAAAGGAGTACATCAAGGCTGTATATTGTCACCCTGCTTATTTAACTTATATGCAGAGTACATCATGAGGAATGCTGGACTGGATGAAGCACAAGCTGGAATCAAGATTGCTGGGAAAAAAATCAATAACCTCAGATATGCAGATGACACCACCCTTATTGCAGAAAGTGAAGAACTGAAGAGCCTCTTGATGAAAGTGAAAGTGGAGAGTGAAAAAGTTGGCTTAAAGCTCAACATTCAGAAAACTAAGATCATGACATCTGGTCCTATCACTTTGTGGCAAATAGACAGGGAAACAATGGAAACAGTGGCAGGCTTTATTTTGGGGGACTCCAAAATCACTGCAGATGGTAACTGCACCCATGAAATTAAAAGACGCTTGCTCCTTGGAAGAAAAATTATGACCAGCCTAGATAGCATATTAAAAAGTGGAGACATTACTTTGCCAACAAAGGTCTGTCTAGTCAAAGCTATGGTTTTTCCAGTAGTCATGTATGGATGTGAGAGTTGGACTATAAAGAAAGCTGAGCACCAAAGAATTGATGCTTATGAACTGTGGTGTTGGAGAAGACTTGAGAGTCCCTTGTACTGCAAGGAGATCCAACCAGTCCATCCTAAAGGGAATCAGCCCTGAATATTCATTGGAAGGACTGATGCTGAAGCTGAAACTCCCAATACTTTGGCCCCCTGATGCAAAGAACTGACTCATTTGAAAAGACCCTGAAAAAAAAAATAAAAGAAAAGACCCTGATGCTGGGAAAGATTGAAGGCAGGAGGAGAAAGGGACAACAGAGGATGAGATGGTTGGATGGGATCACCGATTCGAGTTTGAGTAAATTTCCAAGAGTTGGTGATGGACAGGGAGGCCTGGCAAGCTGCAGTCCATGGAGTTGCAAAGAGTCGGACATGACTGAGCTACTGAACTGAACTGGGACATAAATCAAGTATCAACACTGTCTCTGTGATACCAGTTGCTTGAAATTTGTTTATACTTTCTTTATGCCCCAGTACAGGGTCAAATTTTATATAGGTTGCATGTGTGCAAAAAATTTAAAAGTTTGTTAATGTGTTAGGAATAGTGTTCTGTATATATCCAGTACGTTATTCTTACTAATTGTGTTATTTAAATCTTCTATCTTCTTGTTTTTATTTCCTTTATTATTTTTTGGTTCCTATTGATAAAGAAGTTTTTGCAATCATAGGGGACTTGTTAATTTTTTGTGTGTGGTCCTAAAACTCTTGCTTTAGGAATTTTGAAGTTATACTACCAGAAACATAAGTTTGGAATTGTTCTGTCTTTCTGATGATTGCAACTTTTATGAAAATCTAGTGACCCTCTTTATCTGTAGAAGCATTTGTTTCTAGAAATAGAGGTACACATTTTCTTCAGATTAATACTTACCTATTCTGTTCATCTTTTTATTTTTTTAATCATTCTTTATTGTTACATTTTAAAAAATGATATCCAATAACCTTCTATTTCTTATTGAATTTTTTTTAACTTATGGTGATTAATACTATAATACTGAATTTAAGTCTATAATCTTATTTTAAACTTTCTGTTGACTGCATTCTGTTTCAGATTGGGCAAGGCTTCCCTAATTCCATTTCTTCCTCCTGACTAGTTGGGTAATTATATATGTAGTCTTGTTTCTCATTATATACATGATGACTTTGTTTCTTAATGTTTGTATTGGTTTTAATTGTGAAAGTCGTTTCTTGATACTCTTTAAGATCCAGGTTTCTGATTGCATTTCTGAACTAAGGACTTGAGACTTTTCCTTCTCACAGCCACCTTAGAACTGCCTAAAATTACATGTCTGCCCTAGGTTGTTTTTTGATAGCATGGATTCCAGCCCCAAACCTGCAAACACCTTCTCTTTTCTCTCCTGGCCTCATGCAGAGCCCTGTAAATCCAGCTTCTGCTCAAGCCTTTGCTCCTCCTCTCTCCTGCATGCTGTGCTCAGTTGCTCAGTCCTGTCTGACTCTGTGCCACCCTATGGTCAGTAGCCCACCAGGCTTCTCTGTCTGTGGGATTCTCCAGGCAAGAATACTGGAGTGGGTTGCCATGCCCTTCTCCAAGGGATCTTCCTGACCCAGGGATCGAACCCACATCTCCTGTGTCTCCTGCACCGCAGGTGGATTCTTTGCTGCCAAGCCACTAGGGAAGCCCCCCTCTTAATCTCCTCCTGGTGACTAATTCAGACCCAGGATGTCAGCCATGAGAAAGATAACTTACCCTAAGACAAGTGCCAAACTCCAGAGCTACCGTTCCCTGATGACTCTTGTCTTCTGGTCACTTATGGCCTCCGCGCAGTTCCCTTGCTCTCCTGCACAGAAAGCAATTCATTTCTTAAAATGTCTTTGGTATTTTCTTAAGCATTAAAATCATTGTACTTTACTAAGATGAGCTTCTGCAAAATCTAGTCTGCCAATAAGTTAGAAACAGAAATACCTTTCTCCTCTTCTCTTTCTCGGTCTCTTATTTATTTCCTTGTAACACACAGTATATCATTCATTTACATGTTTAATTTGTCTTCCTCCCTAGAGTATATTTTCCATGAAGATATTAACTCTGTTCTTTTCTCTCCCCTTGTATCTTCAGCACCTCACTAGCATCACATCTCAGCACATTTCTATTAACTTCATATATAAATGAACAAGTGAATGAATAAATGAATGAATGAAAATTCAGCAAGCTGGGTCACAAATACATAGTAATAAAGAGAAGGCAGGTTCTTGGAGAAGGAGTTTGTTTGCTCCACACCTTATATTTTGAGGGGAAGGAGTAGAAGACTCCAGACAACTAATGTATCTGGTAGAAACTGGCAGAAACAAAGTCCAGACATTGCGTAGACTTGCCAAATGGAAGGAACCTGTGGTCCTGCTCTCAAGGTGTCAGACCACCTCACATTTCACAGTGGAGTAAGGAAAACAGTTTTATAGGCCAAGGTTTTCTGAAAATACACACTGCCTTTATGCAGTCTACATGTTATGAGTTTGATAACTATGTTGTAAAGCCTTTTCAGCCTATTTTGTCTCATGAGTGTTTTCTAAAGGCTTGGTATACTAATGTAGGTTGGTGAAGGGCTAGATGCCCCAAGGAAATCATGTGCAATGTGAGAACAAAGTATTTGCAATGCTGTTTACCCTCTGACCACCCTGTTTCCAGTTTCTGCTCCAACAGGTTTTATTTATCTTAAGATTAAAGCAAATCACCAGTGGACATGTAGTTATTGCTTTCCGGTGAAATGCAAACACATAAGCCAGAGGCATCAGGGGATTCTGTCACCTTTGAAAAATGATTCATTTTTTGTGGGCTTGTTTTTCCCTCATGGGAAACCTGGTAACATTTCAGAGCCTGAAATCCTTCCTTAAACTAAAATAACCTGTTGAAGATAAGTTTAAATCTAAGGTAAAAGAGGAGATTTTTTTTTTTCTTGAATTTAGAAAGATGTCTGGTCATGCTATTGCAATTTTTTTTAAAAAAAGAAATCATAATTGGATTTCACTGAGTCACAATTTACCCTGAAATTGCATTAAATAGAGAAATCTAAGACTTGTAAATAAACTTACTAACACATCTGTTCTAGACTCTGTGCCGTCATTAATCAATCATAGGGCTCCTTCACTGGGCCTCAAAATCCTTCTCAACACAGAGCAACAGGAGAAACCTAACTGCCATTTCTTGTTCTCAGCGAATAAAGAGGACACACTCTTTGGCCATTTTACCAGCCAAGCTAATGCTAAACTTATCCCTTCAGTGTAGGTTCTAGATTTTATAGGTGAAGCAAGTTCAGGGCTCATCTCAGAAGTTTGGAAATACTTGCTTTCTGTGTTTCTTTTTAACAGATAATCTATCTTTCACTTATTCTGCCTCTGCCATACCATAGCTTATTTCCTGCTCTCTTTATAATAGTTCAAACACAAAAATAATATCCTTTACAAGAATAAGGAAATTCCTAGCAGCAGAGAAGCAGGCAGTCAGATAAACAAAATTGCCTTATTTTCCATACAGTGAACTTAGTGGCTGTGGTCCCTGTTGAACAAACATACCAGAAGATGAGAAGCTCTGTAAACAGAGGCTATGAAAGTTGTGATAACAACCAGCAACTGATTTTTCCTCAGTGAGGAGAGTTTCCATCAGATTGCACTTGACCTTGAGCACTGTGTTGTTAGCCATGAATAATTTATGGTGCTTATTACAGTAAGGTCCGTTTTGACTGACATTATCAGGCAATTAGATGCCTTAAATGAGTGAATTGGCCAGATACTAAGACTTGCTCCCTTTACAGGGTAAAGAAAATCTTTATTATAACCATTTCAGTACTTATTTTTCTCAGATGTATGGCAGTATTTTGTGAGTTATTGACAGTCAAGGAAACGTAGACATTCATTTATTCAATAAATAGTCATAGGAGCCTTGTATATGCCAGACACTGTGCTGGTTACACTCTTTTCCAGTGAAAGGGCGTCTGTTCTTATAAAGCCTCTGTTCTGGTGAAGAAGATAGAAAAACAAGGGATCATACTGAAGTGCAGGATAAGAGAAATAAAGATTGTTGTGAACTTCGTTGAATTGGCTGACAAATATAGTTAAATTCAGAGTTGACTGGGTTCTCCAGAACAGTTTGCCTCAAGCCACTCTGATAGCTATGTCTTGAGTTCTTGCAGTTGATCTTATAATATTTTTACTTTGTCCCTTAAATTTAGCTACAGTTTTTTACTGTTTGCTTCCGTGGTGGCTCAGACAGTAAAGCTTCTGCCTGAAGAGCAGGAGACCCAGGTTCGATCCCTGGGTTGGGAAGATCACCTGGAGAAGGAAATGGCAACCCACACCAGTACTCTTGCCTGGGAAATTTCATGGATTGAGGAGCCTGGTAGGCTACAGTCCATGGGGTCCCAAAGAGTCGGACACGACTGAGCGACTTCACTTTAAACTTTCACATTTTAATGGGCTTCCCTCATGGCTCAGAGGTTAAAGCGTCTGCCTGCAATGCAGGAGACCTAAGTTTGATCTCTGGGTTGGGAAAATCCCCTGGAGAAGGAAATGGCAACCCACTCCAGTATTCTTGCCTGGAGAATCCCATGGAAGGAGGAGCCTGGTAGGCTACAGTCCACGGGGTCACAAAGAGTCGGACACGACTGAGCAACTTCACTTTCACTTTCTTTCTTTCTTACTGTTTGTTAAGTGTGTGGCACCGCCCCTGTCATCTTTCTGTTCCTCAGTAATGTTTATGAAATGATTAAATGAGGGATAGGATGTACATGGTATATTAGTTATCTATTGCTATGTAAAAAACTACCCTGAAACTTACCAGCTTGGAAGAACACACATTTATTATCATACAGTTTCTGTGGGTTAGGAATCCAGCATGTTCAACTGGATCCTCTACTTCAGAGTATTTGACGTGGCTGCCAATCAAGGTGTCTTTGCCACAGCTGGGGTCTCGTCTGAAGGCAGGCCTCCAGTCCTTAAGGACTGTTGGACCGAGACCTTCACTTATCTGCTGGCTGTTCTCTGGAGCACCCCCTCAGTTTTTTGTTACATGAGCCATTCCACCAAGGCAGCTAGCTTGCTTCATCAAGGCCAGTAAGAGAGCATCTTCCAGCAAGATGAAGGTCACAGTCTTCTATAACCTAAACACAGACGTGACATTCCATCACTTTTGCCGTATTCTATTGGTTCCAAGCAAGTCACTAGGTCTCACCCACTCTCAAAGAGAAGAATACCAAGAGAGAGATCAATGGGGATTCCCACAGAGGCTGCCTACCCTCACATACCAACATATCATTGTATTTCTCCCCAAGGCCATAGCAGACATCATTAATCAGTCATGGCGTGCTCTCCCACTGAGCCCAGAGAAACTTTCAAAATCCTGTCTAGTAGAGGACCCAAGAGGCCTATTACCAATCAGGTGGTGAGATAAGGGCAACTTGCCTGCTCTTATTTAAATAGTAACAATTCCAAGTAATTGCAGTGGAGAAAATATTTAGGTTGAGAATCTAGACAGAAACAGAGATTGTAGTTAGAACTACAATATGGCGTGGCGATAGCCATTGTTTGCAAAGTCAATAAGAAGGAAGCAAAGCTAGTAGCAGAAATCAATTGATAAAATATTAGAGGCAGATATTTCATAGTAAGGACCAAAAGTAAAGAAATGTGTATCATAGCATGAAAGAGCCCGTGTGAGATCAGATCATATCATAGTTGAACACATAGAGGAAAATCCCGTCCTGACCAGAATGCAGGTTATTCTGTTGGCTACACTGAACAAGATTTGTCATCATTTTAATCAATGAAAAATACTACAGATGGACATCAGAGGGCATGACCTATGCTTAGTTTCTATCTTATGCCTGTTTCAGGTTTGAGGGAATCCTGCTAATGTCTGTGGCAGAATTTTTCAACCTTTCTTCAGCTGCCTTCTCTTTGCATAAACTTTAAACTCATTACCTCGGAGAAGGAAGTGATAACTCACTCCACTATTCTTGCCTGGAAAATCCCATGGGCAAAGGAGCCTGATGGGCTACAGTCCATGGGGTCTCAAAGAGTCGAACAGGACAGACTGTGCCTGCACACACATGCACACACACACAGACAATTGTATGAAAAAGTTACTTCTCCAGAATAATTTTACTTACGAAAGTCAAGTAGTTAAAGTCCTATTATTATAGACCAATGTGCTCCAGATGAAAATGTCTCCAGTTTTGGTTCAGTTTTATTCTGGTTTCTGAGAACTACATGAAGAGCAGAACATTTCACAGTAATCCTCTTGAACCACTAAGTCCTGTTTCAAAAAATTATTTGTTGGCTCTTTTCTAAGGCCTGCGCAAAAGTAATCATGACATTCATCCACCCTCCTCCAGTGAGCTGGAGAGAAAAAGGCACATTCCATCCCTATACCCTGAGCAGCACCATGACTTCAGGGCCAGACATGGACTCTGGAGAGCTTTCTACTTATACTAAAAACACACCAACTCTGAGTTCTAAAAAATCAGGTAGGGAAATATTTGTTTGTGTTTTTAGCCATTGTCATAAGTAAAACCCTAAACAAGTATGTCTCTAGGTCGGTTTGGTCATTTCCAGGATGTAGTTTTGAGACCTCTAAATATACGAATTTCCCTCATTATGTAAACATAGTAGTAATTTGGGGGAAAAAAGGAAAATAAAAGGAGAATCAAAAAAATACTCATTACCTATGTACAAGCAAACTTCTTTACTGTCCCTTCTTTGAGACTCACTCACTTATCTCTGTGTGATTTTATTCCTACCACACAATGAGGACCTTCTTACATGTAATTAATTCTTTTCTGTGTTCACACTGGCTTTGAACTCCTGAAGGCTTTCTTTTTGTCCATGAAGTTTCTAAAAAAAAGAAAATCTGGTGATCTTTAAACTAGAGCTTTGCAGCTACCCAGGAGAATAAGATGTTTTAATGATTTATTTTAAAATTATTTCATACTTTCAGAAAAGCTTCTATAACAGTACAGTGAGTTCCTGAATATTCTTCACTCAGGTTCCTCACAGTTTTACCACTCCTTCAGTATACGTACTTATATTTTTTCAGAGCCATAAAAAGTTACACTGCTGAGTTAATACACATTACACCTTAATACTCCAAAGTCTCTTCACTAAAAATAAGAGCCTTTCCCCGTATCATCATAGTACAGCCATGAAATGGTGATGCCTTCTAATCTACAGACTTCTTTTGCATTTCACCCATTTTCCCACTAATGGGTTTACAGGTCTGTATCCAATTGTAGTCACATACTGCATTTGTCTGGACATTTTTGAAGAGTATAGGCCGATTATTTTGTAGAACATCCCTCCATTTGAGCTTCTCTAAACATTTCCCCAAGATGCAATTCAAGATACACTTTTCAGGTAGAACTATCAGAAATGATGCTATGTTTTTCTCAGTGCATCCTCTCTGTAGGGACCCACTGTTTGTCCATGTATAGTTCACAACTTTCTGTGCTCTATAAGTATGTCGTATTTAGTGATACTTTGTCTTTCATGCTTAGTAACTGTCCTATTCCTCACCAGTTCTAGCCTACATTGATGATTTTTGCCTGAATCTGCTATTTCTCTGATACTTGACATGCAGATTTTTAAGGGCAACTTTGCATGAACGGTTTTAAAGAAATTTCCAGGTTGTCAGCTCCTCTCTAGAGTCTCCTAAAAGTGCTCACAATGTGGACTTCTGGAGTGGCCTGCTTCAGGACACCACAACCCAAGGAGAAGGTTGCATCTGGATTTGTACCACGGGCCTCAGCTGGTTCCCTCCCACTTCCCTTCTCATGGCTGCCTTTTTCCCCTTTTATCAAAGGGAGGCCCACCTCTTGCCCATTTGAATCTTACTGTGGTGCATTCCCCCAGGGCAAAAAACCCAGGACTTCAGACAAAGGAGTGATTCAAACTTTAGCTGTTAGTGTTGAGAAAATGAGTGATTCTAGTGATTGGGTTACAAATCCTTCTCAGTTCTTTGCTTTCAACAAAATTGAAGAAGGATCTGATGGAGTTGTCAGTTGATCATTAAAAATAATTTTTGATGATAGATCACCATATAATTTTTGACAAATGACTTGGAAGAGTTTAAAGACTTGAGTGATGTTGCTGTAACAAAACTCTTTCCACATCCATCTACTTATGTGAACAAAGGTTTTCAGTCCTTACAATTGTGATTAAAAGGTTGGGGGGGGGGGTGGCGCGGCAGTTGGCTCGGGCAGAAGGAGTGAAATTGATGCTGAATTCTGTCTCACTTGGACAATAAGGCATATTCTGGAATTAATAGGAAAGAAAAACCCAAACTCATTTAAGATACACACTTCCATTAAAATTTTATTTCTTGTGTTTTGTATTATTTACCAAAATTTATAAGGCATATATCTGTTGTTTTGACCAATTAAATGCAAATAAAAATAGTTATGATAATAACATAGATGAAGGATAAATAATTGTTCAAAAGCATTTTAGGAGTCATGAGCAGTAATATGTAAAGAATATTGCTCAGAAAGATGCTTTCCCTCTGGATATATTACAGAATTTCTCTAGGACTTTATCTCCTGTGTTCTAAGACCAACCTTTCTCTCCTCTTCCAAGGTTTGTCTCTACCTTACTTTATGAATTCTGCTCACCTATTACACCTATTACATCCCACTTTTACCCCCAGACCAGTGGGGTTTCACCCCTAGGTCAAAGACTAGCCTTACTCCTGAGCAGGAGAGGAGTCCATATCATCCTGTTAGATTCTTACATTAAGGATCATCCTTTGAGTATTGTATTTACTATACTTATATTTCTAGCAGAGAAGGAAATGGCAACCCACTCCAGTATTCTTGTCTGTTGAACTCCTTTGGACAGAGGAGCCTGGTGGGCTGCTGTCCATGGGGTCACACAGATTCAGACACGACTGAAGCGACTTAGCATGCATGTGTGCATTGGAGAAGGAAATGGCAACCCACTCCAGTATTCATGCCTGGAGAATCCCAGGGATGGAGGAGCCTGGTGGGCTGCTGTCTATAGGGTCACACAGAGTCGGACACGACTGAAGCGACGTAGCAGCAGCAGCAGCAGCAGCATATTTCTAAGACACATGCTTCTTCTCTGAGTATAGTCAATAGGTCATATAGAATAAAGAGAAACATGTCTTGTGGCAAGTCCCGTTTGCAAGGTTTTGTTTGAATAAGAGCTGTCTTGCTCAGAATATATGTATAGGCTCACTAGACTATGAATAACGTACAGCAGAGTCAGGGAAAGAATAAAGTCTATAGCCATTCCTAAATTGCAAGATTCTTATTAACATTCCTTGTTACAATTCTTGTTAAGATCCCCGACCTTGACAACAGGATCATCTGATTTGCAGGTATGGACTAGGCACAGCCCTACCAGATAACTTTGTTGTATTTTGTACTTGCACCAGACCTTGAGGATTGTTGCCTGAGAACCTGGTCCTTAATCCTAATTTCGGCTTCCTAAATCCATTCTTTTGTTTCTATGCAGGTGTTCCATACTCCAAAGAGTTAAAATGGATCAGTAAATCAGTGGAGGGTAAGTGAACTGTTAAATCACAAATTTTTATTGTTATAGTAGTACTCCTGCCTATATAAATTTGATTGTTTATAGCAAATGATTCCCGTATACTACACTTGAAATATTTCTTCTGATTGGAAGTATAATCAAGCATATAGATAATATCAATAATTCTTTAAGTGTAATTGAATATTTAAGCTTCAAAAGACCTGTAAACAGGGAAAATAATTTATAGAAAAAGAGATTTAATTGGTAAGCATTTTAATTAATGTTTTCTAATGAAATATAAAAGTATTATGTGTTTAACAATGTAATAATTTTGGTGAAATTCTTTGGTGAGGGTGTGGTAAAGTAGATATGACTGGGGTTAAGACTGTGGACTTTTATCATTCCCGCACAATTAATATGGCTGTGCCGATCCACAGTATACTCCTTTAGCCAGTAATATTGCTTTTATAAAGCTTCTCAAGGAAAATGCACAGTTAGCAAA
The DNA here is from genome assembly GCF_001704415.2 of Capra hircus. NCBI lineage: Eukaryota > Metazoa > Chordata > Mammalia > Artiodactyla > Bovidae > Capra > Capra hircus. Next base: position 34,836,837 of record NC_030829.1, read on the forward strand.
TTTGTTCATTGTAGAATTATGTATTAGTTGTAGATTGATAGCAGTAAATAAAAACAACTAATGAAAGGGATTAGGGTAAATTAACTGTAATAATATACAGTTCTTTAAAATTTTGTCAAAACACATTTGTTTTATTTTTTATTGAGGTGTACAGAGCACATAGAACGCTAAAAAGATCCCGTGTGTGTGTGTGTGTGTGTGTGTGTGTCTGTGTCTGTGTCTGTGTCTGTGTGTCTGTGTGAGAGAGAGACAGAAAGGAGAGAGGGGGAAAAGGAATTTAAAACACAAATACACAAGAAAAAAATAGGCAGCCATGATGGCAAGATTAAGGGTAATTTTTATTTTCCTGTTTACATTTTGTTTAGCTTTTAAATTCTTTTGCAGTGCATGCATCAGTTTTATGGTCCAAAACAGCGTTGCTTTAAAAACCATATTGAATGAGTATTCCAACTTCTGAACTGCTGGTTTTGAGGAAAAACAGATTTTGCAGTCCACTGGCAGCGTGTTTGTGGTGTCCTTTCTTTTCTCCTGTTCCCCCAGCCTATGGGCAGCAGCTTGACTGAGAGACCTACAGGCTGATGTGTATCTCTCTTTCAGTCACACACACAGGCGCGTACGCATACACATGCACACGCACGATCAGAGGATATTCTAGTGTGTCCCTCGAGAGTGTACTTTCTTTCCTTTACCCTGAATAATTTAAATGGAGCTGAAGAAAGCTATTCTTTTCCATGAGCTGATATTAAAAGGCTGAGCGAACCATGCAATGAGTTACTTTCATCTATCAGTATTATCATGACTAAATATCCTCTCTTACATTATTCATTCGTTCAACAAATAATTTTGAGTGCCTATTAGACTCTCAGGTAGTCACTTTTATGGAGATGAAAATGTATTCATTTATTCATCTGTTTAGTCAGTCAGTAAATAGTATTTCCTACAATCCTTACCAGTGTGTGGCAGCTGCTACCCTAGACCCTGCAAATACTGTAGTAAACTAGATAGATATGAGCCTACCCTCAAGGACCTCATGGTCTGGTAGGAGAGAGAAAAAATTCAAGCAATAAATAAAAATAAGTTCAGTTTACAGAATTGCATTGTAAAAATGCCCAGTGTTGCAGTAAGATCAGCATTGGTCCTCCCCAATGAAGTGGTCCTGGAAGGCCTCTCTGAGCAGAGGACCTGGGTGTGACTCGGAAAGTGTTAGGAAAGTGATCTGGGGTGAGCTGAGTTCCATGGAGGTAGGGAGAGCACATTCCAACCTGAGACAGGAAAGGACTCCAGAAGCCCTAGAGGTAGGGAAAGTCTGCAGTGGGATGGTCCTTGGCAGGCTCCAGGAAGCAGGGGACAGCCTTTTGCCAGGGTGATGAGTTTAGCTGGATCCAACACAGAGTTTGAGTACAAATTTGAGTTTTAATGAGCAGAATAGTCAATAGGTATAATTAAGGTATAAATCAGAGATCAACAAGCTCTTCCTATAAAGGGCCAAAGATTTTTTACTTTCTGGCCCTGCAGGGCTTTAGAGTCTCAACTCTGCCTTTGTTAAGGAAGACACTCAGAGGCAATAGGTAGAAGAATGGGATCTTCACTCACAGAACCAGGCTTGGAGAGATTTGGCTCGGGAGGTGTAGTTTGCCAACCCTGGACATACATGGAAAAGCTGTAGAACTCCTCAGTCCAGTTGTAGAGCTGGGCGTCAGGGAAGGGGATGACTTCCCATGGTGAAATCTGAGGTGGGTCTTGAAAGATAAGGAGAAATCAAAAATGAAATGATGGGGGGAAAGAAAACATAGGCAAAGGAATCAGTAGGGTACAGTCCAGAGGCAGTAAAGTCCAGAGCTCACAGGGAGGCAGTTAGTATCTGCCCAGGGAGTGGTGAGGAAGTGCAGCTCTTTTATTCCTCAGATATTTCAAGGACTCGTGAAGTAGCAGACACTGTACTAGACAGTGGGGGACGGGGATAAAGAGTGAATAAGGAATGAACCTACAATCTCAGATACTAGAGGGGTTGACAGATAAGTAAGCAAATCATCCCACAATTAACTCAGTGTGGGGAAATAAGGCTTCTTAATAAGGATGAGTCAAGAAATTAACTTTCTTTCCTTCATTGTAGCTGTTTTCTTTGGTACTTGATTAAGTCAATGTGCTCACATGCTAGAAAATTACAAAGATAGCAGAGGATATACAGTGAAAATTTTCTCTCCCAACCTCTACCCCTTAAGCCTACTGAATACCCACCCTACCACCTGCCCCCCAGCACAACCAGTGTCACTAATTTCTTCTGGATCCTTCTAAGGTTCATCTATGCAGATCTAAAGAAATGAGTATGTTTGGGGTTCTTTGTTTTTCCTCTTGATTACACTGATCATCTAGCTGAATCTTTTAAGTATAAATTTTCCAGAGAGGAGAAAGACAATGGAGGTTAAGAGAAAGCATGTGTCTTAAAGATGGATGGAGGAAAAGAAGGGACAGGAGATGGCACAGTGCATAAGTTGGCTACATAGGATAATCCATCCTGTCAGTCCTCATATGTGTCAGTCCCAGTCTCCCAATTCATCCTATTCCCCCCATTCCTCCCTTGGTGTCCATACCTTTGTCCTCCATATCTGTGTCTCTATTTCTGTTTTGCAAATAAGATCACCTATACCATTTTTCTAGCTTTCACATATATGCGTTAATATACAATATTTCTTTTTCTTTAACCTACTTCACTCTGTATGACAGTCTCTAGGTCTATCCACATCTCTACAGATGACCCAGTTTTGTTCCTTTTAATGGCTGAGTAATCTTCCATTCAGGTATGACTTAAATCAAATCCCTTATGATTATACAGTGGAAGTGAGAAGTAGATTTAAGGGCCTAGATCTGATAGATAGAGTGCCTGATGAACTATAGAATGAGTGACATTGTACAGGAGACAGGGATCAAGACCATCCCTGTGGAAAAGAAATGCAAAAAAAGCAAAATGGCTGTCTGGGGAAGCCTTACAAATAGCTGTGAAAAGAAGAGAAGTGAAAAGCCAAGGAGAAAAGGAAAGATATAAGCATCTGAATGCAGAGTTCCAAAGAATAGCAAGAAGAGATAAGAAAGCCTTTTTCAGCAATCACTGCAAAGAAATAGAGGAAAACAACAGAATGGGAAAGACTAGAGATCTCTTCAAGAAAATTAGAGATATCAAGGGGACATTTCATGCAAAGATGGGCTTGATAAAGGACAGAAATGGTCTGGACCTAACAGAAGCAGAAGATATTAAGAAGAGATGGCAAGAATACACAGAAGAACTGTACAAAAAGGATCTTCACAACCCGGATAATCACGATGGTGTGATCACTCATCTAGAGCCAGACATCTTGGAATGTGAAGTCAAGTGTGCCTTAGAAAGCATCACTACGAACAAAGCTAGTGGAGGTGATGGAATTCCAGTTGAGCTATTTCATATCCTGAAAGATGATGCTGTGAAAGTGCTGCACTCAATATGCCAGCAAATTTGGAACACTCAGCAGTGGCCACAGGACTGGAAAAGGTCCATTTTCATTTCAATCCCAAAGAAAGGCAATGCCAAAGAACGCTCAAACTACCGCACAATTGCACTCATCTCACATGCTAGTAAAGTAATGCTCAGAATTCTCCAAGCTAAGCTTCAGCAATACGTGAACCATGAACTTCCAGATGTTCAAGCTGGTTTTAGAAAAGGCAGAGGAATCAGAGATCAAACTGCCAACATCTGCTGGATCATGCAAAAACCAAGAGAGTTCCAGAGAAACATGTATTTCTGCTTTATTGATTATGCCAAAGCCTTTGACTGTGTGGATCACAATAAACTGTGGAAAATTCTGAAAGAGATGGGAATACCAGACCACCTAACCTGCCTCTTGAGAAATCTGTATGCAGGTCAGGAAGCAACAGTTAGAATTGGACATGGAAGAACAGACTGGTTCCAAATAGGAAAAGGATTTCATCAAGGCTGTATATTGTCACCCTGCTTATTTACCGTATATGCAGAGTACATCATGAGAAACACTGGGCTGGAAGAAACACAAGCTGGAATCAAGACTGCCGGGAGAAATAGCAATAACCTCAGATATGCAGATGACACCACCCTTATGGCAGAAAGTGAAGAGGAGCTAAAAAGCCTCTTGATGAAAGTGAAAGAGGAGAGGGAAAAAGTTGGCTTAAAGCTCAACATTCAGAAAACGAAGATCATGGCATCTGGTCCCATCATTTCATGGGAAATAGATGGAGAAACAGTGGAAACACTGTCAGACTTTACTTTTTCTGGGCTCCAAAATCATTGCAGATGGTGATTGCAGCCATGAAATTAAAAGACGCACAGTCCTTGGAAGAAAAGTTATAACCAACCTAGATAGCATATTCAAAAGCAGAGACACTACCTTGCCGACTAAGGTCCATCTAGTCAAGGCTATGGCTTTTCCAGTGGTCATGTATGGATGTGAGAGTTGGACTGTGAAGAAGGCTGAGTGCCGAAGAATTGATGCTTTTGAACTGTGGTGGTGGAGAAGACTCTTGAGAGTCCCTTGGACTGCAAAGAGATCCAACCAGTCCATTCTGAAGGAGATCAGTCCTGAGTGTTCTTTGGAAGGAATGATGCTAAAGCTGAAACTCCAGTACTTTGGCCACCTCATGCGAAGAGTTGACTCATTGGAAAAGACTCTGATGCTGGGAGGGATTGGGGGCAGGAGGAGAAGGGGACGACCGAGGATGAGATGGCTGGATGGCATCACAGACTCGATGGACATGAGTCTGAGTGAACTCCGGGAGTCGGTGATGGACAGGGAGGCCTGGAATGCGGCGATTCACGGGGTCGCAAAGAGTCGGACACGACTGAGTGACTGAACTGAACTGAATATTCCATTGTATATATGTACTACATCTTTCTTATTCATTCCTTTATTGATGGCCATTTTGGTTGCTTTAATGTCCTAGCTATTGTAAATAGTGCTGTAATGAACATTGGGGTGCATGTATCTTTTTGAATTATGATTTTCTCTTTGTATATGCCCAGGAGTAGGATTGCTTGGTCATATGGTAGTTCTATTTTTAGTTTTTAAGGAACCTCATGCTGTTCTCCCTAGTGGCTGTATCAGTTTACATTCCCACCAACAGTGCAAGAGGATTCCCTTTTTCTCCACACCCTCTCCGGCATTTATTGTTTGTAGACTTTTGATGATGGCCATTCAGACCAGTGTGAGGTGGTACCTCATTGTAGTTTTGATTCTTTTCTCTAATAACTAGTGACGTTGAGCATCTTTTCATGTGATTGTTGACCATCTGTATGTCTTCTTTGGAGAAATGCCAATGTAGATCTTCTACCCATATTTTGATTGAGTTGTTTGAGTTTTCTTTTCTTTTAATAGTAATTGGTGTTTTAGGAAGATTCTTCTAGCAGCTGGCAGAAAGTAGATATCCAGGGGAGCTTTGAATGACACTTGCAAAAGTAGTCCTTCTTTCCTTCAATCAATACAAGTCAATCAAGGTGTTTAAATAGAGGAAGGGTAATATCTGAAGTGTTCTTCAGGCAGATTAACCTATCTACACAGTTTTTGAAGAATTCAAACTAAGAGAAAACCAACTAAGTGACAATCTAACTCATCACCAACTCTCAGCAGAAACATACATTTGTGTACTTTTTAACTTTAAGAAAGAAATCTGTGTTAGTAATGTACTGCTGCATAACAAACTACCCTAAAATGAAGTATCTTCAAATAACCCACGTGTATTATCCTGCACCTCATGTGGGTCAGGAATCTGGGCATACCTTAATTGGGTCCTTGTTTGAGGGTCTCTCACAGCTAGAATCAAAATGTCAGGCCAGGGTGAGCTTTCATTTGAAAGTTCAATTGGTGAGGAATCTACTGTTCACAGTTGCCAACAAGACTGACAAAATTGAACTCCAATTTCTGGAGTGTTGTTGGGCCTTAGTTCCTGGACAGGTGGGTTTCTCTGTATGGCAGCCTATTTCATGAAAATGAACAAGCCGAGAGGGCAGTAGAGAGTCTGCTAGACACATTTGTAGCCTAATCGCAGAAGTGATATCCCATCGTTTTTTTTTCCATTGGTTACAAGCAAGTCACTAGCTCCAGTACATACTCGGGGGCAGGGAGTTACATAGAGGCAGGAATATAAAGAGGTGGGATTGTGGGATGCTGACTTAGAAGCTGCCCACCAGGGGAACATAACAAGGATTGTTCCTGCGAGTACACTAGGATGAGGTCTGGAGGAATAAAGCCAGTATTGTTCCTCCCCCATGATCTACTCAGAAAGTCATCTTGCTCTCCCCTGGCCTGCTGATTACCACCCTCGTTACCATCACTGCTCTGCAGCTGTCGTGTTTGTCCACTTCTCCTGATGACAAAATACCGCCCCTCTTGAAGTCAGAGCATCTGGGAGTATTTATATGCAAGCTGTATTGGGCTCTCTCCCTCGGCTGGAGTTGGACTGTTGTGAAAAGTTTCCCCCCCACCGGCTGCTGCTGCTATTTATGACATCAGCTGACTAAAGGAAACACCTTTAAAAGTGATAATAAATTCTTCACTCATGCCTTGCTCTTTCTAGCAGAGCAGACTGGTTGGTTTGGTAAAGAACTTGCTTCCACTCCTTGTAGGACTTTATAAACCAGAGTGCTAGAGGAGGGCCTTAGAACAAGCAACTCAGAGAATGCCTGGAGGAACTCAGAGCTCAGAATCTAAGCTGTGTAAACTGCCTTTTCAAACTAAAGAGAAATTAGACACATAGAAATCACAAAAGCTACCACTCTATGTGTACACTGTGCTCCAGTGATGGGATAAGAGCCTGACCTTCATTATCTTGTTTCAGTCCCTAACTGTGCAAAGTTAATGCTATTAAACTCATTTGACAGAAGAGGAAACTGAGACCCAGAGGACAGAAAGTTTGCCCATGCTCACAGGTAGGAAGAATAGTACTGCGATTCAAACACTGTCAGTCTGGTTCCTAGCATTCTTAAATTAGGAACCAGCAATGATTTTTTTCTATGAATAACCACGTTTTGTCTGAATTATAGAGTGGCCTCATCAGCTAGGGATAATTCAGGGAGGAGAAGTGGGGGTAAGCATCACCTAGAAAAATCAACTTAGAAATCAAAATGCTGTTGGAAAGAGGGGAGGGAAAATTTTTTATTAGAAAAATATTTTATAAAAACAATAAGGAAAAGTTTATTTAAAAAAAAAAAAGAAAAACAACTTAGATCACAAGTCAGGAAAGTTTGTCTGTAAAGGGCCAGATAGTATTTTTGGCTTTGTGAACGATGGGATCTCTGCTGTAGCTACTCAAGGCTTCAGCTGTAGTATATAAGCAGCCATGGACAATAAGCAAATGAAGGAGCATTGCTGTGCTCTAGTATTTATTTACAAACTCAGGTGATGGGTAGATTTGGTTCTCGAGCTACAGTCTGCAGACCCTTGACTTGGGTCATAATTGTAGTATATACTGATTCTTACAAAAAGCAAGAATCATGTGGGTTGTGTGTGTGTGTTTTTAACATAGTATTTCTGACAAAATTTGTGGTAACAAAGTATAGTATCATCACTTCTTGTTTGAACTCAGCAATTTTATCAAAAAGAGCCTATTATTATGCAAAAGTACTGGAGGGCTCCTTCATTTCTTCAGTATTTCACACAGCCCTTTGATAGCTAAATGACTACCTTTTGAAAACGTTAAAGCACCATCCTTCTGGGTTTCCTCTCATTCAGGTGTACATTTGCCCAGCTCTGCTAGATCCCTCTTTCTTTGTGACTTGAACAGATCTCTAACATCTTTTCATCTAGTTTGTGAAGTCTTATGTTGTTTGTAGGATTTGCTGTTCACCAGTGGGCACCCAAAGGGCGGTAAGAGAGGGGAACCAACTAAGACTATGACCTAATGAGTGAAATGGATGCTAAGCAAGGAAGAATTTAAGTCGGCACAAATTTTGAAATAGTTGTGTCATTGGTGGATATTTTTCATGTTACCGTGATCTCAGCATGCCTTCACAGTTTGTTCCCTGCAAGTTCTCAAGTAATGAACACTCAGATAATTGAGATCTTCCCCATATGATTTATCCACTTTCTTACCACACATTATTCTCCTGCATTCATTTTTCTGTTACAGGCATATATCACTCTGTTGCAATTCACAGTGATAGGGTTTCTTATCTTCTTATTGAAGGTTTGTGGCAATTCTGCATCAAGCAAGTCCATTGGCTCCATTTTTCCAATAGCACTTGTTCCCTTTGAGTCTTGGTTTCACATTTTGGTGACTATCACAATATTTCAAACTTTTTTATTATTGTGTTTTTGTTACAGTGGTCTTCTGTGATGAGTGACTTTTTCATGTTTTTAGTAGGACTCAATGAAGGCTCAGAGGATAGTTAGCATTTTTTAGTAAGAAAATTATTTTTAAATTAAGGTTTATAATTAGTTCTTTTAGACATAATGCAATTGCACACTTAATGGACTACAGTACCTGTAAATACAACTTTTATATGTACTGTAAAAGCAAAAAAACCCCCGTGTGTCTTGCTTTATCTCTATACTTATTTTAATGAGGTAATCTGGAGCCAAATCTATAATATCTTGAGTTATACCTCTGTATCTTTTTTTTTTTTTTGAGCATCTGCTCTGTAAAACGTCTCCTTACGTGTATTAATATCTTTCTCTGTCCAAACTCTTACTATCTAAGCTCAATAACCAAATAAAAATTTCCAGTCAAACCTTCACTACCTAAAACTCAGGAGCCAAATAGCTTCAAAAAGCACTATATCCCTTGCTATACAAACTGACAGTTTTTTTTTCCCATAATCCAATTGATCTTTTAGCAAGTAGGAATACTTTTCTTCTTTTTTTTTTTTTTTTACTCTTTTTTCTAGCAACTTTGAAAAGAATCTTTTACTATCTACACCTTCCTGATGGATATTCTGAGACCCTTCAGTTCAGTTCAGTTCAGTTCAGTCACTCAGTCACGTTCGACTCTTTGCAACCCCATGAATTGCAGCACACCAGGCCTCCCTGTCCATCACCAACTCCCAGAGTTCACTCAAACTCACATCCATCAAGTCAGTGATGCCATCCAGCCATCTCATCCTCAGTCGTCCCCTTCTCCTCCTGCCCCCAATCCCTCCCAGCATCAGAGTCGTTTCCAATGAGTCAACTCTTTTTATGAGGTGGCCAAAGTGCTAGAGTTTCAGCTTTAGCATCAGTCCTTCCAAAGAACACCCAGGACTGATCTCCTTCAGAATGGACTGGTTGGATCTCCTTGCAGTCCAAGGGACTCTCAAGAGTCTTCTCCAACACTACAGTTCAAAAACATCAATTCTTTGGCGCTCAGCCTTCTTCACAGTCCAACTCTCACATCCATACATGACCACTGGAAAAGCCATAGCTTTGACTAGATGGACCTTTGTTGGCAAAGTAATGTCTCTGCTTTTGAATATGCTATCTAGGTTGGTTATAATTTTCCTTCCAAGAAGTAGTCGTCCTTTAATTTCATGGCTGCAATCACTATCTGCAGTGATTTTGGAGCCCCCCAAGATAAAGTCTGACACTGTTTCCACTGTTTCTCCATCTATTTCCCATGAAATGATGGGACCAGATGCCATGATCTTTGTTTTCTGAATGTTGAGCTTTAAGCCAACTTTTTCACTCTCCTCTTTCACTTTCATCAAGAGGCTTTTTAGCACCTCTTCACTTTCTGCCATAAGGGTGGTGTCATCTGCATGTCTGAGGTTATTGCTATTTCTCCCGGCAATCTTGATTCCAGCTTGTGCTTCTTCCAGTCCAGAGTTTCTCATGATGTACTCTGCATATAAGTTAAATAAGCAGGGTGACAATATACAGCCTTGACGTACTCCTCTTCCTATTTTAACCAGTCTGTTGTTCCATGTCTAGTAGGATAGCGTTAACTCGTCCAGGGTTTCCTTGCCAGTTGGCAGTGAAGTGAAATTCAGTCAGGTCCTACTGGCTCCAAAATCCATGCTCTTTCCTCACATGCCTTTTAAATATGGAATCTACACTGATGAAAGGCCCATCTGTCTGTCTATCACATGGTCAAAGATATACATTCCTAAGTTCTTTAGATCACACTGTAACTGATAAGGCTGATTTTCCACTGTAGGTAGTAATGTTGCCATTTCTTAAAACCTGCAGTGCAAATCTAATTGTTAAAAGAAATGCAGTTACAACCCAGTTCCCCTATTTATTCCCAAAGTGGTTCTCACACTGTAGCCCTGGAGCAACTGCAGCAGCATCCTCTGGAGGTGTGTTAGAAATGCTGATGTCAAGGCCCCGACACAGGGAACGAGAAACTCTGGGGATAGGACCATCAGTCCGTCCTTGTACAAATCCTTCAGGTGGCTGTAATGCACAAACGAAGCTGAGAACCCCTGAATTATAGGGCCAGTGCCAATGGTTTCTGCTCATTCTTGCAATAAGAACCAGATGATATGAGTGCCAGAAGTCCAGGGGACTTTTGGCAATTGTAAAGCCCTGATTAATGCTCCTGATTAATGCTTCCCCTCTCATCACCCATTCATTCATCTGACAAATATGTTCTGAGCCCTACCCTCGGTCCGAAATTAAGCCAGATGCTGGGGACAAGGTGGAGAAGGTGACAGACATGGTCCTATCTCCCCTGGATTTATAACCAATGTGGGTGACAGAGCACAAGATGGTGATCCCAGTACAGCATACCCAGGGCCGTGAGAGGCCAACACAGTTGCTGGGGGCAAGCGTTCCCTAATCCAGCCCTGCAAGTCAGGGGAAGTTTCTGCACACGCCAGTCAGCAGGGTAGGAGTCCAGAACTTTCTGAGGCCTAGTGCCGGAGGAGGTTGTTCTCTTCTCCCTCAGGTCCACAGCCTGCTTGAAGCAGCTTCAGATGGAGTCGAGGGGTGGGGGGAGCACTCAACCTGTTGCTTCCAACTTGCTGGAACGTTTATCTCCGACACGCATTAAAAACATATGGAGGGTCAAAGCTCCATGTGTTCGCTTGGTAGGGGAGCAGAAAATTGGAAAAGCAAATATGCATACCTCCCCGATCCCAACTGTTGGACTCTTATTGCCAATTTACGTAATTTCCTGTGCTTATTTCAAAATAGTCAGGAGGGCAGGAGGCATTGAGAACACCATAACTAGGCCATTTAGACTAGCAGCTGCTGGTGCATTCCCATCTTTCTTGATTAAAAAAAAAAAAAATTCCAGTGCAATTTGAGGGGAAAGCTTCTTTCAGGCAAGGAATAAATAGTCTCTTCTTAAGATAAATCAGTTTAGATTTAACATGCTATTTACAAAACATATTCCCACTTTCTCATTCAGCAAAAATGCTTTGTGTGCCTACTGTGTACTGACATGGAGGTCGGTGCTGGTGACATGACAAGTACCAGGAGATATCTGATTTCGAGGAGGTTAGGGGACAGACATGGAACAGGGCATTACAAAGGTGGTGGTTAGTAAATGTACACCGGTTCAATTGAAAATTATTAGAATGATAAAATGATTCCTGTACTGACTGGTGAGTGTAAGGTTTTTTTTTTTGTTTTTTTGTTTTTGTTTTTTAACTGTAGTCCAGATATGTTCAAAGCCTGAACAGGACCTGGAGTGCTTTGGCAGTGCCCCCCTGCTACTCTGGGATGACCTGTGTCTCTGGGGATGGGGCGCAGGTAGCAAGACAAGGGACTTGGAAGGTGCCACTGTTGTCACAGGTTCTCCTGAGTACATGGGAAGCTCTGGCATCCACATATGTGCTCCACCCAAATGTGCAGGTAGCATCCCTCACCAGGACAAAACAGGCCAGGTACCCCACTGCTACTGATGTAATGAGGAGATCATTGGAAACATCAGTGCAGATTCCTCTGTCAAATCATAACCCAGAAGACACACATTTAGCTAGTGGCATTCCACTTGAAAGATAAGACCACACCATCTATGTTTAACCTTCAGATGACATACTGTGTGATTTTAAAATAGATTACATACTATTTAATTACATTGATACTGCATTCTTGAAATGACAAAATTACAGATATGGAAAACAAATTTGTGCTTGTAAGAGTTGGAAACAGGTGGGGATGATGAGGAAATGTATTGAGTCTTACTGTGAAAGGAGAGCTCATGAGATCTTTGTGGTGCTGGAACAGTCCTGTGTCTTAATTGTGGTGATAGTCACATGAATCTACACATGTGAAATAATTGCATAAAGCTACAGACACATAACAGCCTTCCAAGTCGCTTGGTGGTAAAGAATCCATCTGCCAATGAAGGAGACATGAATTTGACCCCTGGGTTGGGAGGATCTCCTGGAGAAGGAGATGACAGCCCACTCCAACATTCTGGCCAGGAAAATCCACGGACAGAGGAGCCTGTCCATGGTGTTGAGCTACAGTCCATGGTGTTGCAGAGTCAGACAAGACTTAGAAATTAAACAACACAGACAGACACACACACACACACACTATACACACAAACATAAAGTATTTGTATGACTGATAGAGTCTGAAAAAAGTTCTATGGATTGCACCACCACCAATGCCCCAGCTTTGATTTCATACTAGAGTTTTGTGAAGTGTTTCCATGAGAGGAAACTCTGTGAAGGGGACACAGGGCCTCTCTGTATTTTTGCAACTTCCTGTGAATCTATAATTATTTTAGAATAGTTTTTAAGAAGTAACTTGGAAATTACTGGAACAGTTTATACTGTAACATATCATTCAGTAAGCAGATTTGTTCAACATATAGTTTAATTTATGTAGAGAAATACAGAATGCCATTGAATGAACTGTGTCCCCCTCAAAATTCACATATTGAAGCCCTAAGGGTATTTGGAGGTGTGTTCTTTGGAAGGGAATTAGGTTGTATGAGATCATGAGGGTGGAGCCCCCATGATGAGATTAGTGCCATTATAAGAAGAGACCAAAGAGCCCTTGCTTTCTCTACCGAGTAGGGACACAGAGAGAAAGCAGCTGTCTGCAAGTCAAGAAAGGGGCTCTCTCCAAAACCCAACCATGCTGACATCCTGGTCTTGGATTTCTAGCCTCCAGAACTGTGAGAAAGCTAGTTTCTGTTACGTAAGCTATCCACTGATGCTAATTTGTTGTAGCAGCCCTACCTAGCTAAGAGAGAGGGAGATTACTGTTAATTCTTGCATTCATTTGTTCCTTGATTCGTTCATTACCCCACAGCACGTATGTATTTTGACTGTCACCTCTGGTCCTTGGGACAGAAAACAAGGGGTCCAGCATGGGTCCAGTGTCGTCATGTAGTCATGGGGAGCTTCCCTGGGCAGAGCAGGACTCTGAGGGAAAGTGCAACAGGAAGGACTGATCAAGGCTCGTAAGTGGAAAAGGCACATGGAACAAAAGGAATCCACCCTAGATGGAGCAGAGAGCAGAGGGTTGAAGAAAATAAGAAGAGGCCGAGGGGCCAGGCAGGAGCCAGATACTCACACAGGTGTGAGTCCACGCCTTGATTTGCTGGGGACAGCCTCTGTGTATATCTGTTGCCCTGGCATAATTTATGCTGCACTCACTTTCACCTTTAGAAATGTCCTCCTCTGGATTGTAACAGTCTTCTTGCATTTGAGCCATGATTTGGATTGCATCATACCCTGAGGATGACAGGCAGTCCTCTGTAGGGTTTTTAGCTAGAGTGTTAGGTCTCATTTTTATTATACTCTAGAACAGCCTTGCTAGCTTTGGGGACTAGAGATATTGCTGAAAGACAGAAAAAAACAACAAACAAAAAAAAATTGTTGAGGCTACTGGGCTTCCCTAGCAGCTCAGTGATAAAGAATCTGCCTGCCAATGCAGGAGACATGGGTTCAATCCCTGGGTCAGGAAAGATCCCCTGGAGAAAGAAATGGCAACCCACTCCGGTATTCTTGCCTGGAGAATTCCATGGACAGAGGAGCCTGGGAAGCTGCAGTCCATGGGGTCACAAAGAGTCAGGTATGGCGACTAAACAGCAGCAGCAGCAGCAGCAACTAAAGACCAACAGCAGCAAGATGCTTGCTTATTCTATACAAAGGAGAAAGAAAAATGGGGGTGGAAAGAGAACTGCCAGGGGCTTCAAAACCTAACAGTATCTTTGTGTGAAACTTCAAGCCCATCACCTTAAGGTGGCGGCTAGGATGCCCACACTCAGCCACACCAGGGGTTTTATTGTTTGGTTCCCACCCACCCCCACCTTCCCAACCCTCCCAGCTCCCATCCCCTAACCCGTCTCCTCTTCCTACCCTCTCAGCCTCCCATATCCACCCCTAGGTAAAAATCCACCTAACAGAGGACAGCCATGGAAGGGGGCAGGCAGCCAATAGGGTCCTTTATTGCCTCCAGATGCCTTGCTCTGTTTTCAGACCTGGCACTGAAGAGCAGGCAGCATTCCACACAGACACCAGTCCTTCAGAGTCACAACAGCCTGTCCAACTTGACCCAGGGTTTCCCTCTGCAAGAAGCCAGAGTCTAGTCGGTAGGACAGAGGTGCCAGTGCTTGAAATTATTCTGAGCAGAGGTTTCCTGCAGCATTAAAAAATCAGTTTCTCCCAGCTTCTTGTGGCCTTTCTAACACTCAGTAAAGAGCCCCATCAACTGCCTCAAAGAATGCTTCGCTTCCTTTCTTTCAGAACTTTCTAAATATCAGGGAAATTTCTGGAGAAGATTCTTTTTCTGACCTTATCCAAAGGATTATTTGCTCTCTAACCATATCCACAAACCCTGTTCTTAAGAATTTGTTACACTACAGTATTCCTTGTTACACCAAGCACTACTAAAAAGGAAACATTACTAATTTTCCATCTTTAACTTAAAATTCTTTTCTTTTTCAAGCATAAAGCTGAAGTAGTCCCTGTCCCTTTAAGTCCAATCAATTATCCCAAATGTGGATTGGAGTTTGTATTGGCATGATCTCCAAGAGAGAATTCTTTCCCGACCTTGCTAGGGAAAAGAAGGCTTTCTGGCTATTTGCTAGGAAGGCAATTTTGATGTAAACTGACATTTCTCAGATGCCCATCTTGGGAAGATTCGATGTGAAACCCAAAATTTCTGGCAGCTGAAACCCAGGCCCAACTGCCAGCCCTGGGCAGAGATAAAAGAGTGTGGATGAGCAGCCAGCAGATGGGATTACAAGGAGCCTTTTCTCTGAGCCCAGGGAGATGAGCCCTGGAAGGGGTCGAGTGGGTGACAGAGGAGGCGGGGGGACAGTGAGAGAATCAACAAAAAAGACACTTTCTCAGCTTTTCATGGAGAGGGCCCGTTTCCCCTGTTTTCCAGCCCATTTTGCGCACCATTCATTGAGAGGCGCCTTTCTTCTAACACGGCTTTTATCCCGGGATGCTGAGCGTGTTCCCATGTCCTTCTCACAAGGATTCTCCCACACTCCAGCACAGCCGCCAGCAGGCTGCCCTGTGAAGCACACAGCTTGCTGGGTTCTGCTGCTTTCTGCTCAGCTTCAAAAACTGCTTTGCACTGTTTCTTCTTGTTTTACATTCATACGGCCAGGCATTTAAAAGTTTGAAAAGGTGACAAATCAAGGACTTTTCCTCCTTTTTCTTGCTTCTTTTCTCTTTGGGGGAGGATATAGTAGGGTTGAGATAGAGAAAACTTGGTTTAACTCATTCTTGATCTTTTTCATCTTATCTTCCACATCTGGAAGATTAGAAACATTGGACTTAACTTTTTTTTTTTTTAATACCGAACATCGAACAGAAAGCCATCAAACACTTTCCTTTGCAATCAGATTTTCAGAATTTCTGATACGGATTTCTTTAAATGTGGGTTTGACAAACAAGTCCAGGGTGAGTAATGATAATAAACTCCATTCCCGCATCCAGCTGCCAAATGCAAGTCCCAGCTCCACTGCCTCCCAGCTGTGTGACCTTGGGCAATTTACTTAACTTCCATGTTTATTCCTTCAGCAAAATTGGGATGATAATAGCACACATTTCATGGGGTTGTTGGGTGGATTATTTGGGGTATGGCCTACTAGATGATCAAGAAATATTAGCTTTCATGTTAATATATATACATATATGTATGTGTGTGTGTATATATCTCCTTACATGTTTCCTTCTGCACAGAGACTGATTACCTTTCATTTTTCTAATAAACAGAAAGCTGGGTACCCTTACATCCAAGGCCAGTTCACATCTTCATTTAGTGTTTGCCCCCACCTGAGGCCCTTTGGCAGGAAAAGGCCCCAGACAGCAAGGCTCTCAGGACAGAATTCCAGGGCAGTGGGTTTTGGGAACTGGTCACTTAAATAAATATCAGTCTCTGGATTATTTTTATTTTTTCTTTCAAAGAAATTTCCAGAGTAAAATTGGCTAGAAGGAAAATCCCAAAGCCCCTGTTCATACTTTTATCTTTGCCCTGAAGACTGGTTGCAGGGTGGGGGTGTCCTGGTTCTATTGCTACCTGAGCTCTCCTCCCGTCCTTCAGGATTCCAAGGTCATTCAAGGACAGGTGGGCCCCACGGGGCCCATGAGCCTCCCAACTCCTCTTGGGGGAGAAAGGATTTTCCAAATCCCTGCCCATGGGTTTCCCAATGTCCCAAGTTTATGCTTGTTGTTATGTCTTATAAAAGCTTACTGGGTTTGTTTTGAAGACAAGGGAAAAAATAACATTACACTATTTTAAATGCCTGCAGATATTTTAAATATGACCCAAGGCAGTTAAAAAATGCCATATTTCCCAAACCACAAACCCCACTCCTTGTTAAAATCCAATTGCCATCTGAGTGTGGGATGAAGAGTCAGGATGTCAAGCCTTGAGCATCACACATGGTATCTTTCTTGGGGGAAAATCCTCTGAAATACTGTTGTGTCCACCACTTTCTGCATTTCACAGCCAAAGTTCCTAAAACTGCTGAAAAACCATACTCCAGAGATGCAGTTCCTGAACCCCACTGAGGTTTGCTTTGAGGGAACAGGGTTTGTTGGAGAATGAAGAGGGAATGCAGATCAGTTCTGAGAGCTCTCCTTGGAGATGTTAGAGGGGGCAGAGCACAGGTCAGAGTGCAAAAGTGGCCCCCAGGGTTCTCTGGTGCTCAGAGCATAAGGACAGTTTCTGGTTCATTTTAGGGAGAACTGTGCCAAACTAGTATCTGACACTGAGTGCCCAGCAGACGTTTGTTGCATGAATGATCTATTTAAAGAATGAGGCCTAAAAGGGAAACAAAATTGGCATAACTTGCTTTATTTTTACTCTATGTAAGTGAGTGGACTGTTTTATGTTAAGTGTATAGTTTAAAATTTAAACACAATATTTGTGCCTACATAAATAGTTGGAAAAGGTAAAATGTCATAACATTGGGTGTTTGTTATTAAAATTGGAGCTTGCCTTTGGATTATGACAACTTGATTTAAAACAAGGAATGGATTGTTCCTTACTCCACTTACTCTGAATTTCAGTGTTTTGCAACATCAAGTCTTTCTTTGTGATATAAACAGATGGTGACAAAGGGTAGGTGCTTTGTGGAGAAACTGCATCTGAGTATTGACATTAATGGGTGATCGAAGATAGGGCAGAGAGAAGCCAACCCCAGACCCAGGATAGAGTGACTCAGATGGCAAATCCATCCAACCTACAATGTCCCATGGAAAAACCAGCCACTTCTCTCAGAGTTCTAGCAGTGCAAGACCTGAACTTGACTAGACCATTATAGGGAACAGAGAGGTGACTTTTTTCCCCTTGGCTTTTTTTTTTTAATTCAGGTATAATTGACATACAGGATTATATTAGTTTAGGATATCTAATACAATGATTCAGTATATACAAAATGATCACCACAATAAATATAACTGGCATCCGTCACCATACAGAGTTACAGAATATTTTTTCTTATTACAATGAGGACTTTTTAGATCTACTCTGTTAGCAATTTGCAGACATACAGTATAGTATCTCTATTAGTTATAGAGTAATCACACAGTACATCCCCGACTCATTTACTTTCTGACTGGAAGTTTGTACCTTTTGACTTCCCCTGACTTTTTAATTTAAAATTCACATATATGTGTGCAGGAGTTGTATGATCTTTATCTCATTATAAGAGAATACCTTTGTCTCTGAGCCTCAGCATCCCACACACACACACACACACACACGGCCTCTCTGGTATCAACCTTTGTGATTATCATAGAACAGCAAGGTTTGAGGGTGATGCAGGTTGTCCTCCACTCTGGGGTTATGGAATTCTCAGAAAGCCCCCATTGTGTTCGTGGAGTCACTTGCGATGTTATCATGGGTCTCTGGTTCACAAGCTGCCTCTGTGCCCACTGCCTATCAAAGGACACGACATGAGCTATTTCCTTAAAATTGAAATATTTCTATTGCACCCAAACAAAAAAGCAAATAACCCCAAATTACAATGGAACAGACTTTTGGAAGAGTTACACCAAATGCAGATCCCAGCCTACCGCTTGCAACCGTCTGGATTTGGGCAAATCACTTGCTCTTTTGAGCCTCCTTCTATTGCCTCATAAGTGAAAAATAGAAATAATAGGAGGACTTTCCTCGTGGAGTTGTTGTGAGGCCTGGATGACATCACCAGGTACAGCCCTTGGCAAATTATATGGCACACAGGAAGGGCTCAGTGAAGGTTTACAACAAATCCATCAATGAGATGTATTAAACATATGAAACCAGGGTCTGCCCCAGGACTGCAGCAACAGATTTTCTGCAAAAGCATCATTGCAAAGGGAGGCAGCTGGCCTGTTTCTGTCTAGAAGGAGAAGGAGTAGATGGTGTTCTGTCAAAAAACCCCAAGAAGAAAGATCCCAATGCAGCATGCCCTGGACTTCAGTCTCAGCTCAGCTGGTTCCTAATTGATACCTTATTAGCCTGCACACCTGGATGTGACTTTATCCTCCACCAGCCACTCTTGAACCCTGTCCTGGGCATCTCCCACCAGGAAGGCAAAACTGAGTAAGACTTTCCTCATTGGAGAGCTGAAACTAGCAAAAGGGCCAGATTCAGAAACTGGAGAGCACTGGGTGTAGAACCCTTCCCATTTCCTTGGACGTGGACTTTTGGGCAATCTTCTGAGGGCTGCAGACCCCTTCTCACAATAAGGTTTGAAATGCATAAAACAAAATACACTGGATTAGAAAAGAAAACAGTAAGACAGGGTTTACATTGAAAAGCTGTGATCAAATTATCTGTGAGCCTCTTTAGTAACGTACTGAATAACATGATCAAGCAGCCCATCTGATACCCACTGTAATTTTAAAGAAGTGATCAAGGAAAATGCTATTTCAGTACCCTCTCCACAACTATAATACAATCTGAAATACCTGTAATTTCTTACTGGTGGCAGGATTGCAGGAATTGTCATGTGGATGTGAAATCGGCCCTGGTCTGGTCTAAAACTGTTGGAGCCCCAGCTCTAGACACTGCACAGAGGCCGCTGTCTGGGGAAGGTCTCAACCTTCCTCTCTTGTGCCTTCAAACTGAAAGTTCCACTCCTAATCTCCACATTGCCTTCCTCTCTCCTTCTTCCTTTTCTCCCTAATTCATTCTTTATTACGTCCCTTTCCTGGACATCATGAACTGAAAAATAAGGCTTTGCTCTCTGCACTCAAAGAGTTTACAGACCAGGAGGAAATGGCAAAAAAATTTTTAATGATGTTGAAGATGATAAAAATTTGCATTTATTGAGAGATTTCTGCACACCAGACTGTGCTAAATACTTCATCAGTACTTAAATACCTATATGAACCTCTTTAATCTTCACAGTAACCCTTTCAGATAGGTCCTTTTGTTAACCCAGATGTATGGAAGAGGAAACTAACATACAGAGAAGTTAAATTTTGTTGTTGTTGTTCAGTCACTAAATCGTGTCCAATTTTTATGACCCCATGGACTGCGGCACACCAGCCTTCATTATCCTTCATTATCTCCTAGAGTTTGCTCAGATTTATGCCCATTGAGTCAGTGATGCTATCTAACCATCTCATCTTCTGCTACCCTCTTCTCCTTTGCCTTCAGTCTTTCCCAGCATCGGGGTCTTTTCCAATGAGTCGGCTCTTCGCATCAGATGGCCAAAGTGTTGGAACTTCAGCATCAGTACTTCCAATGAATATTCAGGGTTGATTTCCTTTAGGATTGATTGATCTGATATTCTTGCAGGCCACAAGAGTCTCAAGAGTCTTCCCTAGCACCACAATTCAAAAGCATCTGTTCTTTGGGCTCAGCCTTCTTTATGGTCCAGCTGTCACATCTGTACATGACTATTGGAGAAACCATAGCTTTGACTATATGGACCTTTGTCAACAAAGTGATCTCTCTTCTTTTTAATTTGTCTAGGTTTGTCATAGCTTTTCTTCCAAGGAGCAAATGTCTTCTAATTTTATGGCTAAGGTCACAGTGTACAGTGATTTTGGAGCCCAAGAAAATAAAATCTGTCACTGCTTCCACTTATTTCCCTTCTATTTGCCATGAAGTGATGGGACTGAATACCATGATCTTAGTTTTCTGATGATTAAAAAACCAGCTTTTTCACTCTCCTCTTTCACCCTCATCAAAAGGCTCTTTAGTTCCTCTTGTCTTTCTGCCACTAGAGTGGTATCATCTGCATATCTGAGGTTGTTGATATTTTCCTGGAAGTCTTGATTCTAGCTTGTGATTCATCCACCCTGGCATTTCACGTAATGTAGTCTGCATAATAAGTTAAATAAACAAGGTAACAGTATATACCCATGTCGTACTCCTTTCCCAATTTTGAACCAATCTGTTGTTCCATGTCCAATTCTACCTGTTGCTTCTTGATTCACGTCCAGATTTCTAAGAAGACAGGTAAGGTGGTTTGGTATTCCAATTTCTTTAATATAATTTTCCACAGTGTGTTGTGATCCATACAGTCAAAGGCTTTCACGTAGTCAATAATTTTTTGGAATATTTTTGGAATTCCTTTGCTTTCTTTATGATCCAACAAATGTTGGCAATTTGATCTCTGGTTTCTCTGCCCTTTCTAAACCCAGCTGCCAAATCTGGAAGTTCTCATTTCACATACTGCTGAGGCCTTGCTTGAAAGATAACCTTCAGTTCAGTTCAGTTCAGTCGCTCAGTCATGTCCGACTCTCCATGACCCCATGAATCGCAGCACGCCAGGACTCCCCTGTCCATCACCAACTCCTGGAGTTCACTCAGACTCACGTCCATCGAGTCAGTGATGCCATCCAGCCATCTCATCCTCAGTCATCCCCTTCTCCTCCTGCCTCCAATTCCTTCCAGCGTCAGAGTCTTTTCCAATGAGTCAACTCTTCGCATGAGGTGGCCAAAGTGCTGGAGTTTCAGCTTTAGCATCATTCCTTCCAAAGAAATCCCAGGGCTGATCTCCTTCAGAATGGACTGGTTGGATCTCCTTGCAGTCCAAGGGACTCTCAAGAGTCTTTTCCAACACCACTGTTCAAAAACATCAATTCTTCGGCGCTCAGCCTTCTTCACAGTCCAACTCTCACATCCATACATGACCACAGGAAAAACCATAGCCTTGACTAGACGTACCTTAGTTGGCAAAGTAATGTCTCTGCTTTTCAATATGCTATCTAGATTTGGGGTCATAACTTTCCTTCCAAGGAGTAAGCGTCTTTTAATTTCATGGCTGCAGTCACCATCTGCACTGATTTTGGAGCCCCAAAAAATAAAGTCTGACACTGTTTCCACTGTTTCCCCATCTATGTCCCTTGACGTGATGGGACCAGATGCCATAATCTTCGTTTTCTGAATGTTGAGCTTTAAGCCAACTTTTTCACTCTCCACTTTCACTTTTATCAAGAGACTTTTTTGTTCCTCTTCACTTTCTGCCATAAGGGTGGTGTCATCTGCATATCTGAGGTTATTGATATTTCTCCCAGCAATCTTGATTCCAGCTCGTGCTTCTTCCAGTCCAGCATTTCTCATGATGTACTCTGCATATAAGTTAAATAAGCAGGGTGACAATATACAGCCTTGACGTACTCCTTTTCCTATTTGGAACCCGTCTGTTGTTCCATGTCCAGTTCTAACTGTTGCTTCCTGACCTGCATACAGATTTCTCAAGAGGCAGGTCAGGTGGTCTGGTATTCCCATCTCTTTCAGAATTTTCCACAGTTTATTGTGATCCACAATCAAAGGCAGGAGGAGAAGGGGACGACCGAGGATGAGATGGCTGGATGGCATCACAGACTCGATGGACGTGAGTCTGAGTGAACTCCAGGAGATGGTGATGGACAGGGAGGCCTGGCGTGCTGCAGTTCATGGGGTCGCAAAGAGTCGGACATGACTGAGTGACTGAACGGAACTGATAAAGCAGAAATAGATGTTTTTCTGGAACTCTCTTACTCTTTCCATGATCCAGCGGATTTTGGCAATTTGATATCTGGTTCCTCTGCCTTTTCTAAAACCAGCTTGAACATCAGGAAGTTCACGGTTCACGTATTGCTGAAGCCTGGCTTGGAGAATTTTGAGCATTACTTTACTAGCATGTGAGATGAGTGCAGTTGTGGGGTAGTTTGAGCATTCTTTGGCATTGCCTTTCTTTGCATGCAGAATGAGCACAGTTGTCCAATAATTTGAACATTCTTTGGGATTGCCTTTATTTTGGGATTGGAATGAAAACTGACCTTTTCTAGTCCTGTGGCCACTGCTGAGTTTTCCAAATTTGCTGACACATTGAGTGCAGCACTTTCATAGCATCATCTTTTAGGATTTGAAATAGCTCCACTGGAATTCCATCACCTCCGCTAGCTTTGTTCGCAGTGATGCTTTCTAAGGCCTACTTGACTTCACATACCAGGATGTCTGGCTCTAGGTGAGTGATCACACCATCGTGGCTTTCTGGGTCATTAAGACCTTTTTTTGTATAATTGTTCTGTGTGTTCTTGCCGCCTCTTCTTAATCTCTCCTGCCTCTGTTACGTCCTTAGCGTTTCTGTTGTTTATCATGCCCATCCTTACGTAAAATGTTCCCTTGATATCTCCAGTCTTCTTGAAGAGATCTCTAGTCTTTCCCATTCTGTTGTTTGCCTCTATTTCTTTGCATCATTCGTTGAAGAAAGCATCCTTGTCTCTCCTTGCTATTCTTTGGAACTCTGCATTCAGTTGGGTATATCTTTCCCTTTCTCCATTGCTTGTCGTTTCTCTTTTCCTCAACTATTTGAAAAGCCTCCTCAGATAACCACTTTGCCTTTTTGCATTTCTTTTTCTTTGGGATGATTTTGGTCACTGACTCCTTTACAGTGTTACAAACCTCCATCCATAGTTCTTCAGGCAGATGATTTTATCCCTTGAATCTATTCATCACTTCCTCTGTATAATCATAAGAGATTTGCTTTAGGTCGTATCTGAATGACCTAGTGGTTTTCCCTACTTTCTTCAATTTAAGCCTGAATTTTGCAATAAGGAGCCAATAATCTGAGCCACAGCTCCAGGTCTTGTTTTTGCTGACTGTGTGAATGTCTTCATCTTCAGCAGCAAAGAATACAATCAGTCTGATTTCAATATTAACTATTCGGTGATGTCCATGTATAGAGTTGTCTCTTTTGTTGTTGGAAAACAGTGTTTGCTGTGACCAATGTGTTCTCTTGACAAAACTCTGTTAGTCTTTGCCCTGCTTCATTTTGTGCCCTAAGGCCAAACTTCCCTGTTACTCTGGGTATTTCTTGACTTGCTACTTTAGCATTCTAATCCTTATGATGAAAAGGACATCTTTTTTAGGTGTTAGTTCTAGAAAGTCTTGTAGGTCTTTATAGAATCATTCTGCTTCTTAAGCATCAGTGGTTGGGGTATAGACTTGAATTACTGTGATGTTGGTTTGCCTTGGAAACAAGTTGAGATCATTCTGTCATTTTTGATATTGCACCCAAGTACTGTATTTCAGACTCTTCTGTTGACTATGAGGGCTACTCCATTTCTTCTAAGGGATTGTTGCTGACCGTAATAGATATATCGGTCATCTGAATTAAATTTGCCGGTTCCTGTCCATTTTAGTTTACTGATTCCTAAAATGTCGATGTTCATTCTTGCCATCTCCTGCTGGACCACATCCAATTTACCTTGATTCATGGACCTAACATTCCAGGTTCCTATGCAATATGGTTATTTATAGCATCTGGCTTTACTTTTATCACCAGACACATCCACAACTGAGTGTTACTTCCACTTTGGCTCAGCCACTTCATTCTTTCTAGAGCTATTAGTAATTGCCCTCCACTCTTCCCCAGTAGCATATTGGACACCTTCTAACCCAATGGGCTTATCTTCTAGTGTCATACATATCTTTTTGCCTTTTTGTACTGTTCATGGGGTTCTCGCAGCAAGAATACTCCAGTGGACCACATTTTGTCAGAACTTTCCACCAGTCCATCTTGGATGGCCCTGTACAGTATGGCTCATAGCTTCATTGAGTTATGCAAACCCCTTTGCCATGACAAGTCTGTGACCCATGAAGGGGGGAGAAGTTAACTAATGTATCTAAATTCACGAGGCTAATAAATGGTAGAACCAGAATTTGGACAAAGACAGCTGAGCTGGAAAACTGTGCTTTAACCATGATACCTATCCTGCCCCTATAACAAAGACCATAGCTCCCATCTGCGACTGACTTTACAACTCCAGGAAACATTGGGCAGTGTCTGGAAGTATTTTTGTATGTAACAATTTGGAAAGAGAAAGGCACTATTGGCATTAAGTGAGTAGAGGCCTGGGATGCTGCTCGGCATCCTACCATGTACAGGATAGCCCCATGACAGAGAATGAACCAGCCCAAAATGTCAATAATGCTGAGGATAAGAAACTCTAACCCAGACCAATCATTGAATATAAAGGATTTGATAAAGGGCTGCATGTGCATATTCTTCACAAAGAATTCAGAAATTGATATTCCCATTATTATTATTTTCATTGGTTTCATTTTTATTAAACAAGGGAATGAAGAGATCTTCAAGCAAGTCTCTCAAATACATATGACTTGATCCTCCAAATCCAAGAACCCAAATGCTGTTACTTAAATGTAAGATGTTGAGTGTTGAAGGAAGATGGACCAGCTACTGGGCAGCCCTCTCCACTCCCACCATCCCACTCCCACAGGGAGGTTCAGGCCCCAGGTTTCCACACGCACCCTGCTGATCCTGCACTGATTGGGCCTCCTGAGTGCCCTTCTGTGCACCACCTTTGGAAATAATTATCCTCTCTGGACCCACGCCAATTAAATTCTCCCATGGCTGCTTGTGAGTAGAAGGGCAGGAGTGGCAGACTGGTTGGCATGCATTTCTTGTTCATCACATCTGGGCTCCCACATCATCAGCAGATAGAGCTTTTTCTCAGGATGCCCACAGCTGCATTCCCAACCCAGTCAAGTCTGACATTCCTGGCCCCAGCAGCAGACTGACCATCCCATTTGTAAGGAAAAGGGAAAGAGACAGTTTCCGGAAAGGCCTTGTCTGAAGGCTCTGTTCTCTGATGCTGAGAAATCTCTCATCCAGGAAGCTCTATTTGGCTTTTGGCTCCAGGCCAGAAAATGGCAGCCAATGCTGGATCCACCCATCACCATGAAGAACGCAAGTGAGGAAGAGTGCTGGAGATTATACTGATGGGTGTTTCTCAAAGCACATTCCAGGGAGCATTCATCCTGGGGAATTTTTTTTAATATAAATTTATTTATTTTAATTGGAGGTTAATTACTTTACAATATTGTATTGGTTTTGCCATACGTCAACGTGGGGGATTTTAAAGATCTCAGGAGTAAACCGTTCTGTGGCAGATGAGTTTGGGAAGCCCTGAGTTAAAGAGAGCTGTGTATGTCTGTGTTAAGTCTTTTCAGTTGTGTTCGGTTCTTTGAGACCCTATGGACTGTAGCCCACCAGGCTCCTCTGTGCATGGGATTCTCCAGACAAGAATACTGGAGAGGTTTGCCATGCCCTCCTCCCGGGGATCTTCCCAACCCAGGGATCGAACTTCCATCTTCTATAACTCCTGCATTGCAGGTGGCTTTTTACCACTGAGCCACCAGGGAAGCCCTAAAGAGAGCTAGACAGGTAACTTTGCAGCAGGACTTTTCAGAGCTTTGAATATGTTAACGTGCATTTTGAATGTCTGACAGAGAAATATAGCATGCAGGGTTTTCTTATTATTTGACCATATGTCTTAGTTTGACTTCTCACAGAAGCAATGGCAAAGGCTTGAGTTCAGGTACAGTTTATTTCTGAGTAGATTCCAGTGATGAAAAGTGAAGGAGTGGGGAGCAGGAAACAGGAAAAGAACAAGATGCATTAGGAGCTGATTGCAAATATGAGTAATGGAAACTCAGTGTTGCAGGAGAACAGCTGAGGAACCATATAAAACATGTCTCAAGATTGTCCCACTAAAGGTTGAGGCTCCTCAGGCTCTTACTGGCTGAAGATTGTCCATAAGGTATTAGGTGCCCTGCCCTTCCTAGGTTGCACCTGAGTGCTGGCAGAGCAACCCACTGCAGCTTTCAGGAAGACGCTAAGGCAGCAAAGCAAAGAGACAGCAAGGAAACAGTCGACATGAAACTCTGGCAATGTGCGTGGAACTTTCCACACAGCTGCCAAAGGGATGTGGCATGGCACATAAGTCTGCTCACCGCAGAAGTCTTTATTTCCTTCTAGAGCAGCTCAGATATATAGTTCTTCTTAGAACCTTTAGGACGAAACTTTGCTCTACCCTGACCCCTTAAGTGACAGTTGAGGGACAGAGATTCTGGAGGTGCGGCTGTCTTGCCCTATGCATGTGTCGGTATCCAGCAGAGGTTTACTGGGTTTCTTATTCCTCATCTATAAACTGGCACTTTTTACAGCACCATCCTGCACATATCATGTGCTTAAAACAGTGCCTGGCACATAGTAATGGGCAAAGGAAATTTGCCCCAAAGTGAGCATGATTGCACATATATGATGGTGAGATGACCAACACCGAAATCAGATTGATTATATTCTTTGCAGCCAAAGATGGAGAAGCTCTATACATCAGCAAAAACAAGACCGGGAGCTGACTGTGGCTCAGATCATGAGCTCCTTACTGCCAAATTCAGACTTAAGTTGAAGAAAGTGGGAAAAACCACTAGACCATTCAGGTATGACCTAAATCAAGTCCCTTATGATTATACAGTGGAAGCAAGAAATAGATTTAAGGGACTAGATCTGATAGGCAGAGTGTGTGATGAACTATGGATGGAAGTTCATGATGTTGGACAGCAGACAGGGATCAAGACCATCCCTAGGAAAAGAAATGCAAAAAAGCAAAATGGCTGTTTGAGGAGGCCTTACAAATAGCTGTGAAAAGAAGAGAAGCGAAAAGCCAAGGAGAGAAGGAAAGATATACCCATTTGAATGCAGAGTTCCAAAGAATAGCAAAGAGAGATAAGAAAGCCTTCCTCAGCAATCAATGTAAAGGAATAGAGGAAAATAATAGAATGGGAAAGACTAGAGATCTCTTCAAGATAATTAGAGATACCAAGAGAACATGTCATGCAAAGATGGGCTCAATAAAGGATAGAAATGGTATTGACCTAACAGAAGCAAAAGATATTAACAGGTGGCAAGAATACACAGAAGAACTGTACAAAAAAGATCTTCACAACCCAGATAATCATGATGGTGTGATCACTCACCTAGAGCCAGACATCCTGGAATGCAAAGACAAGTGGGCCTTAGGAAGCAACTCTACAAACAAAGCTAGTGGAGGTGATGGAATTCCAGTTGAGCTATTTCAAATCCTGAAAGATGATGCTGTGAAAGTGCTGCACTCAATATGCCAGCAAATTTGGAACACTCAGCAGTGGCCACAGGACTGGAAAAGGTCCGTTTTCATTCCAATCCCAAAGAAAGGCAATGCCAAAAAATGCTCAAACTACCGCACAATTGCACTCATCTCACATGCTAGTAAAGTAATGCTCAAAATTCTCCAAGCTAGGCTTCAGCAATACATGAACTGTGAACTTCCAGATGTTCAAGCTGGTTTTAGAAAAGGCAGAGGAACCAGAGATCAGATTGCCAACATCCACTGGATCATCAAAAAAGCAAGAGAGTTCCAGAAAAAGATCTATCGCCGCTTTATTGACTATGCCAAAGCCTTTGACTGTGTGAATCACAATAAACTGTGGAAAATTCTGAAAGAGAAGGGAATACCAGACCACCTAACCTGCCTCTTGAGAAATCTGCATGCAGGCCAGGAAGCAACAGTTAGAACTGGACATGGAACAAGATTGGTTCCAAATAGGGAAAGTAGTACATCAAGGCTGTATATTGTCACCCTGCTTATTTCGCTTATATGCAGAATACATCATGAGAAACACTGGACTGGATGAAGCACAAGCTGGAATCAAGATTGCTGGGAGAAATATCAATAACCTCAGATATGCAGGTGATGCCACTGTTATGGCAGAAAGTGAAGAAGAACTCTTGATGAAAATGAGAATGAAAAAGTTGGCTTAAAGCTCAACGTTCAGAAAACAAAGATCATGGCATCCGGTCCCATCGCTTCAGGGCAGTAGATGGCAAAACAGTGGAAACAGTGGCAGACTTTATTTTGGGGGGCTCCAAAATCACTGCAGATAGTGACTGCAGCCATGAAATTACAAGACGCATAGTCCTTGGAAGGAAAGTTATGACCAGCCTAGACAGCATATTAAAACGCAGAAACATTACTTTGCCAACAAAGGTCCATCTAGTCAAGGCTATGGTTTCTCCAGTAGTCATGTATAGATGTGAAAGTTGGACTATAAAGATAGCTGAGCGCCAAAGAATTGATGTTTTTGAACTGTGGTGTTGGAGAAGACTCTTGAGAGTCCCTTGGACTGCCAGGAGGTCCAAACAGTCCATACTAAAGGAAATCAGTCCTGAATATTCATTGGAAGGACTGATACTGAAGCTGAAACTCCAATACTTTAGCCACCTGATGCGAAGAGCTGACTCATTGGAAAAGACCCTGATGCTAGGAAAGATTGAGGGCAGGAGAAGGGGATGACAGAGGATGAGATGGCTGGGTGGCATCACTGACTCGATGGACATGAGTTTGGGTAAACTCCAGGAGTTGGTGATGGACAGGGAAGCTTGGCGTGCTGTTGTCCATGGGTCTCAAAGAGTTGGACACGACTGAGCAACTGAACTGAACTGAACTGTAGTGCCAAGCTTCCACACTATTTGTGGGAAGATGTAGTCCCTCAGTTAGGGAAGCTTATGTTCTAAAATGAATAAGGGCACAATTTATTTCCCAAACAAGTAGATTTAAATACTTGTACTGTGATGGATGGTGCAGGTGTAACTGTGAATAAAGTAGAAGTGGTCCCCTCCTTCATGGAGCTGAGAGCCTGGTGGAGAAGAGAGGAATTACACAGATAATCCAGTAACTAATGAATTTCTTCAAATATGATGGACATTTTAAAAGAATATTACCTCTGCTATAAATCTACCTTCTGGACACGCTTTGCTTCCACCTACACACATAAATAACAACCAAACTGCATCCCCAGGGACTGCTAGGGCAACACCTAACAAGTTAAAAAATGAAAAGCTGTGTCTCTGTAACAGCCACAATCCCAAGTCAATTTGTAAGAAAAGAATTAAGCCTGCATCTGACATTATTGGCAACTCTCATCATCCATCCTGTACTCAAAGGAGAGCGGCTTGTCTTTTCCCTTTTTTTTTTTTTTTTCACAGTATCAGCATGAAAGATAATAGAAGAACCTGAGAAAAGAAGTTTGTTCTGTCATAAAAAGTATTCAGTTCAGTTGCTCAGTCATGTCCAACTCTTTGCAACCCATGGACTGCAGCATGCCAGACTTCCCTGTTCATCACCAACTCTTAGAGCTTACACAGACTCATCTATCGAGTCAGTGATGCTATCCAACCATCTCATCCTCTGTCATCCCCTTCTCCTCCACCTTCAATCTTTCCCAACATCAGGATCTTTTCAAATGAGTTAGTTCTTCGCATCAGATGGCCAAAGTATTGGAGCTTCAGCTTTAGCATCAGTCCTTCCAATGAATATTCAGGACTGATTTCGTTTAGGATAGACTGGTTGGATCTCCTTATAGTCCAAGGGACTCTCAAGAGTCTTCTCCAACACCGCAGTTCAAAAGTATCAATTCTTCAGTGCTCAGCTTTCTTTATAGTTCCAACTCTCACATCCATAAAAATATTCATAAAAATATTAAACATTGTTATTATAACAGCTACCATTCATCAAACATCAACTCACATGCCACTTTGTAGGCCACTTCTATGTTACTCATTTAACATTCAACAGTATTATCCAAGTACCTACTGTCTGCCAGGCTCTGAACAAAACATGTAAAAATCCCTACCTTCTTGGGGTTCACAGTCTAGTTGGGGGAGAAACATAGTACACATAGCAAAAAGATAGACAATGTTATGTCAGTGTATCAGGTAGCCTTTGCTGCATAACAAAGCACCCCACATCTCAGTTTCTTAAAATTGTAACCATTTCTGTAGTTCCTGATTCTCCTGATCAGTGATTTAGGCTGTTTGCTTCCTTTGGTCTCGGCTTGGCTTGCTCACATGTCTGGCTGGCTTTTGGCTGAGGACTCAGTCATCCCGGGTCAGCTGGAGCAAACTAGGCCATTCTGGCCCATGTCTCTCCCATCTCGCCAGCAGACTAGCCCCAGCAAATTCTCATGGCAAGGCAGACATGCACGGGGGAACAGTCCAATTCTGCAAAAGGAAAAAATGGAAAGGCACACACACTTGTCAAGTCTCTGCTTGCATTCTAGTTACTAATATACCACAGACCAAAGGAAGTCACATGACAGAGCCCAGACTCAGTGAAGGGGACCGTGAAGTGACAGGGCAAAAGATGCAGACTTGGGGGAGATTACATAAACGATTTTGCAGTAAGTCCTTCAGAAATAAAGACAGAGAATAAATGCTGCAGAGACAAAGCAGGCTTTGTGAGATGCAAGGTGCTGAGGCCTGGAAATTTTCAGTAGGAAGATCAGCACAGTTTCCCCTGCAAAGGTAACATTTGGGAAAGATTTGTTTCTTTGTGTACTACTATATATTCGTATCATTTCTAATTCTCACAATAAAACCCCACATTATAAACTTTTACCCCCATTTTACAAATGCAGAAATTGAAGCTCAGTATGGTTGTGTTTGATGCTGGGAGGGATTGGGGGCAGGAGAAGAAGGGGACGACCGAGGATGAGATGGCTGGATGGCATCACTGACTCGATGGACGCAAGTCTGAGTGAACTCTCGGAGTTGGTGATGGACAGGGAGGCCTGGCGTGCTGCGATTCATGGGGTCGCAAAGAGTCGGACACGACTGAGCGACTGAACTGAACTGACTGATGGTTGTGTAACCCCAAGTTTTCTTAACTAGTAAGAGGCTATAACAGAAAATAGAACCCAAACTGACATGTGCCCAAAAAAACAGATGGGACGGGCACTGATTGGCTTACAGAATTTAAAAAAATCATCAATAGATACATCAGTAGAAGATACATAGGAAGTGTTGCCTTCAGTTAACACTTGGAGTCAGGCCTCATGCTCTGTCACTGCTGCTGCTGCTGCTGCTGCTGCTAAGTTGCTTCAGTCCTGTCTGACTCTGTGTGACCCCATAGACGGCAGCCCACCAGGCTCTCCCATCCCTGGGATTCTCCAGGCAAAAACACTGGAGTGGGTTGCCATTTACTTCTCCAGTGAATGAAAGTGAAAAGTGAAAGGGAAGTCGCTCAGTCGTGTCCGACTCTTAGCGACCCCATGGACTGCAGCCCACCAGGCTCCTCTGCCCATGAGATTTTCCAGGCAAGACTACTAGAGTGGGGTGCCGTTGCCTTCTCCGCATACTATGTCGCTAAGACCTCATTTCCCATTCTGTGTGTGTGTGTGTCTTGCTCTGTTCCTCAGCCAACTCCCTCTGTTTGGTTCCATTCTTGGATAGCCTCCCCTGGGTGGCAGAATGGCCAACAGTAGTTACTTCTAATGTCAAGTCCAGGAGGAAACAGTGAGTTTCTTTTTTGGCAGTTCCCACCAGAATTTAGAGGATTCACTCCAGTTGGACTGGTTTTGACCCCAGGCATCCCTGACCATTGGCATGGCAGCAGAAAGTGATGTGGAATTAACTGCTTCATACCACCCCACTACCAGGGCTTTGTACCCTGCCCACAGAGCAGACTGTCCTGTTGATAACTAGGCAAGACAATAGATGCTTGGCAGGTGTAAAATGGATAAATGAATATATAAAGAGACCTCAATGTGAGCTTGATAGCGACATACACACATGTATAGTCTGTTGCTAAGTCACTTCAGTCGTGTCCGATTCTGTGCGACCCCATAGACGGAAGCCCACCAGGCTCCCCCATCCCTGGGATTCTCCAAGCAAGAACACTGGAGTGGGTTGCCATTTCCTTCTCCAGTGTATGAAAATGAAAAGTGAAAGGGAAGTCGCTCAGTCGTGTCCGACTCTTTGTGACCCCATGGACTGCAGCCTACCAGGCTCCTCCGTCCATGGGATTTTCCAGGCAGGAGTACTAGAGTGGGGTACCATTGCCTTCTCCACATGTATAGTCTATACAGGCCCATCACCAGTCAATGTCTAAAATCCCTCACTTCTTTACAGTAAACAACAGTAACTTTTAGAGTGCCTTCTCCTACCTTAGTACACACCTCCCTCCCTTATGTATATCCAGCAACTAAACAGGAATTGTTGATTTAACTCTGTAATGTGCAAAAGTAGTTGATGGAGCATCTATGTTACAGAGAAGGTGATCACTTTATCTGGAGTCACACAGCAGGTCAGTCCTGGAACCAGAAAATAGACAAAGGCAACCAGGTCATTGCAAAAATGGAATGTACTCTTCTCTGAAGGACAAAACAAGTGAACTGTAAAAGAGCTGTCAGAAAAATCAAGGCTGAGATTCTCTAAAAGAAGTGTCAGTATGGAAAATGTTACATAGTCATCTTAATGAAAGGCCTCTTTCATAAGTAATATATGTCCTCAACTGCTTCTCTGAATCTCATTGGTGATACTAGTAGTTTCACAGAATGTATCCTTTGAAAATTTGCTTTGCTTAGCATTATAATATATATAATGAAATTTTGAGATCATAATGTGACCCAAAGAGATAATGTTAGTTCAGATTAATTCAATGAGCATACACTGAACTCCTACATTGTGCCCAGAACTGTTCGTTTCTGTGATTATATAGAGACCTAAAGCTCAGGATATCTAGGAGAATCAGACACATACAGTATCTAACAATCAGCAGCATCTTCACAGCTGATATTTTACTGAACTCCATGTACTAGGCATTTTTCTAAGCACTTCACATGCCCTGTCTCATGTAATTCCCACAACAGCCCTGCGGGTGGGTGTTATTTTCTTCATGCTTCAGATTAGGAAACTGAGACACAGAGAGGTGAAGTAACTTGTCCAGGGTCACTCAGCTAGGAAGGGGCAGAGCAGTGAATCAAATCCAAGCAGTCTGACTGCCGAGCCTGTATCCCCACCCCTCACCTATGCAACACTGCTTCCTTCTTATTCATGCAAACCCTGAAGATGAAAGAAGAGTCACATTAACAAAGTGATCTCAGCACTCATTTTCCTTTCTTAAAAAATTGTATTTATTTGGCTGCCCATGTGTAAGCTGCAGCATGTGGGATCTTTCATTATAGCATTCAACTTTTAGTTGCAGCCTGTGTTATTTAGTTCCCAGACTAGGGATCGAACCCAGGCCCCCTGCACAGGGAGCAGGCAGTCTTAGCCTCTGGACTACCAGAGAGGTCCCAACGCTCATTTTCTAACTGCTGTTCCTTGAGGACCTCCTATGGGCCAGGCACTCCCACACTAGGATAGTTACATATATTAGCCCATTTAGCCTGCAAAGCAACTCTATCAAATTGTATTATTGGCCCCACTCTTCAGTGAAATAAACTGAGGTTAAAACCTGTTAAGTAATGACCAGATGACTAAAAATTGGTACAGTGATCAGAAGAAGGGAAGTTTCACCAGGAACTCACTCCAGTCTACCCCAAAATGATTGTGGCTGCCATTCACTACTCTCTCTTTATTTGCCAGACCTTTTGCTTACTGCTTTGTACAGATTTCCTCCAATACTCTTCTGAGGAAACTGAGCCATGGTAGTTCACTGACTTGCCCAAAGTTCACACAGCTAGGAAGTATCAAGCCTAGGATTCAGTCCTGTGTTTAGCAGAACCCAAACTTCTTCTCTTAGCCACTGTGAAGGCATTACTTTTCCATATAAGAAGAGATGAGGTGATATCCCTCAAGTGGGGAATGGATAAACAAACTTCATACATCCATACAAGGAAAGCGACTCAGCCATTGAAAGGAACAAGTTAATGATACAGTATGATGAGTCTCCAGTGCATCATACTAAATGAAAGAAGCCAGATTCTAAAGACTTGCTCCTGTACACACAGAAATCAGAGCAGCGGTTGCCAGGGCAGAGGTACAGAGAGTGATTAGCTGCTAAATAGCCCAGGGTTCAGGGTGGGGGGTGGTTTGGGAGGTGATGAAACTCTTCCTATCTTGATTGTGGTGGTTACATGACTGAATGCATTTGTCAAAACTTGCAGAACCATATACTAAGGGAGATGGAGTTTACTGTTGGTGATTTATATCCTAATATTTGAAAAGGGGTAAAAAAAAAAAGGAAAGATGTGAAGGTCAGAAATCATTTGAAGGAGCTTAGCTGGCTTTGCATCTTCAGGGAGCCCTGACTTCCTTTCTAGAAAGTACATTGATGAAAACATGTTGATTTACTTAGCAAAATTTACTGAGCACCAACTGTGAGCCAAGTAGTATTATTGGGCATAGAAAATACAACAGCAAACAAAACAGAAGAGTTCCTATTCCTTTAAACCTCACAGCTTATATACACGTTTTAAAAGATTAAAATTAATTAAGAAAATTTCAGCTAGTAGTGATAATATAAGAAAGTAAAACTGGCTAACAAAATGCAATGACTGTCTTCTCCGTCAGGGAATGCAAACTGAGTTGTCAGCAGGATGCAGGGCCCTGGAAAAACCACACCAAAACTAGGAGTGGACAACAGTGGGCTCAAAAGTCTGGTAACTTGACAAAACCCTAGATGATAGCACCCCCACTCAACTCTTGCTGATGCCTGTATAAGTTATCTACAGAGATGTTTTGACCCCAGGGGCATCTCTTAGTGCTGTTCAAACTGCGGGTCCCCTTTCTCCAGCCGCTCAGGGAATGCTCATTCATTTTAACAATAAATTATAGGAAACATATTTAGAAAGAGAAATATGCCAGGGCAGGATATCACATTATTCATTTTCCAGATTTTGGAGCAATGCTTGTTGGATTATCTACGTGGCTGCTTCTGTCAATTCTAAATAGACTTATCATCTATTCTTTTGCACAATATTAAGACCCTGCATTTCCTTTCCAACCTGCACTGTTTGCTTAGCTTTAGATTTTATGAACAACACGTTCTCCCCTTCCCCTGGACTCTTTCTATGCCTTTATGCCCAGGAAAACCATACAACTTAAATGCTTTGGGGTTGGGTCGCTTCTTCCTGGATTTTAACCCCTTATGTCCTGAAAACATGATGCCAGAAGTCACCTCCCACATTTACAAGATATGTTCTTTGTTTGACCAGAACACATCCTTTCTCCCTTTGTCCTGTGCTCACCTGAAGAATGCTTCAAGTTCAAACTGTCCACATAGAGTCAAATAATTGTCAGAGTTGAGAGACGGAAGGATTTTGGTATCTTTCCAAGATGCCCTGTTGTCCCTATCACCTTTATTTCAGCCCTGTTTGTCTCCCCACCAGTCTTCAAATCTCACCTGGTTTGGTCTGGTTTCATGGCCATCTTTGAGTTTCAGGTCAAAGAACCTGGTAATTGGTTCTGAGACTGTTCCAGGAATACAGTCATTAATGTTGTGATAGCCAAACTCTTGTGAGAGTTGCAAAATCTGACGCAAGTTGTTCCTGAATTTCCAGTGCTCAGAAAAGAAAACACCTTGTCTTTTGTCTCTGTAAGCTGTTTACTTAGGGCTTTGACTGCGCTGCCTACCTTCCTTACACAGAAAGAATGATCTCCAGCCAGTTGGCATTCTCTGGCTTAATTTGTCTGTGAGCACATCTTTTTCTTTAACATTGTGAATGTCAAGAATCTTCACTGGGAACTCAGAACGTAGTTGAGAATTTTTGGAAACCTCTGGTAAAAGAGCCTATAAAGTTAGTCCCTGCCAAAGGCCGGCCTGCCCCAGCAGGTTTAGACAATGTGAAAACCACATCTCAAATGAGAATTGGCTGTCCTGCCTCTCTTCTCTTACAGCCTTGGCTCCCCCATCACCGTTATTAGGAGGGGGCAAACACTTGCTTTTATCCCTTGAAATGTTTGTGGGTTTGCTGTTGACCATGGGTTCTTGGTTAACTTCAACAATACAAAGTGATTTCCATAGCATTTAGGGTCGAATCAAATGAAGGAGTCATCAGGGATGTATGTAAAGTTAAGCCACAAAGATGTTCATGATGGTGGTGTTTATAATAGCAAAAAGACAGAAAAAAAAAAAAGAGAGAGAGGGGAAAAAAGCAAAAGAAAAAAAGCAGGGGAAAAGGATCTATCTAAATGTCCATTAATAGAGAATTGGTTGGTATTAATGACATGCCATCCTAAAAAGAACGATGTTATGGAAAGCTAGGTGAATGCGTGAAAAAATTTTCACACTAGAAGGATACTAGTAATATTAATTTTTTAGTGTTTTAATCTTATTGTCATATAGTTGATTTACAACATTGCGTTAGTTTCAGGTATACAGCGAAGTGAATCAGTTATAAATATACATACAGTCATTCTATTTTAGAATTTTTTCTCAAATAGGTAATCAGAGAATACTGAGTAGTGTTCCCTATGCTATGCAGTAGGTCCTTGTTAGTTGGTTACTATATTATATATAATAGTGTGTGTATGTTCATCCCAAGCTCCTGATTTATCCCTTCACCACCATGTCTCCCCTTTGGTAACCATAAGTTTGTTTTCAAGATCTGTAAGTCTGCTTCTGGAAAACTAGTAATATTAGATAAATGAATAAACAAATGTTCAGGAATCACTTTTAATTATAAAAGCAAATGATCTATAATCGTGATCTTATTTTTATTTTAAAATATAAATAAATACAGGACAGGTTTCTTAGCATTGGTGCAATTGACATTTTTTTTTTACTTGTTTCCCATATTTAAATTGGTTTCTCTTTTACTGTTTTACAAGTTATATATATATATATACACACACACATATACAAACACACACACACATATACCAGATACAATTCTCTATAATCAGATATAGAAGTTATGAATATTTTCTCCCATTTGTTAGGTTGTCTTTCAATTTTCTTCTCTTTTTTTCTTTTTTTTAAATTTATTATTAATTAGAGGATAATTGCTATACAATGTTGTGTTGGTTTCTGCCATACAACAACATGAATCAGCCGTGAGTATACACATGTCCCCTCCCTCTTGAACCTCTTTCCCAACCCCCCACTCTATCCTCCCCCATTGCCCCCCTGCCGAGTTGTCACAGAGCACTAGACTGAGTTCCCTGTATCATATAGCAACTTCCTCCTAGCTAGCTATTTTACATATGGCAATGTATGTGTTTCAGTGCTACTCACTCAATTTGTTCCATCCTTTCCTTTCCCTGCTATGTCTGTAAGTCTGTCCTTTATGTCAGTGTCTCTATTCCTGCCCTGCAAATAGGCTCATCAGTACCATTTTTCTAGATTCCATATATAGGCATTAATATACAATATTTGTTATTCTCTTTCTGACTTCACCCTGTATAACAGGCTCTAGGTTCATCTACCTCATTAGAACTGACTCAAATTTATTCTTTGTTATGATTAATATTCCATTGTGTATATGTACCACAACTTTTTTATCCATTCATCTGTTGATGGACATTTAGGTGGCTTCCATGTCCTGGCTATTATAAATAGCACTGCAGTGAACATCAGAGTGCATGTGTCTTTTTGAATTACGGTTTTCTCAGGGTGTATGCCCAGTAGTGGAATTTGTGGGTCCTATGGTAGTTCTGTTATTAGTTTTTTTTTTAAGGAAACTCCATACTGTATCAACTTACATTCCCATCACCTTGTTTGTGTATTTTTGATGATGGCCATTCTGACCCATGTGAAGTGTTACCTCACTGTAGTTTTGATTTGCATTTCTCTAATAATGAGTGGTGTTGAGCATTTATTCATGTTGCAGTTGACATTTGATGCCAGATAATTTTTGTTGTATGGACTCTATAACCTGTGCATTGTAGAATATTTAGCATTATCCATTGGAAAAGACTCTGATGCTGGGAGGGATTAGGGGCAGGAGGAGAAGGGGACAACAAAGGATGAGATGGCTGGATGGCATCCCTGACTCGATGGACGTGAGTCTGAGTGAACTCCAGGAGTTGGTGATGGATGGGGAGGCCTGGCGTGCTGCAATTCATGGGGTCGCAGAGTCGGACACAACTGAGCGACTGAACTGAACTGAACTGAACTGATGACCTATTCATGGAATTTGCACCGGCCCTTCCAGTTGTAATAATAAAAACTGTCTCCCAACATAGACAAATGTCCCCTGGATGAGACCCCTCATCTAGCACATAATGATAAACCGTGGGAACTATTATAAAAGAAGGAAACTTTATGAGAATATGTTGAAGTGAGTCTGGTTTGACGGTGCAGTCAGAGAAGGCCTTCTTGAGGAAGTAGTATTTGAGCTGAGATCTAAAGTTAAGTAGGAGATACTCAAACAAGGAGGGCAGGGAGACAAGGGGAGAGCATCCTACAAATCGGAGACCATGGCTAAAGAAATGGTAATCATTTTGGCTCCATTTTGAGACACTCAGTAGGCCCGAATCCCAACCTGTCACTGTGATTCTCCTCCAAAGAGGAATCTCGAAAGTTGTGACCTCTTTGCTGTGAATAGAGCTTAAAAGATTAAGAGGTTCAGCTGATGATATTTAGACTCAAAAAGCCCTATATTTTAATTC
Organism: Capra hircus; assembly: GCF_001704415.2. Lineage (NCBI taxonomy): Eukaryota > Metazoa > Chordata > Mammalia > Artiodactyla > Bovidae > Capra > Capra hircus. The sequence continues at coordinate 34,875,837 of NC_030829.1, forward strand.
TAACTCCTCCACCTACTAGGTGCATAACAAGTAATTGAACTTCTCTGAGAAAGTTATTGAACTTCTCTGAGTCTCAGTTTCCCCATCTATAAAATGGGTATAATAATTTCATCTTTATGCAGTTTCTATGAGGATGAATCCTAGGAAGCCCCTTGCAGAGGGCCTAACACATGATTTGTGTTGCATGACCATGGCTGCTGCTGCTTACTCTTGCTTTTTGAGCATTTGTGAAATGTCATGCATCATATTTAGGACTTGATACATATTATTTCATTCTAATCTTCATAACATTTAAAAATCTTACCTATCATTTTAATCTTAATTTGCACATAATAAAACTGAGTTTTAGGGAGGTTATGTAGTTTGTTACAAATAACATACCTGGTAACTGGTGGAGCCAGGGTTTTAATCAGAGACATTTGAAGAAAGAGAACATCCTCCTGATCACAAAGCCCCACTGATTGCATGACTGTGACTCTAACTATTGTCCTGTGACTTACTGCTCTATTGCTGAGTAACAAATTGCCATAAGTTTATCTCTCAGTTTCTATAGGTGAGATGTCTGAGCGCAGCATGGCTAGATTCTCTGTTGAGGGTCCCACTTGGTTGAAATCAAGATGTCAGCCAAGACTTGCAGTTCTTATCAGGGGCTTTGGCTCCTCTAAAAAGCACACCAGTTGTTGGTAGAATTAATTTCCTTGCGGTTGTAGGACTGATGTCCTAGCTGTCAGTTGGGAGTCACCCTCAGCTCCTACAGGTCGCCTGCACTGCTTGCCATATGACCTCCATGGGCATTTCACAAACGTGGGTGTTTGCTTTCCTCCAGGCCTCTCTGAGTCTCATCTATGCCACTCTGTCTTTAAAGGACTCATGTAGAGTTTCTTAGATCCTGCTGGACCAAATCCTGAGCTTAAAGTCAGCTGATTTGGGACCTAAATTACGTCTCCAAAATTTTTCACAGCAGTGCTTAGAATAGTAGTTGACTGCCTGACCAGGACCAGGGCAATCTTGTGGGGCATCTCAGCATTCTTCCTACTGCCACACTTTAGTTAAGTGACTGCTGAAGCCATCAGAGAAAGTCTCCTGCCCATACTATGTTTTGGGGTCTAAGACAGCTCCTTGAAATGCTATCTCCATTCACAGCCTTCCTTCTCTGCCTCACTCAGTGCCCCATGCAGGCATACAGGAGTCACCCCAGGTTTCCTGCTAGTGAGGTTCTCTGCTACCCTTCCATGCTTACCTCCATCAGCACTGCGAATTTCTCTCTGGTTCTTTCCTCCTCTGTCCTCTGTTAGGAGAGTCATGTAATTCCCACTGTGACAAAGAAAAGTCTGTGCTCTTGGAGAAGGCAGAGGGCTACCATTGCCAAATATAACTAGGAACTGATTCCAGTTCAACCAGTGCCATTTTGTGGAATCCAAAATTTTTTCTGACTTCTTAGCCACACTTATCCTCTCCACCTCTTCTCCTCCCTACTATGTTCTCTTGTTTCCCCTGAAAATTCCTGTGTTCTTATAAGCATGCCAAGAAAACTGCGCTCAAACCATCTGGACAAGTAATCCCAGCGTGAAAATTATCTTGGTACTTGGACTTCCCAAACTAAAAGGGTTTGAGTCATTCACAGAGACCCACCCTAAAAGAGCCTCATTCTTCTTAAGGAAAGGAAATGACACCTTAATAAAAAGGCAGCATCCAAACTATAAAATTTCACCCTGCCACAGATTTCTTCACATCTGATCTCTGCGGAAAATTTCACTGATTTTTTTTCAAAAGTAACAAACGAAGAGTGTGAGAGACGGGATGTAGAGAATTAGCTATACCGAGCATGTATTTTAGTTTAAAGGCTTAAATGTGAAAGTCCTTCATAAATAGTCACATAAAATAATATTTTTGATCCACCCAGACTACTTGACATCTGTTTATCTGGTTCTTGATAATTTCAATATTGGTTTTAGTGCCTAGAAGAGTATAAAGTGACCATAGGCTAAAAATGTGAGTTGACTATCTTGATAGAAAGTGGAAGCCAAGACAGTCTATAAATGAGTGGCTCCTCTGTGATTTGTATTTAGTGAAACTAAAGATCAAAGAAACAGCAGCTGTGTTCTTGAGAAGAAAATGTGACTAGTAATACGTGCTCTCCTGACAAGACTTAAGATGAGGTCAAAAGACCCAAGATTTTAACTCAGCTCAAATTCTGCGACTGAGCTCATCAAAACCAGTCTTCCCAAGTCCCCAGTGATCAAAAGGAGAAAGACTGGTGAAAGCCAAAGTAGAGAAGCTGGGCTACAAGTATCCCAACTCTCTTCAAGTCATTGGTTGAGGGCTGCTCTCTGAGGCGTTAACTCTCTAGGGTACCCATCTGCGAACCTCGCAGAGTGAGGAGGACTCCAACTGACAAAGAAAGCCCTCAGGCAAATAAAGGCAGGCTCTGGCCCTTGGAAGTCAGGCCAGTGTCCTGAGGTGGAAAGAACAAGTTGATGTGAGTGTCTAATATTCCAGATTCAGTGAGATGCTCCATTTCTCCTGAAAGAGCTATACCAAGTTCTGCCCTGACACCTCTTAGAATTTGTGAGGAAAAAAGTATATATAGAAGAAAACATGCATCTTGTCATACAAAGGAAGTTCAGAAAGTAAGTTATGATGTTAAATAATAGGATAAAGGTCAATATCTGACTGCTTGGTCCCAACTGGTGTCCCCTCACCTCCTACCTCATCTGCCTGTGTTCTCTCTGGGATCCTCCATCCTGATCTTCTGGCACTTGAACCGCTTTGCTCCCTTGCATCGCAGAACCTTTACACAAGAAGTTCTCGCTCCCCAGAATGCCGTCTGCAGTCCACCCCACCCTGGGACATGTACCTGGCTTTAGTTGGGTCCACCAGTCAGCAGACTCTGTGACAGCAAGAAGCATCTCTGGGTTTGGCTCCATACCCTGTCCCCAGGGTCTGGCACAATGCCTGGCACTCAGGCAATTGGTTAATATGGAGTGAATAAATGGATGTTAAGAAAAAGAAAGAAAGAAAGAAATTCCAAGTGTCAGTCTTGATATTTGAGACAGCTCAGATATGCCTTCTTTTTCATGGCTATTTTTTTCTTTGAGTAGGTAGTCCATTCATTTTACTCCATCCATGTATATCTGTGTACAATATACAAAATCTAAAGGTATAAAATTATTTACCTTATGTTTTAAAATATGCCCTCTCCACTCCAGTATTCTTGCCTGGAGAATCCCATGGACAGAAGAGCCTGGCAGGCTACAGTCCATAGGGTTCCAAAGAGTCAGCCACAACTCAAGCAACTTAACACAAACATCCCTACCTCCCTTCCTCTAGGGTAAGGGTTTCTAGGATTAGTACCTCTATAGATTCCATTTCTAAGTCCTCCTCTATTTGCACATGGTAACAGATACTTGTGCATTTGCTCTTTCCTTTTTTTCCCTACAATTGGTAGTGCACTGTGTATGCTGTGTGCATACTGTTACTTTTTCACTTAATGAAATTAGAGATAAGTCCTTATCAGGACATGAAAAGCTTCCTCATTCTTTTTTCTCCTCAACGCTTTATGCCCATTCTCAAAATAGAGCAAAATTTAAGTAAGTTTACTGTGACTACCTATAAACACTCACCAGCTAGGTTTTCCCATTAGTATTTTTACTGTGCTTGCTTTATCAAATATGCATCCTTCTAGCCATCTATCAAACCACCTTATTTTTTGCTGCATTTCAAGAAAGATTGAAGACCTCAATATACTTTTCACCTAAATACTTCAGCAAGTGTATCTATCATTTCCTAGAGTTCAATATTCGTTTACATTTTTTGTATAAAATATATGTATAATAAAATGCACAAACCTTAAGCACGTGTTTCGAGTTTTGACACATGCACACATCCTAGGTATATATTCACTGAGTTTTGACAAATGAATACAGACTCTTTACAAGATACAGAGGATTAATATCGTCCTTTCTGTCATGTCCTTCACCAGTCAATTCCCACTCTTACATCCTCAGAAACAACTATTGGTTTTTCTACCCTAGAATACCTTTGCCTGTTCTAGAATTTCCTATAAAGAAAACCATACAGTATGTACGCTTTTGGTTTTGAGGTTCATCCATGTTGTTGCACATCTTCTTTTTTATTGCTGAGAATTCCACAGGAAGGAGTAGATTCCAAAGTATATCCACAGTTTCCTTAATCTCCTCATCTTCATAACTACATCTTATGCCATTATTGGTAAACATTGAGGCTGTTTGTACCTTCTGCTATCACAAAGATTGGCCTCTCCTCCTGGGGATTATAAATACATGGACTGGACTTCTAGAAGTAGAATCACTGAGTTTGATAACCCTTGCTTTTTGATCCTCAAACCTGCGAACAAATCTTGATGCATGAGACACTCACCAGGCATGTTTCAATGGCTGGTGATTTGCAAGACATCTTATGAAAATGGGAACTGTGAATTTCTGCACTCGTCATTTCCCAGCCTCGGCTCTGTTGCACAGCTGAAAGCAAGCTGAGAGACATGTCACAGAGAACAAATTCCATCAAATATTTGTGAGTCTTAAACTCCTCTCAAGTGTGGGTATCATTTGGTACACATTCCTCTAGTTTCCCACTAAACCTTTTGTTTCTATCAGGCTTTCTCTCCCAAAGTTGGTGGCAGACTGACTGCTGGGCTCACTCTCAGTTATAATCCTTTGTTCAAGATTCCACATCCTCACAAGGCTCTGGGTTTCATTAGATAAGCTTACCCTCCACCCTTTTTTCACACCCATTATCCCAAGTCCTGGAACGGGGTGATGTGTTTTCCTTACTTTCCCCCCTTTCTCTTTTATTTCCCACTGATAAATGGCAAAAGCAGCTGTGGACTTTGCTTTGAAGGTTCTGACGGACGAGCATGATGAATCGGTGATGGATTAGAGCAAATGAATCACATAACGCGGAAAGGGAAGAGGGCGAGAGCACAGAGCCGGCTCCCAGCTTTACCGTTTTTCAAACTCCTTAAAAGCCATCATTTCTTTTAATCTGGTTCCAGTTTCTGCGGTGACTCTGCATATGTTTAAAAGAGGGAGAGCAGAGAAGTCTTGTGGATATAAACAGGGAATTCCATTCTTCAGTCCAGCTCTAAAGCCGCATTGTCATTCAGGGGGAGTTTAAATAGCTAGGAAACCACTTCAAGGCCCCTCAAAAACAACTGGGCAGCTCCAGGAAGAGGAACAGTTGGCAAACCAAGTGACAGAACTGAAAACTATAAATCTTTACCATGAGGATTGACTAGCAAAATACAGCTGTTGCTGCTGGTAGTCATCTCCTTGTTTGGAAGGAAAGTGTATTCTTGAGCTGATTATCATAAACTGCTTGGTTACTATGAAATGGTAAGCATGAGCAGGTTGAAATCTGGTCTTGTTTGGAACCCAAGAAAAATAAGAACAGTTACTTCACTGCCTGTAGTGTTTCTAGTCTTAAAGAGACAAAGACTGCAGTTCTGGAGCTGCGGGTTGAGACTGGGACTGAGAAATTCCAAGCCCTCCTTTGAAATTCAAGAGATACTTAACAGAGAAGAAAGGTCTTGGTGGATGGATGGTTCCTTTGTATTTGAACAAGAGGGGCCCTCTTCTTCCCCAGATGGAAAGCTATTCAAAGGAAATCATTAAAGGACATCCCTTTCTACACTCTGGGGATAGATGCAAAACACAGTGTAGAATTGATGCAATTACCCAAACACGGAGGTTAGGACAAAAAGGAGGAGAAAATCTAGGCCTAGATGTTTGGCCAATTGCTAGGATCCTAGGCAACATGAAGTAGTTACTTCTTACTTTCCACGTTCATATTTTAAGGAAAGTACAGAATATACTGCGAAAGTGTTAGTGACTCAGTCGTATACGACTCTTTGAGACCCCGTAGACTGTAGCCCGCCAGGCTCCTCTGTCCATGGGATTGTCCAGACAAGAATACAGAAGTGGGTAACCATTCCCTTCTCCAGGGGATCTCCCCGACTCAGAGATAGAACACAGGTCTCCTGCATTGCAGGCGTATTCTTCACCATTTAAGCCACCAGTGTGTTAGTGTATTAGAAGCTAAGTCATGTCTGACTCTTTGTGACCCCATGGACTGTAACCCACCAGGAACCTCTGCCTTGGGATTCTCCAGCCAAGAATACTGGACTGGGTTGCCGTTCCCTTCTCCAGGGGATCTTCCAGACCCAGGGATCGAATCTAGGTCTCCTACATTGCAGGGAGATTCTTTACTATCTGAGCCATCAGGGAAGCCAGCTAGGGTTAAATATAAGAGTTCAATACTAAAGTAACTGATTGCTTAAATATTAGAAATCATACAAATGATAGTTCACTATCACAAAGGTCTAGTGGGGAAATGGAGATAATATTTCCAATTAAGTGACTGAAGCAGGGAAGCGCAGTATTAAAGGTCACCAAAGACAGTTGAATGACAAAGAGGCTAGGTTTGATTTATCAAAAATTTTTTGGCCACAAGAGTTCTTAGATAATCAGTATAGTTTCCAAGACTAAAGACTGAAAGAGGCTCGCCCAGCATTGCTGAACGATAATAATCCTTGCTGACAGTGTGATTGAGCCCTCGATATAGACCACTTGGCTAAATCCTTTCCACGTATTATCTGATTTAATCTTTATCTCATCCCTGTGGATACTGTGGCATAACTTTCTCTTGGAGAACTTCAGCAATCAAATAGATCATTTTTTAAAACAATTCTGGCTGCCTTGCTCAAGGTAGTTCTGAAAACATGAAGCAATGATTAGAAAAGATATTTATTATCCTCTGTCTTTCCTCTACACTTCTTGTTCTGACTTCCCTAAGAGTATGGGTCTAGTGGGAGCTCTGAGAGATTCTAAGTCATTACCCACGTCCTCCATTCATTTCCACACCTCCTGTTGCCAGGTACTGGACTAATTCTTGGTCATGATGAGTTGATGAATACTAAAAGCAGAAAAGGAGGGGAATGATAAAATTGACTTGTGTGTGTGTGTGTTTCGACCATGCATATTTTGTAATTCTATTTACAAGACTGGCAAAGCCTATCTGTTTGGAAAAGTCATATTAAATATGAATGAAAGTTAAATGATTAATCAGATTTCTCCCCCAGTGCCATATTTTTTTTAATTTACCAAGGTATCTAGATACTAATAAAACTGAGTCCTAAAAAAAAAATGCATGTAGTTTGTTTATGAGATGTCTCCACCTACATCTTCTTTCCGACCACAGTGAGCTTGTTATGATTAAATATTTCTCATTCAACAAGTATTTATTGAGAAGCTCCTCTGTAGCAGGCCACCCCCCTATCAGATTCTGAAGATGCATTAATATGCAATGCCCTTTCTTTGTTAATAGTGCAGCAGACAGCTGACTTTAGGTGTAGGTGTGTAATCACTTAGATAAAAATAGAGTTACCAACAATAATAAGTGCCAGGGAGGAAAGGGACCTGAGAGCAAGACAAAGAGTACACAGGCTATCTCATTTGGTTGGGATGCCCCAGGAAGGCCTTGCTGAGAAAGTAACTTATCGATGAGTGTGAGATAAAAGGTGGCCAACTCAAAACTGATCACAGGGGTCTTCAAGGAAGAGGAACTAACGTTGGCCAAGGCTCTGAGGCTGGGAAGTGTTAGGTGAGGCTAGCAGGGGTGTTGCTGGCAGGCTAGGGGGCCATGGGGTGGAGCATAAGGTATATAAGATCAAGGGCAAGACCAGGCACCAGAATGCTAGGGAGGGACTAAATCCAGCAGGAACTAGTAAATATTTAAAGCTTTATAAGAACAAGGAATGAGGTGCTGTTGATGGTTTTAAGCAAGTAAGTGGAATGATGAAATCTCCATTTAAAAATGATCACTCACTTTGGAGACTGCAGACTGGATTGAGAAAAGCAATTTGGTCTTAGGGAGACCCACTAGGAGGCTACTGCAGCAGCCCAGGTGCAAGATGAAGGTGGCTGGGGTTACAATGATAGTTACAGAGAGATGACCAGTTGGAGAGATTTGAGAAATATTAGTCCATTCTTGCTATATCTTGAACAGAAAAACTTGTGTACAACTGCAAAGCAAAAGTAAATAATATCTTTGTCCATTTACTTAACCAAATAAAGTAATTCACACCTTTATAAGTGTTTTTTTTTTTTTAAAGAGGGAAGGTTTTCCTAAGTTATTCTGCCTAGCTGTTCTCATCAACACTATTGATGGACAGATGCTGTCTGTCTAGATGTTGACACTAGCATTAAGAAGTCATAAACTGACTCACAGATTAGCACATTGCTCCTTCAATTGTTGAAAAAGACAAGTGCCTCACAGAAGAGGATAGAGATATTTTGAGTTTATTTATCTGCCGTGTGCTGGAAAGTACTTACTAGAGTTCACCATAAGCTATATTATCCTTTGCCATAGCCGTCCTAGGATATGATTTTTATCTTTCTCAAGTGAGATCATTCCCTTCATCAACCAGAGGCCACGCCTTCATTCCTGAGTCGTAAAGTCTATCTCCCGACCCCGTGATGAATGTGCCCTCCATGCACAGTCACATTCTGTGGCCTGGTTCATGCTAGTTAATTCTTTGGTGTCCTATCTGATTACACGCATTGAACTCAGCTCCCGTGAACTTTTCCTCTTCCTCGGCAGGACTGAACAACAAACTTTACTTTATGTACTGTTTGTCTTTGCTCAAACCACAGCCCTTCACTGGATACAGTCTACAAGTTGCTGTTTCAGTTGAGTTGGCAAGAGTTCATCATTTTGGAGGTCAAGGTTGCACATTTCTGTTTCCTATAACATGCACCTGGCTGAGCCAATAATTGGGGAGCCTGCATTTATGAATGGGTCATTACAATACCCACTGTAGTCATAGTAACACTGCGGTGAGCCCCTCTCCAAGAATCAGAGGGACTTTGTTCATCTTAATGGATCATGTTGCTTAGGATTTGTTGGAAGTTTAGTGTTTTAAAATGGTTTTTAATGGTTTTTAACATTAATAACTTTTATTCTCTACGAGAAGATAAACATTTGATGGATTTCAGTAGTGTCTCTATAAAGTTATCCCCTCTGTGTCTATGTATACACTGAAATGGATAACAATGGGGGTGATTATCTAGACAAAATGCCAAGAGCTGAGATAAGAATCTGAATCAAATCCAAAGTCCCTTTGATTCACTGTCTCTTCTCATTTGGCTGATGGTCTCCCTTTTCCATCCTTTTAATTGTGATAGAACATAAATAACATCAAATTGACCATTTAAACCATTTTTTAGTATAGCATTAAATACATTAACAATAAGTACATCTAGCATTAAGTACACCATCACCAGTATCTGTATTTCCAGAACTCTTTTATAATGCCATATAGAAATTCTGTACCCATTATACAATGACTCCCCAGCATCCTCTCCCCCACCCTCTAAGCTCCTGGGAACCTCTGTTATACTTTCTATATCTATGAATTTGCCTATTTTAGGTACTTCATATAAGTGGAATTATATTATATGTGTCCTTTTGTGTCTAGCTTGTTTCATTTAGCATGTTTTCAAGGTTCATCCATGTTGTAGCATGTGTCAGAATTTTCTGTTCCTTTTTGTGGCTGAATAATGTTCCACTGTATGGATATACCACATTTCATTTACCCCTTCATCCACGGGGCTTCTCTCAGGGAGCAGATGGTAGAGAATCTGTCTGCAATAGAGGAGACCCAGGTTCAATCCTAGGGTCCCTGGATAAGGAAATGGCAATCCACTCCAGTATTCTTGCTTCCAGAATGCCATGGACAGAAGAGCTGAGTGAGCTACAGTCCAGGGGATGGCAAAGAGTCAAACGCTACTGAGTGATTCACACTTTAACACTTTCACTTTCTTCATCCATCGGTAGACATTTGGGTGGTTTCTACCTTTCAACTCTTCTGACTAAGGCTGCTGTTGGTGTACAGGAATCAACCTGGGTCTCGGCTTTCAGTTCTTTTGGGTGTATGTACCTAGAAGTGGAATTGGTGGATCATATGGCAATTCTGTGTTTAACTTTTTGAAGAATTGCCAAACTGTTTTCCATGATGGCAGTGACATTTTACATTCCCATCAGCAATGCACCAGAGTTCCAGTGTCTCCACCTCCTCACCAACACTTGCTATTAGCCATCCTAATACGTGTATCCATTTCTTTTTAAGTCTATTTCTTATGTCTGTTTTCCTGGCCATCTTCATAGAATCAGCTGATGACTCTATATAACATGGCTGATTTTGGTCACAGAAAGATGCAAATTTTCATTTAGGCAAAAAATTAAAAATAAAATAGTTCATCCAGACTCAAAATAAGCAAGCAGTGATAACCCATAGGAGGCAGTGTAGCAATGTGACTGAAAGTTTGGACTCTGCCACCAGACTGCCAATTTGAACCCCAGGCTCACTGTAGCCAACTGGGTCTGGGTGATTTTGCATGAGGTGCATGACTCCTTTTCCTCAGTTTTCTCCCCTCTGAAGTGAGGATAATAAAGGTACCCACCTCCAAGTGTTACTGTGAGGTATAAATGAGTGAATACATGCAAAGCTCTTAGAACAGTGCTCTGTAAATATTAGTTTAAACAGCACTAACCCAGGACATTTCTGGCATCCATATGAAGTTATTTGGACCTCATCTCAGACCTCAGGCAGTTAGGGCAGAATCTTGGTGGGGGATGACCTCTGCACTTTTAATGAGCAACAAGTGCCCACTGATCCCTACAAGCATTAGTGTTTGACAACCCCTGCGCTAACCCATAGCCAGCTTCTCTCACCTTTGGATTTCATCTGACTTTCAAATAGGTCAGGTCTCAAGAAGTGATCCCATTTATGTGCAAGTTGCAAAACTACAACTGAGATTTTAAATTATTAGAATTGATAGCCTATAAATATTGTCAGATTATTCCCTGAAGGAAATTCACTTTAGAATTTTTCACCCTGTTTATTTAGATGTATCACTATCTTTTTGCAAGAGCAAAAAGATGGATTTTTACCCCCATCTGTTTAAAATGACAGAGGCTTTTTATTTTTGTAACCAGTTTTATTTAGCGCAACCCATTTGAAATGCCTCAAAAGTTGTACTTTATTTTTATAAAACAATGATCCTCAGTTCAGTTCAGTTCAGTCGCTCAGTCATGTCCGACTCTTTGCGACCCCATGAATTGCAGCACTCCAGGCCTCCCTGTCCTAACACTCCAGAAAATGCTGGAGCACACATGCAGAAGTCACCTGGCCATCCACAAGCAACCAAATGGATGGCACCAAATAAACAAAACATCACAATTGAAGACACAACTTCTTTCTTGGCCTAAAAAAATTCAGAGAAATGTTCCAGTTCCCAAAAGTATTTTAAATATGGACAGGAGCTCTTATGAGATACTTTTCACATTTTACATTTTAGAAGTTGTTTCAACAATCTGAAATTTTCAGACAGTTGAAAAGTTGCAGAATATAGAGACTTTGCACGTGCAGGCCCCACTTTTGCAAGCAGGCCAGACTCATCAGGTTCCCACTGGGACAGCCATCAGAATTTTCACTCCATGCCCACAGGAAGTAGAACTGGGATCACCATGTGAAGGTTTTCTTCAGGAAAAGCTGGGGTTACTAAAGATCATGTCAGAGAAAAGAAATAAGAACATTTCAAATACAGAGCCTCAGAATCATTTTGCAAGAAGCATCTCTCAGAATAATTACAAACAGTGGAAATGTTTTGCACTGAAAGCAATGACCAGAGACATCCTATCAGCACCTTCCCAAGATTTCCCAAGGGCCTCATAGTTTAAGGAGTGGCTGTCCTGCCATAGAAAGGCTGATGCAGAAATTGAGGTTTTACCTGCCAGAGCTTTGAAAAGAGCCTGAGTTTCATAAACACATTATCAGCCCCTAAACACTCCCCATCCACACACCAGCATCACCACAACCCAGATTATGCCCCCAGAATATGAAAAATAGCAACCACCATTCTCAAGGGCTCACCGAGTCCTTCCCCTTTGTTACCTTCATGAATCCTCACAACTTTATAAAGTAGACTCATTTAACAAGTTAGGCAGCTTAAAGCTAATTCATTTATTCATTCCAGAAATATTCACTGGGCACTTCCTGTATCTAGAACTCCAAAATACAGTGGTTAAAAATGAGGCCGGGAGGGACTTTCCTGGTGGCTCAGTGGTAAAGAACCTGCCTGCCAAGGCAAAGGGCATGGGTTAGATCCCTGGTCCAGGAAGATTCCAGATGCTGAAAAGCAACTCAGCCCATGTGCCACAACCACTGACCCTGTGTTCTAGAGCCCAGGAGCCATAGCTGCTGAAGCCTGCACGCCTAGAGCCTGTACTCCACAGCGAGGGAAGCCACAGCAGTGAGCAGCCCACACACCACAACTAGAGGGTGGCCCCCACTCACCACACCCAGAGAAAATCCCTCGCAGCAACAAAGACCCTGCAGAGCCAGCAGTAAATAATTTTTTTTTTTTTTAAGTGAGGCAGGGAAGAAATTTGTAAATGAAGGAAGTCAGTGTGAAAAGGTTCCTTACTGTTCGATTTCAACTACAATTGTCCCTTGAACAATGCAGAAGTGAGGGGTGTCAACCTTCCACACAGTAGAAAATTCTAGTCTAATTTATAGTTAACCTCCTAGGCCTTTGTATCTCAAGTTCCCCTGTATCCACTGTATGGTGTCTGAGGATTCAACCAATCACAGATCATGTATTTAATATTTAGTATTAAATATTTATTGTTTAATATAGAAAAATCCATGTATAAAGTGGACCCACTCAGTTCAAATCCACGTTGTTTAAGAATCAACTATGTATGACATTCTGGAAAAGGCAAACCCATGGAGGCAGCAAAAAGATCAGTGGTGCCAGATGTTCAAGAGAGGGAAAGATGAATAGGTGGAGCACAAGGGACTTAGTGCAGTGAATCTGTTCTGTGTGATACTGTAATGGTGGAACCTAGAATGTATAACACCAACAGTGAACCCTTATATAAATTTTGAAATTTAGTTAATTATAGTGGGTCAGCATTGGTGTATCAGTTGTAACAAATGTACCACCCTAATGCAAGATAGTAGTAATAAGGGAGTTGGGATATGAGGGAATGTATTAGAACACTCTGTCCCTGCCACACAATTTTTCAGTGAACCTAAATCTGCTCAAAAAAAAAAGTCTATTTTCTCTTCTTAATGGGAAGGAAGGACCACAGGCCCTACCATTATGAAGACCTGAGGACAAATAGAAAACAAGGAAATAAAAACATTACAACAGCTGGTGCTCCATGTAATGATGAAGACAAGGCAAATGGCAGGCCTGCATTAATGGGGTGGTCAGGAAAGGACCCTCTTGAAGAGGTGATGTCGAAACAGAGACATGAAGGTGCCCCCGTGCTAAAGGCAGGAAGAGGGTTACACATGGAACAGCTTGTGCAGAGACGCTGGTCAGAAAGGGACGTTTAGTGGGACAAAGAGGTCACACAGCTGACAAATCGTGGACTCAGGGTTCAGTTCTCCTTCTAACCCCAGTGCCTCACTGCTGTCTCTGGTTTAATTGGCCACTGTCTTAAGTATTGAGCTTCACTCTTTTTCAAATTCTCGCTGTCTCCCTTTCCCTATGGTGTGGTGAATAGTGTAAACATTACTTAAAATGGGAATAAATTCTTCTATGGCTCATGGCAAAGTGTTCTGCCTCACTCTTCAATCAGCAGAGAGAATTCCAGGGCTTCAATTTCCCAGCTATCTTTAAAATGCAAGAGGTGGAAACGGGTAGCAGAGGGAGGTGTTTTGTCATTTGGAAAAAGGTTGTCTAGTCTTCATTTTCCAAAAACCTCTGACATATACTGCTCAACTCTTTTTGGGCACATCCCCATGCATTGTGAGCAAGGTTCCTATGGTCTTTATAAATATTTATGATACATTACTGACCATGTTATATATACTGTGCTTTGCTAATATTAGTCATGGCTTAAGGTCCATCTGAGCACAAAGCATACTGATCGTAGATGTGGCGTCCTGGCCAGGGGAGAAAGACATTCATTACTGTTGTTCTGCTGAAAGAATTGACACATATCCAAATCAAAATACAGGTACTTCTTTTCTTGAAGAAGAAGAAAAAAACACCTCCATGTGTTTCAGTCCAGATGAAAAAGCAATTCAAAACTGAAAACACGGCGTGTAAAAAAGAAAGAGGTGAGTGTGTTATTTTCAATGGAAAAAACAGCTGCTCGGATCAGATAGAAACCAGATGGGAGAGAAAGAATCAGAAGAATAAAGCTGAACCGTATTCAGGAAAAAGACATCAGAGGAAAAACGTGCTCCCAAGTCAGAGGACCAGGAACTCCTAGACATTTCTTCCTGTGCTGCTGGACCACATGGGCCACATGGGTCCCAGGAACACAGAAGAAAAACTGAGGCAGATCCCCAAGTTAGCCAAGGAAACGATTCAGAAAACAATCTAACCCCAGCCCACATGGGTAGGTGTCTTCATTAGGGAGGTGCGGAGTTTGGCATGTCCCCTGAGGGTGTGGAGAGATACCCCAGAAGCAGAAGGATGTGTCTGTGTGTCCTCAGCCCCAGTGCTGGAGGAGATAATCCAGAGAGTCAGGGCTTTTTAGCTTTTGTTTAGAGGAGCTGTGTCACAGCCCACCTGTCTTTTTTTATTTTATTTTTTGTCTCATCTCCCTTTTTAATTTTTTTTTGGGGGGGGCCATGCTCTGTGGCATGAGGATTCTTCATTCCCAAACCAGAGATCAAACCCAGGCTCCCTACAGTGAAAGCACTGAGTCCTAACCCCTAGACTGCCAGGGAAGTTCCCCACCTGTGAATTTTAACACAATTCTCTGGGAAACACAGATAGGTGAACTCAAAGGCCTTGCTCAAATCCCGGCTGCAGAGGCCTTGTTGCCCAGCAGACGTGAGGTAGAAAGTTCTGGTACACTGTTTCCTCTGTGCTTTGTTGTGGCTTTCTCACCCGGGTGGAGTGTATTACTTGAGTTGCCACATGCAGACCACAGACTCCCAGAGGCACCACACACTGACCTCAGAGGAGAATGGCTCAGAATGACGCTTCCCACGGAGGCCTACTGTGGTCTCGGAGGAGGCGACAGCAGCCTGGATGGCTGGCAAGGCCTCCACCCGCACAGAGCTGGAGACACGCCTGCCCCTGACTGGTGGTGAGCGTACCATGCCCAACTCAGCCCTTCAAATAACCCACTTCTCCTGGCCAAGGGTAGTTATCCTATCAAGTGAACATTATCTTAGCCGCTAATGGTGCATGAACACACCAGCTTCGGAAAAACAGCCCACAAAGAGGATGGCTAGTGCCTCACCCGGCCATAAGAGAAGAGAGCTAGCATCCGGGCCTCTCAGTCTAAACCCTTGCACAGCCAGGGTTTAGCAGATAAAAAGAAAGAACCCTATAAAGAGTAACACGGGCTGCTTTCATGAAGCTCTGTAACCTTTGGCTAGTCACTAACCATTTCTGAGCCTCAGTTTTCACATTCATAAAATGGTGATCGTGATGATAACTATCTCACAGGGTAGTTGAGAAAATCAACTGGGATAATTTATATAAAAAGTTTATTATAAATAGGATCTTTCTGGTTAAAAGAAGAAGAACCTCAACTTGAATGAGTTTAAGCAGAAAAAAATAAAAGGTACTTGTTGGCTCCCATCAACTAACTGAAAAGTCCTGGAGTGTATCTGGCTTCAGGCATAGCTGGATCCAGTTACTCAAATTATTTCTTCCAGATGCTTGCTTGCTTTTGTATTTTCTGTCTCAGTCTCTTTATCTCTCTCTCTCTTTCTCCCTCCTTCTCTCCTCCTCTTCTTACCTTCCTCTCATTCTTGCTCTTTGTTTTTTGCTTTAGACTCTGCTTTTTTGTGAGTGAGCTTCATACCTCAGGCTCTCCCAAATAATGTGAAAAAAAATATGGCTTCTTGCAGTTCTAAGCCAAATAATCTTACAAAGGAAGTAAGACTTCCCTTTACCCCAATTCATGGAGGGACTCTGAGTGGATCTGAACGTCACCCCTTGCTTAGACCTGTGTCTACAAAATGGTATGGGGTGACCTATGATTGACTGGGCTTAGTTGCATGTGCCCTCAGGGGTAAGGAGTCAGCCAGCTATAGGCTCTTTGACTGATGGCCCACCAGAATCATATGGCGTAGACAAAGGACAGTTCTACACAAACACCACACAGGTTCACAAAAATGACTGAAGTCTCCATAAGCACATCCTCATAATTACTATTGGTCTGTCTTCTCTCTCTTCCTATCAAAACCTGCTCACTCTGGAGCTCCAATTTCCTTTTATTTATCTGTTAACTATAGAAAGGAATCGGATGTAAACTAACCTCTAATCACTTAATATGGAGAGAGCTTTTACTAGTGGTCAGAGACCTGCATTCTAATCCAAGTTTTGCCAGTAATTGGCTTGGTGATTTAGGTCTGATTAGTTTAACCTCCCTGTGGTTAAGTTTCTTCATGTATTACATATACAAGGGTTGCCATCAGTTCTCTCCAAGCCCATAGGCCTATGTTCCTAGGATTTCATCTGTGTTGTGTGAAAACACTGAGGTATTCACATTTTAGCAGAAATTTCCCAAAATGGCAATGACTTGATACAATGAATAAGCCACCAACAGTGGAAACGTAATAAAACATACTCAGACCAGAGAGAGTAGAATCTTTTGCCAAGCCTTCTAAACATCATTCTTTGAGGGTAGTCACCTAAATATGGTATTTTGGGTTTGCTGTTCATGTCAGTCAAAAGTGTGTCTTGGTTAGCCGGTGTCAATAGAATGCCAGAAAACAAGGCTGAGTGACCAGTTTTCTGGCTTTCCATTTCTCCTGCTGATGATGCTTGTCCAACTTTGGGGTGATCTGGAGACTCCTTCCATTCCTCCCACTTGAGTCCATGCTGGTAGTACCTGACTTTCACAAAGCTCTAACCTGCAAAATATCCCTAACCTCCAGTATCTACCATAACTTCCCTTGTTCTATTTCTCATCACTTCCAAGTCCTGTACCATGCTGAGTGTGACATCACATTCAACAAACTAATCTTACTAGTAAATTCAGAAAGGTTTCCATCCAAAACAATATATGTGTGCTTCTCATGGGTCTTGTGAAGAAGATGCCCTGACAAAAGAGAGTGAGTCTAATGAAGGAATCTCAGGACCTGTGATGGGAGAGGATATAGTTGGTTTAGAAGCCAGACCTTGTGACCTCACTCTCAGATGTGTAATTTGTATTTATCATTTTATACACCACTTCTTCCAAACAACATTGGAGGCCTATAAAAATTTGTATGCCTATAATAATGATTTTTAAAAAGGCCCATGTAGAAAATAATAGGAATTAAAGAAGAGAAAGCATGGCTCAGGCACCTAGGCTAATACATTTATAATGAGTGTAAAAATTCACGCTGAACTTCTCAGTAGTCAAGGCAAAAGCAAACCATGGTGAACTAAATCACTCACAATCAGCGGTTAAAAGAGAAAAGACTAGATGCTACTGTAAATGATCAGAGGTGCTCTTAGGAGGGACTTTGGAAATGGCGTAAATTACAGTGGCAAAGACTGAAACGTGGGTGTGCGTCTGTTCTTCACAGCGACTTCGAGTCTTTGAGAAAAGATGGCCGCACAGGGCAGAGGGTTCCCTCGTTCTCTTCTTTTTCTTGGTAATTCTTCAGTCACTTATCTTTGGCTGTGCTGGGTCTTTGTTTGCCATGAGCGGGCTCTCTGTAGATTCAGTGAGCGGGGGCTGCGCTCTGGTTTTAGGGTGCGGGCTTCTCTTGTTGCGGACACAGGTCTAGGCCTCTGGGCTTCAGAAGTTGTAGCACACGGGCTTTAGTCGCTCCTCTCAGGTCATATGGGATCTTCCCAGACCAGGGATCGAACCCTTGTGCCCTGCTTTGGCAGGTGGATTCTTATCCACTGTGCCACCAGGGAAGATGACTTCACAGGGCAGAGGGTTCCCTCATTTTCTCATGTGTAACCTTGTCCACACAGCACAAAGTGGAGAGTTACCTCTTACCATAAGCAGCCAAAGTTGTTTAGTCTCCTGCCTGATTTGAAAAATGGAGACTCAAGTTATCACCTGGTCTTACAATTTCTGCATTTGAAGTGCTCTCAAATGAGCCAGCCCTTTCTCTGTCTGCTAGCTCAGCTCTTCTCAAATCACATTTGAACCATCCATTTGCTCACTGTCTGGATCTGCGCTTAAGCGCGCAGCCTCCAGAGCCGTCCCTGTGGGTCCCTTTCCAGCCACCTGATCCTCAACAACTCAATTCCCCTGGGCTTCAGTTTTCCCATCTCTAAAGATATCCATGCTTCCTAAAGATATCATGAGGACTAACTGAGAAAATTTATTAAAAGCAGTTAATCATGAACCTATTAAGTATGAATAACAGTTACTGTTAGTGGAATACTGGAATGGGTTGCCATTCCCTCCTCCAGGAAATCTTTCTGACCCAGGGATCGAACCCGGGTTTCCTGCATTGCAGGCAGCTTCCTTACCATCTAAGCCACCAGGGAAGCCTTAAGTATGAATAACAGTTATTTTTATTGTCATGAGTAGTATTTGTTGTATTATGCTGAAAACTGTATCTGTCTTATTCACTGTTTTATCTGCATACCCAGTCTAAAATCTGGCACAGCATAGGAGCTCAGCAAACACTCGTTGGGTGAGAGAAAGAAAGAATGAGTTAGTGTGGGAATTCTCTGGCTGTCCGGTGGTTAGGATTCAGCATGGGCTGGGTTCAGTCCCTGGTTAGAGAACTTAAGATCCCACAGGATGGCATGGCACAGCCAAAGAAACAAATTTCAAGGAATGAATGAATGAATGTTCAGTTATCTGGTTTGATTACATACCTAATTAGCCTTTACTTTATTGAGGTCTGCAGAGACCAAAGAACCAACTGCGCCAGTGCCTTCTGCAGTGTGCTCACTCTGGTGTTTTTTCCTTCATCACTGTTAGGAAAAGGATTCCATTTTACAAAGGAGGGAGGAGGAGGGAGCCCAATTCCAAAGGCCTGTTTGTTCTCATTATTAATTTGCCTTTCCTCGTCCAAGTAAGAGTTTGAATGATTTTGAATGTGCACTCATCTGGAACGGCACCCTCATTCTCTCGTTTCATGCCTGGCTGCAATTAAAGTCAAAAGCAAAATTTAAAAATACAGCTTTATTATAGGCTGAAAGAATTGTTGATTCAGGGACTGGCCTATAATCCCACAGTGATCACCCCCACCCACCCCCCAAAGAAAAGAGAAAGAAAAAATAACACCAAACTGCGAGCCTATGGGTTTGGTCTCGCCAACAGAGGCCTGAAACTCCAGAATCAATAACTCAGTTAATGCCACTTTCTAACCTAATTACAAGAATTGGAAAACTGCCCAAATGCTCAAGAAGGGATGAAGGTTCTAGTAGCAGTGCCCCACCCCCTTTTCTAAAGAAGTGTTTGGGTGATAAAAGCAAAATAACTGCACAGGGTGGGGCGCAAACATTTCCAATGTCAGATCACAGAGCTGGGGAATTTCAGAGCTGGAAAGAAGCTTAGAGGTCGTCTTGAGGCCATTTCACAGATGAGATAACTGAGACCCAGACAAGAAAGAGTTTACCCAAGTTCACGCCATGGGCATGAATCTTGAAAGATCTCCTGTCTGATGTCTTCTGTGGTGCAAGAAATATTTACTGAGAGTCCAGGGCCAAGTGCTATTCAGGAAGGAGTTTCATGAATAAGGCAAGCTGGCCTGTTCTCTGCCTTTGTAGAGCTTACATTCTATCACTGAGTCTGACAGGCAAGTAAACCAACAAATACGCATGTGACAATGGCCAGAACTAATCGGAGGGCAATGGCAGAGAGCTGCTTACCTGAGGGGGTCAGAAAGGGCGACTCTGAGCAGAGGACATTCTCAGCTGAGACCTGGGAAAGAGCGCCGCTTCAAAGACCCAGAAGCAGAGAGGTGCTTGGCAAGTTCTAGAAGACAACGGGACATTCCACTGTAAAAAAAAAAAAAATTTCAGTGTTGCCATTTGCAACAATATGGATCAACTTGGAGGGTATTATACTTAGTGAAATAAGTTAGGTAAAGACAAATACTGTATAATATCACCTATATGCAAGATCTAAAATAGAAAACTAGTGAATATAACAAAAAAGAAATTAACTCACAGAGACAACAAACTAGTGGTTACCAATGAGGAAAGGGGAAGAGGGAGAGGCCAGATTGGAGTAGAGGAGTAAGAAGTACAGAGTGCTCTGTATAAAACAGATACATAGTAGAGCCCAGGGAAGATAGCCAATATTCTCTAATAACTATAGGCAGAGTAAAACCCTTAAAATTATGTATCACTATGTTGTACACCTGAGACTTATATGATATTGTACATCAACCATACCTCAATTAAGGATTCAAGCTTTCAGAGCCAAGGGTGCAAGTTCAACCCTTGGTCCCCGAACTAAGATCCCACAAGCCTCACAGCGTGGCCCAAAAATTAAAAAGTAAAAATAAATAATAAAATTTTGAAGAAAACAAAGGGACAAGCATGTGGCTGGCGTATAAAGGATGACAAGACATCCACATCCTGAAAATGGAACAGAATAGCACTCACCCTCATGCTCCTCCCAACAGGGCTGTCCTCAGCCTTCAGCAAAGTAAGGAGGGGCTCTAACCCACTGCGCCCTGAGAACTGGAGATCCTGGATCCACTGTACCTCACAGGCGCCTGTTCCCTTCACTTGTGAAAGTAGTTTTCATTCATGAAGGAGAAAAGAGTTTGACCAGACATTATAGCCACTCTTACTGTCAGTTTCCAAATGAGAAGACCACATCGAGGAGAAGAGGGCTCTGGTGAGAAGGTCAGAAGATGCTTCACCACAGCTCAGCAGTCAAGAGCTCAGACAGTGGAGTCAGACACTCTTGGGAAGAGATGGGCTCAGTCATTATGGAGCTGGCCGTGTCAGCCAAATGCCTGACCATGACGCTTTTCACCTGCTCACAACAATTATGTGCTGAAATGCCATCTGTTCTGTCTTGCTATTTCCCATCAGCTGGCTTTTTCTTTGTAAAGTAGTATATTCTCATGCAGTGTTTTTAAACCTTGGGTTGGAACCCAGTCATTCATGGAAAGTGAAATGATAGCTAAAGCATAGGTGTGTGTGTGCATGCTCAGTCTGTGCGACTCTTTGTGACCCCCACCAGGCTCCTCTATCCATGGGATTTTTTAGGCAAGAATACTGGAGTGGGTTGCCATTTCCTCCTCAAAGGATCTTCCCAACCAAGGGATCGAACTGCATCTCCTGTGTCTCCTGCATTGGCAGGCAGATTCTTTACCACTGAGCCGACTCGGAAGCCCAGCTAAACCATAACTGTAGCTAGTGAGCCATAACTAAAAATCTTCAAAGAGTAAAACAGATGAGTACAGAAGAAAATAGGAAAGAAAAAACAAATCAGAGTATGTGACAGTTGAGTATGTTATTGCTTTAGATTTCCCCAAAATAATGCCATGTTAGATCTCTCTTGCTCAAAATCTCCTTTGCCCCCTTACTGTGTACCAGATAAAGCATTATCACCTAAACCTAGATTTCAGGCCCTCCCTAGTCTAACCCTAAACCACCTCTGCAGCCTTGTTGCCTATCTACAGGGTAAGATTCACTTTCCCCTGCAGCCGCACCAGCTACCTGCCTGTCCTGTAGCATGCCTCATCCCTCCCTCCCTCTACTAATGCCCCTCTCTTCCTCCGCCTTAATTACCCTCCTGTCTTTTCTCTGCCTGGTCAACTTCTACTACCTCTCAGGACCAAACTAAGTCCCAGGTCTTCAGCAGTGGCTTAGTGCTCTCTTCCAACTTCTAATGAACTTGTCTCAGCTATTGTCTTGATTTCAGCAGCCAGCCCAGGTACAGGATTAGAAGGATTAAAGAAGAGAAAGGTGGGGAGGGGGAGGACCAATAAGCAATAATTGTCAGGCTTTAGTGGGATTCAAATTATTCAGAGGGCTTGTCAAATAAGACTTGTCGAGCCCCATCCCAAGAGCTTTTGATTCAGTTTTTGGGGAGTTGGAGGGAGTGGTGAGGATATGCATTTTTAACAAGTTTCCTAGTGATGCTCCTGGTCGTGGGACCAGACTTTGAGAACACTGGTGACATGCTTAAGAATAAGGGCTCAGTAAGATGGACCCAGGCAACTGTGGTGACTCCAAACTCAGAGTTCAAATCTGGTCACATCTTTTTTTATATAATTAATCTTGCCATAATGGCAGGATGTTCTGTAGCATTTGTTTGAGACATCGTCCCACATGAACAACTGTCTAAGAACCCCAGAATCTTCCTGAGTCTGGAAGGAGTTACTCCTCTTCAACAAAGAACCTCTACATTGATCACTTACTGCCATTGCTTCTCCTGAACACACGAGGCCGCTGTTGAAGACCGTCCCTGCACCTGCAGGTATGCCGTTACTTAGCAGGTACTGACTGATCCAAGCGCCTTCTGAAGCAGTGCGTTGACATCTCTTCTGGAGCTTTATTACAGCTTTTTACCCTTTACATTCCCACATGTACCCATTTTTCACTAAAGCACAGCCACTATGCCAAGATAACTGAGCCCAGGGGAGTTCAGGTCATTAACCGCACCCTGTGCCAAAATTAGCCCAACTCTGGATTCTGAGCCATTCAAGTTGGACCTAATCATTAGTATAAGTCTGTGCTGTGCTTAGTTGCTTAGTCGTGTCTGATTCTGCAGCCCCATGGATTGTAGCCTGCCAGACTCCTCTGTCCATAGGGATTCTCCAGGCAAGAATACTGAAGTGGGTTGCCATTTTCTTCTTTAGGTGAGGCTTCCCAACCCAGGGATTGAACCCAGATCTCCCGCATTGCAGGCAGATGCTTTTCCACCTGAGCCACCAGGGAAGCCTGAGAATACTGGAGTCAGTAACCTATCCCTTCTCCAGGGGATCTTCCCGACCCAGTAATTGAATTGGGATCTCCTACACAGCAGGCAGATTTTTTACCAGTGGAGCTACCCATCTAATACTATACTATTTTAAGGACTCTGTGGCCCTGTCCCACCATTCATAGGGGCCATTCTGCAAGGCCTGGATCCCTCTAAAAAGAGATTGGGAGCAGTTTACATGAAAACTGGTCAATTCTTCCCAAGCACTAGCTCTATATAACAAAGAGTGAGGCAGCTTTTGGTACACCCCACGAAAGAATAAAACACCAAGTTCTTGACTCACTTTTCCAAGACAATGGAAACCAATTCACACTTTGATTTTCATACTAAGAGGGCTTTTTCCTGACCAGGTTGATCTGTTTCACAGACTTGGAGTCTGAGCCACCACCCCATTTAATTTGTGTTTATCAGGCACTAAGCCCACTTTAAGTTTAGGCCGGTAACTGTCAGTGTACTCCAGTGGGTTCTAACAATGTAGTGGGTGGCAACCCTCCTCCCTTTTACTGAATTAAAATAGAGAGTAAGAGAGTATTTTTGCCTGTTTTAAAGAAGGAATTGATACATGGACTTGTATTTCACCTCTGTATGAAAACGAATCTATAGTAGATTATCTAAGATTTTAAGTGAATTTCTTAGGTGTGGGTCACAGTCAAAGGTTTGAGTCCATTGCTCTCCGCCAAAGGTCTGTTTGTTACTAAGACACTCTTGCTTCTCTTCTGGCATTCTCCTCTGTGTTCTCTAGGCTACACTCTTGGAAGGCTATTTCAGTCCCCTCTTCTTCTTTAAGAAGCTGACCTCCAAGCTTCTAGAACATCCTGTGTGTTTCTCTGATATACTTACCTCATTGTTTTGCAGTGGGACCCCTTCTTTTTCACCCATTCACCCCCACAGACCTTGAGCTCCTCAGTGTCTTAATCTCCTCTGTATTTGCACACAGCACTTGGTACAGTAAATACCTGCTAGATGCCCCCACCAGCCTTCTTGACTTGTTGCTTTTGGTACTTTTCAGATACCACGTTACTTTCTTGTAGACAGACATTTTTTCCAACTTGTATTTGGTAACTTGGTGTACATCTTATCACTCATCTGTTCCCTTAGTAGAATTTAAACCTTTTGAAGACAGAGAACATCTCTTGGTATTTTTTTATCTTGAGTCCTCCGAGAAAAACTGAATGTAAAGGCCATGCACTAATCCCAGCTGATGGATGGATAGCTGTGCTGAGCCTCTGCTAATCTGAGGACTAGAGATTAGGCGTGTCTGACTTTCTCTCCTTAATTATGTCTCTGCTTGTTCCACAAAGTAAAGGTGATCAACAGGGTACACTAAGTAAAGCAAGAATGACATAACTTAGAAGCTGAGGAGAGTTTCTAAGAATTTTAATTGCAAGAAGCATTGATATGTTCATAAAGATTCAGCTACAAGGGTGTTTTATGAAAACATTTCTTTTTATAAATGGAGAAATGTATAAACAGCCTAAAATTCACCAGTCCTGTATTGTCTGACTAAATTGTGGGACATCTACTAAATCAGAGAAGTGCATGGGTAACATGTGGGGGAGACAGTTCTAAAGCACTATATGTGGCATGATTTCATTTTGTAAAATATGTGCACCATGGGACAGAAGAGGGGGAGCACTAAAACATTAACAGTGTTTCTCTCCAAGTATGACCGTGAATAACTTTTACTAATTTGATATTGGTATTTCTATGTTTCCTACATTTTCTAAAAATGAGTTACTTTTATAGAAGAACAGGATGGGAAAGTTATCTTTTTTAAAAGAAAAAATGGGTAAACCAAAAGAAAGAAAAATAAGAATAGGGAGCTGGGAATGAGGCTTATTCCAAAAATGAATATCATGAAGACTTAATCAGGCAAGTCACAGATCTGCTTCTGAGCTTTCCAACAATTCACACAAAAAGAGAGACAGGGTCAGCTGCATAATTCACTTTGTCCAGGAAAAGCTCTTATCTTCCTGGTAAGTAGCAATCTATCAGTGTCTCCCCTGGAGCCCCCTGAGGATGTTCTTCTAAGTAATAAATAACATCCTTAGCAGATCCTGTCATCCAGGTGAGTTTCCTAAAGCAGTCTCTAAATTAGAGTACCACATTCCCTGCCTTTATTCGAAGGATGGCCTTAGGCAGGTATTTAATTCCTGTCTAAATACCTCCACTTACTAATGGTGAATTAATTAGCTCATATCTAAATAACAGGTGATTATTAATAGTGGCAGTGAGCAATTAGAGTTATTAACCCATCCTGGCCTCTCGCTGGCATCTCTGAAGTAGTTTCCTCCCCCAGATTGCCAGGAGCCCCTTTCCTGGGGAGTGGTCTCCTCAGCCTTGCCCCAGCAGGGCCAGAAGGCCACCCAGTGGCTGACCTACATTCCCACCTTGACCTCAGCCAGGTGTGCAAAGACAGGAAGCCAGAAAAACTTGATTGTTAAAAAATTAATCTCCTATCTAAAGTCCACAGTTCTCAGTATAGCCAAAACAAGTGGTTTTTGGTTTTTGTGTTTTTTTTTTTTTCCTTCATAGTCAGGGGCTCTTGAAATGGACACAGAGAGAAAAGGAAGGAAAGGCTAGAGAAAGGGATTTGGACTCAAAGAAAGTTTCTCATTCTGGGACCCCCAAGACCTCTTCCCTTGGAGACACTTGGGCTCAGAGTCTTTGACTGACTGTTTATAGTATCCTCTCCTAAATGTGCTTGGTCCTGCACTGGGTACTGGGATACAGAGGTGAGTATGGGTAGGTGAGGGAACTTCCCAACTGGGAAGACAGCTGGACAAGCCAGTCATCTCAAATTGTCAGCTAAAGAGGTACAAGCAAGCAGGGTAACATAAAGAGACCTTTATCCAGCCCTAAGCATCAGGGAACGCCTGCTGGAGAAGTTGGTACCTAAACTGAGACTTGAAGGCTCAGTATGCTTCCCAGAACTGAGGAAAGGGTGAAGAACATTACACGGAAGGAAAGGCATGCTATTTTCTGGAAATTCAAATCATCTCCTTATTGCCAAAGCATAAGGCTCAAAGTGTGCTGGAGATGAAGTGGGAGAAGTGAACCGGGACCAGTGCTGGAGGGCCATGGGCCGTGAATGTAGGACAAAGGAAACGTTCTTTGACCCCTTAGTCCTGAGGTTTCGTACATGAATGCCAACACCAGGCAGTTGATGTGAATCAGTCAGTGGCCCAGGGACAACAGGGAATGGTGTGACCCGTGGCAAATAGGAGTGCATTTGAGTTGCCCAAAGAGGCCACTCCATACTCCAGCCAGTTGTTACCACGGGAGAACACAGGACTAGCCTTGCCGGATCTTCCCATTGTTCAACAGAAGGTGACATCCAGACCCCTACCTGCCACTCTCCCTTTTTGTAAATTTTGGTGCTGGTTGTTGTTCAGTGACTAAGGTGTGTCCAACTCTATGCAACCCCATGAACTGCAGCATGCTAGGCTTCCCTGTCCTTCACCATTTCCCAGAGTTTGTTCAGACTCATGTCCATTGAGTTGATGATGCCATCTAACCATCTCATTCTCTGCCACCGACTTCTCCTCCTGCCCTTAATCTTTCCCAGCATCATAGTCTTTTCCAATGAGTTGGCTCTTTGCATCAGGTGGCCAAAGTAACTAATTCAAGTTTAAAATACAGTGAAGATCCAGTAAGGCAGAGGGCCCCACTCCTGTGTCAGTGAGCCGGATTTAACCTGAGGGCTGGATTTGGTCTGTAAACCCATCATGTTACCACTTCTGCCTTAGAAAGCAGGGAGCCATGGACAGCTCTGAGGTAGGGGACAAGTGTGGACTTGCCCTGTTCTTAAACCCCATGTGTGTTTGTATGAAATGTTGGTTAGAAAAGGACGAGAAAGGAAACCTGAAACATGTTGCCTAAAGCTTCTAAATCTGAGAATGAGTTCTTGTGAAATGCCAATAGGCAATTCTTTCTTATCACCTCAGTGGTTTTCACTATTAATATGTAA
Organism: Capra hircus; assembly: GCF_001704415.2. Taxonomy (NCBI): domain Eukaryota; kingdom Metazoa; phylum Chordata; class Mammalia; order Artiodactyla; family Bovidae; genus Capra; species Capra hircus. The sequence continues at coordinate 34,902,739 of NC_030829.1, forward strand.
TATCAGACCCGTCTGACAGAACCTAGCAACTATTTGCAAAGGCAGAAGGTCAGTGGAAGGACCCAAGAATCTGTTGCTCTGGAATCCGCTGCAGTGTACTAGACACTGTGCTGAAATGCAGAGAACTACCGGGGCTAAGACCGTGAGAGGAAGGACTGGCTCTTACCCATCCTACAACCTCAGCTTTCACTGTCAACAGAATCATACAAGATCCGTAAGCATTTTCATGAACTTACTGCTTTATGAATGATCTAGTGGGAAGAGACCCAACTTCACATCCTGGCTTCTCCAGTCATTAACTGGGTGACTCAGGTCAAGACACCTGGCATTTCAGAACCTTAGGTTCCTACTCTGAAAATTGGGACTAGGAATACCCACTGTGTCTACCATTCCTCAAAGCTTAGGAATGCTTGGAAGGAAGAGCTTTATATATAAACTCAAACGTGCTCTATAGTGTGGACTGGGATAGTTACTATTGCTTTGCCAACCCTGAGTATCTTATTTATCTATTTATTTTTGGCTGTGCTGGATCTTCCTTGCTGTGCAGGCTTTTCTCTAGTTGCAACTAGAGTAGAGAGTACTCTCTAGCTGTAGTGCATTGGTTCGCATTGCAGTGGCAGCTTTTGTGACAAAGCACGGGCTCTAGGGCCTGCGGGCTTCAGTCGTGACACATGGGCTCAGTAGTTGCAGTTCCCGGGCTCTAGAGCACAGGCTCCGCAGTTGAGGCACACAGGCTTAGTTGCCTCGCAGCGTGCGGTATCTTCCCAGACCAGGGACTGAGCCTGTAGCTCCTGCAGAGGCAGGCAGTCTCTTTACCATGGAGCCACCATGGAAGCCCAAACCTGAGTATCTGTAAGAACCATATTTTTGCATTTATGGCACAAGGAGAAAATGTACAGCATCTGATACCTTTGAGGTGGGCCTTCCAAACCTTGACAGGTTGCCATCTGCTTTGTGAGAATTCTGGAGCCCAAGCTCTAGGCTTTAACCTAGGCCAAAGAGCATTGGTAAGGCAAAGACATACCCCACCCCCACCCACCCCAAACACACAAACCATTCCATCAACTATTGCTCCTCAGTTCAGTTCAGTTCAGCTCAGTTGTGTCCAACTCTTTGCAACCACATGAATCGCAGCACACCAGGCCTCCCTGTCTATCACCAACTCCCAGAGTTCACTCGAACTCACATGCATAAAGTCGGTGATGCCATCCAGCCATCCCACCCTCTGTCGCCCCCTTCTTCTCCTGCCCCTACTCCCTCCCAGCATCAGAGTTTTTCCAGCGAGTCAACTCTTCACATGAGGTAGCCAGAGTACTGGAGTTTCAGTTTTAGCATCAGTCCTTCCAATGGACACCCAGGACTGATCTCCTTTAGAATTGACCGGTTGGATCTCCTTGCAGTCCAAGGGACCCTCAAGAGTCTTCTCCAACACCACAGTTCAAAAACATCAATTCTTCGCCACTCAGGTTTCTTCACAGTCCAACTCTCACATCCATACGTGACCACTGGAAAAACCATAGCCTTGACTAGATGGACCCTTGTTGGTTTTTGAATATGCTATCTAGGTTGGTTATAACTTTCCTTCCAAAAGAAGTAAGCATCTTTTAATTTCATGGCTGCAATCACCATCTGTAGTGATTTTGGAGCCCCCAAAAATAAAGTCTTACACTATTTCCGCTGTTTCCCCATCTGTTTCCCATGAAGTGATGGGACCGGATGCCATGATCTTAGTTTTCTGAATGTTGAGCTTTAAGCCAACTTTTTCACTCTCCTCTTTCACTTTCATCAAGAGGCTTTTTAGTTCCTCTTCACTTTCTGCCATAACGGTGGTGTCATCTGCATATCTGAGGTTATTGCTATTTCTCCCAGCAATCTTGATTCCAGCTTGTGCTTCTTCCAGCCCAGCATTTTTCATGATGTACTCTGCATATAAGGTAAATAAGCAGGGTGACATTATACAGCCTTGATGTACTCCTTTTCCTATTTGGAACCCATCTGTTGTTCCCATGTCCAGTTCTAACTGTTGCTTCCTGACCTGCATATAGTTTTCTCAAGAGGCAGGTCAGGTAGTCTGGTATTTCCATCTCTTTCAGAATTTTCCACAGTTTATTGTGATCCACACAGTCAAAGGCTTTGGCATAGTCAATAAAGCAGAAATAGATGCTCCTAACAGTGTATATATGCTGTGAAATCTACGTTGCCGGTACACAGAACCACCCTGAGTCAGATCACCATATGCACAGTGCTCTGTAGAGCCTTCGTATATGCTGTTCCCTCTGCCTGGAACACATTTCCTTTCTTAGCTTTTAGGTCTCAGTTTATAGCAGCTCCTGAGTATTGTTGTATAGAGTCTTGAAATCATAAATTACTTCAAAGATCTCAAGAGGTTTCAGCGGAAGCTGTTACTTACCAACTGTTTCTTAATGTATTTCTACTTTTCTCTCTTTAAAACACTAATGTTTATTCTAAGTAATAGCAACTATATAGAGTAATTGAACTAAACTCCCTCCATAGCTCCAAAAGTACTTTAGGCAACAGTCACTCAGGAGGAATTTACTGTTTAGTCAAAGAACTAATTTGGCAGCCGTTTTTCACAGTTCTTGTTTCTTTTTCTTTCCATATTTTAGAGTGAATGCCTACCATTCAGAACATCATTCACCCTTTAACACTTCTGTATGAATCTCTGAAATATCAGAACCTTTACCAACAAAACAGCGCTACTATTATCACACTTAACAGATTATAATTATTTAACATCATTTACTAGCCAGTTGGTATTTGAATGTCCCCAATTTTCTCTAAAGTGTTTTTTTACAGTTGCTTTCTCTAGGTGCTGCACTTGATTGTTAATGTCCCTCTCAATTCATAATCTAGAGTAGCCTCCCCTTCCCCACTCTCTGAAGCCCCTATGTCCTAGGGAGTGATTCATCCTGGCCTCTCTTTTTCTTTAAGAATCCACCTGCTCCCTGCCCAAGGATTGGAAGTGCAAACCCAAGGACTGTACTGAAACCTGGTACAGAGAATACTTCTCTCCATTTACCTGCAGTAACTTGCCTGGCAAATCCCATGGATGGAGGAGCCTGGTAGGCTGCAGTCCATGGGGTCACTAAGGGTTGGACACGACTGAGCGACTTCACTTTCACTTTTCACTTTCCGGCATTGGAGAAGGAAATGGCAACCCACTCCAGTGTTCTTGCCTGGAGAATCCCAGGGATGGGAGAGCCTGGTGGGCTTCCGTCTATGGGGTCGCACAGAGTGGGACACGACTGAAGCGACTTACAGTAGCAGCAGCAGCAGCAAATAGAGAACAGATTTTTTTTTTTTCCTACATCTATGCAGACACTCAGGTGACACTAGCGTTAAAGAACCAGCCTGCCAATGCAGGAGACATAAGAGACCCAGGTCCAATCCCTGGATTGGGAAGACCCCCTGGAGGTGGAAGGGAATGGCAACCCGCTTCAGTATGCTTGCCTGGAAAAGCCCAGGGACAGAGGAGCCTGGCAGCCTACACTCCATGGTATCAAAAAGAGTCAGATGCAACTGAACACGCACACACACACATTGCCATGCATAAACTGAGTGTTCATTATTCATGCATTCCATATTTGTAAACTCACCCACTCACTAGACTTTATTTGTAACCCCAAAACCAATACACAGCATGTTTGCCTTAATCTGCCAATGTGTGCAGAGCAGTGAAAAATCTGAGTCTCCATCAGGCACAGTTCCTGATAAGATCAAGCAAAGACGCTTGTACCTGCCTGTTTGAGCTCTCAGCCTCTGAACAAGTGTCCTTTTCACAGTCCATTTAGCACCATGCTTTTCATATTTTTGTGCTTTTAGTTGGTGGTTTGGCTATTTACAGTGGCCCCCAAGCAGAGTGCTTCAGTGTTTGTTATCTGATGTGCCTTACAGAATCAGCAATATATATTAAACAAGATGTTTTTAAACAGAAATACAGAAAACAAGGTTATGTGTTAACAATAATATTATGGCCAGAGACTTGCAGGGTAGATTTCCCCAAGGAATGATGACTTGCTATTCACTAATTCAGGGTTTGCTATGACTTTCTAGAACAAAACTACTGCAGATAATGAGAATCAACTGTCTGTACGTACACTCTCCCTCTATTTATTATTTTTAGTTCTACAAAATCTGGTTGACTTTGTTTTCAAATGAAATATTTTGAACCAGATTTGTTTTCATTGAAAAAAGGGGGGGATGCACTGAGCATATGATGAGGAATAGGTGTTTATATGTCGAAACTCACATACATACATATATATATATACATATATATGATTCTGTTTTCTCTGCTCCAATCAATTCAGGATAAACTTTTGCACTGAAGCATATCCTGATATTGCTGACTCTTCTGAGGCAAGTTGGCTTGAGGGGATAGGTTCAGATCTGCTCCCAATTTAATGTTACTCAGTGCTGAGGTATTTATAACTTTGTTTTGCTGAATCATTATAAAGTATCTGAGCAAAAGAAAATTAATCAATTCCTGAAGTTTTTATGCCTCTAGGGCTTTAAGGAGATTAACAGAATTTTCTTTCACTATGATTAGTTTTCAACCTTCATGGGAATCTGTAGCCCTTAATATAACTAATTTCATATTGACTCTGGGTTTTCTCTTTAATATGAAAGTTGGGTTCTCATTTGAGAATGCTCAATATTCTTTCATTCTTACTACTAAAGGACGGTAGAGAAAAACTTTTTTGGAAAACATTGAAGAAGTATCTGCCTTCCGTAAGATATACAGTGTGTGCTTTTTAATTAGTGTTTTCATAAGTGAGCGCCTTTAAAACATAACATTCATTCCACTATTTCCAAATTTAGAATGATCTTTCATATTGTTTTTGCCATTTAATTTTTTTCCTATTAAACATGTTTACAAAAATGTAGACTGTGACTTTGATGAGAACCATGATCTGAAGAACAGTTCTTAAAACCCAGCAAAGTCACACCTGTAACCCTTTAAAGGCAGGCAGTGTTTTCGAACTGCAAATTCTGAATCCATTTTCTACATCAGATTGATGGAATTTTTGAAAATAGGTAGCATAATATTGAAATGACCTTGGGCTGCCAATTGACAGAATTCACCAATGGTTTTCAAACATCCAGTTTTAAAGTTCAGGGTGTTCTTTGTTTGGTGTGTGTATGTGTGTTTAGCATAAAATTGACTAGTTTTTCTTTTGCAGAGGTTTGATACAAAATCTTAATTTTTGAAAATGGCTTTAAAACAACAAAGGGTGATGATTCAAGCTGAATTCAGAGATTAGTGCCTCATCATCCTGGCTGTGCAAATCAGCAAGTCATAGAACTTCTGTGGCTTTTTGTAAAACCAAATCCTGACACCTACTTCACAGTCTTTATCCACATCTTGCAATTTATCATAGCACCCAGGACGTAGCAAATGCTCAAAACGTGTTAGCTATTGTTCTTAAAACTTGCACCCTCCAGTAATCATATTTACAATGGAGTGACTGTCCTCATCATGAAATGACTGATTGTACTGTCCTCATCATGAAATGACCAATTGTACTTTAACCAACATGTATTTTTAAGTGTCCCAGGCAGCCGTAATTGAGCGAACAAATGTAAGAATTTTCTACTTGAAGTCCTTGTTTACTAAACATCCCTGGACAAATACAGGTTTGTCCTTTTTTTTTTTTTTTTTCCTTAACGGAGGTGGGGCAAGAAGAAAAGAAAGGAATGCATTCAGAGAGAGACAGCTTGGTGTAGATTTTCTAAGTAAGAAGACTACAGACCACCCTGAGTCCTGATTGTTTTCCTGTAGCCACCAAAGCTGCAGATTAGATATTGGTGAGGCTCTCATCTCTCTGATATGCTTTGTGAAGTACGTGGAAAGAAGGAAAAACTTCCTTCTCAGGGGAACAATTGCCAAACCCAAAGCTATCACCTCTTCTCCTTCAGACAGACTCCTCAGGCAGCAATGTGCCCAGCCTTGGGGGATGCACCACGATTGGTCTGAGCCAGTTGGGACTATCCGTTTCTCTCTCCTGTCATTAGTCTGTGGCAGTGGTTCTCAACCCAGAGAGTTTTAAACCCCCATCCCCCCCCCCACACACACACACAGGATATTGGCAATGTTGGGAGGCATTTGGGGTCATGGTAACTGGGAGGGTGCTACTGGCATCCAGTGGGTGGAGGTCAGGGATGCTGCACGACCTCCTGCAATGCCAAGACAGCTCCCCATCACAGAGAACTATCTGGCCCCAGATGTCAGCAAATGAGGTTGAGAAGCAGTGGTCTAGGAATTGAAGAATGGCATGGTTATGGACAGTGAAATGTGACAGGAATGAGGTAGGGGAAATTCTAGAAAGTAATTTTCCTCCTTAAAAGAGACAGTATTTTTTTGCCCCACCTCTTTTGGAGGAGGGCAGGGAATGTTAGGGTATAAAGATGGGATGCTTGGAAACACTGCAACTATCTCAGGACCACGAGGGGAGACATCACTAATGCACACTTGTCTCCAGACTTATTGTTACTTGAGAAAATTGTCTTAATTTAAAAACTGCTATTACTTGGTATTTTTGTCACTTGTAGTTAAAAGCATAATTATTAAATCTACCATGTTGTGTAACCTTCCCAAAAAAGGTCCACATTCAGTTAACCAGAAAACAGCAGAACTTTTCTGAGATTCAGATATTGGTCAGTGAGCTGGGCTTAGTCACTACCTAAATGTTTAGCTTCTGGCACTAAGTCCCTCATAGCAAGTGTATTTCAGTTAATGCCTCTGACGAATGACTCATGAGTCTTCATCTGGAGTCTTCAGTGACTCAGGAAGACTGAAATTGTGAGGACATCCTGTCCTAGTTTGAATTCAAGCTCTGCCAGGTGGTAGGTGTGTGAGCCTGGATGAGGTTACTTCTCCGCTTCACCTTCTTCATCTGTAAAATGGGGTTAATTGTGGTGACCTAATAGATGGAGAAACAGTGGAAACAGTGTCAGACTTTATTTTGGGGGGCTCCAAAATCACTGCAGATGGTGATTGCAGCCATGAAATTAAAAGATGCTTACTTCTTGGAAGGAAAGTTATGACCAACCTAGAGAGCATATTCAGAAGCAGAGACATTACTTTGCCGACTAAGGTCCATCTAGTCAAGGCTACGGTTTTTCCAGTGGTCATGTATGGATGTGAGAGTTGGACTGTGAAGAAACCTGAGTGCCGAAGAATTGATGCTTTTGAACTGTGGTGTTGGAGAAGATTCTTGAGAGTCCCTTGAACTGCAAGGAGATCCAACTGGTCCATCCTAAAGGAGATCAGTCCTAGATGTTCATTGGAAGGACTGATGTTGAAGCTGAAACTCCAGTACTTTGGCCACCTCATGTGAAGAGTTGACTCATTGGAAAAGAATCTGATGCTGGGAGGGATTGGGGGCAGGAGGAGAAGGGGACAACAGAGGATGAGATGGCTGGATGGCATCACCAACTCAATGGACATGAGTTTGAGTGAACTCCGGGAGTTGGTGACAGACAGGGAGGCCTGGCGTGCTGTGATTCATGGGGTCGCAAAGAGTCAGACACGACTGAACTGAACTGAACTGAAGAGGTCAGATGAGTCACATGAAAAAATGCCTAGAACAGTGTCTGGGACCTAACCAGCCCTGCCATCATCCTCATCACCATGAAATGTTACATTTGTGAAGGCCAAGGCTCTGATGACAATGTTCATATTGGAATCTTTCTTCCACACATGACCATCTTTGCAAAGTTGAAATTGACAGCCAAGTGGATATTTTGTGGGAGCAACTAATAGGGAAATGGACTGACAGTTCTCTCCCCAGTCTTCCAGAATTCCGCCATTGTGTAGAGGCACAGCCAGGTGACTGGTGCACACTCTTCCCAGGACATCAGTGGCATGATACTTGAGACCCACGGCAAGTGTGTCACTGATTCCAGAGAAGCTAATTACAAACACACGCATCCTTGTCTCCCAGGGTTAATGAGTCACTCACATTGTTATATGTGGACCCCTTGGTTGGTCTAGTATTGTGTACAGCTCTGTTTTGTGTACGTTCTCAACTCAGTCAAACCAGTACCAGATAGATACCATTAAATTCTGTTTCCATATATGCCCTGGATAGACCAGCCTTTTTCAGAGCCTTGTAGTCTTCCTCTTGTCTTTAAAACTCCGTTGTCTGAACATCTGCCTATTGGGACTTTGAGTTGAGGCATGTCAGGATTTGAATCCAATAGTCATGTGACGCCAGGCAAGTTCCTTAAGTTTACTATCCTGAAAGTCGGGCTCATGAGATCCCTGTTTTATAGAGTCACTGGGCATAAGTTAACAGTAAAAACTCTTTAACAAGGCTCAAGGCTTAATAAAAAGTTGCTGTTGGTTGTAATTTTGTCTGTTTCTCGCTAATCTCTGTTCACTTACTTAACAAAATCAGTATTACAGAATATTGCAGGGCTTAGTGTTAAGTTGATTGCGCTGAATGATGATGGATCCCAGCCAAGTGTTATGCTCCCTTTTTATAAATACCTGAGTAAAGAAGGCAGAGAAAAAGCGATAGGACCTGGGAAGAGTTAGCCAGACCTGTGTGAATTGTGTATTCAGAGTGGTACTCCTACAGTCCTGGAATATAAATCTTAAACTCTGTCGATCTGCTCCTTTTTGAAGACTCCAAGCCCCACAGCTTGACAACCACTTTAATTGGTTGCCAGGTCTCTGTAGACAAAAGTTGTCCTTTGCGCAATGAGGTTTCCTGTCTTATATAAACATTCCAGAGCTTGGCACCAACCTGTCTATTTTCAGGCTTCTTGGAAGGAACCAGCTCCTTTCTCCATCTGCTGCCCCCTCTCTGCCCCAGGCAACAGGCTACAATCTTGCCCCAGCCTTCTGACAGAAGTGCCAGCAGGAGACCCCATCCTAAAAGCATTTCCCTCCATCCCTGGTGTCCTTACAGAGTGTCTCTAAGTAAATTGTACTGTGGCCCTGGGGAATGTACAGGATGACTTTGGATGGTATGTAGATACTCTTTTCTTTCGAAGTTCCTTTTAAACTAAAAAAAATTTTTTAATGAAAAACTGATCAAAGTCATGCAAAAGAATTTTCTTTTTTATGGTGATTAATTTTAAAATGGGCTTCCCTGGTGGCTCAGAAGGTAAAGAATCCACCTGCAATGCAAGAGAGCCAGGTTCAATCCCTGGGTCAGGAAGATCCCCTGGAGAAGGGAATGGCAACCCACTCCAGTATTCTTGCCTGAAGAATTCCCTGGATAGGAGAGGCTGGCCTGTAATTTTAAGAAACTTTCTCTTTTTTCTAACCTTTTTATCTTTTATTGGATTACAGTTGATTAACAGTGTTGGTTAGTTTCAGGTGTACAGCAAAATGATAAAGTTATACATGTATCTGTTCTCTTTCAAATTCTTTTCCCATTTAAGTTGTTACTGGGTTGGCCAAAGATATTGTTCAGGTTTTCCTGAATCAGCTTAAAAAACCCGGACAAACCTTTTGGCCATCCATACATAATATTGAGCAGAGTTCCTGTCCTTGTTGGTTATCTGTTCTAAATATAACAGTGTGTACATGTTACTCCCTAATGATGCCTCCCCTCCAACCTTTAGCCCTGGCAACCAACCATAAGTTCATTCTCTAAGTCTGTGAAGAAACTTTCTCTTCTTAAAACAGTTTTATTCCAAGTTTGACAATGATGCATAAAACAGAATTGCAGGGCTGCACATACTCAAGTTAAATATAAGATCATAAGCTTACCGGCCACTGATTCAGGCTTGTGGTCACTCACTGTGAAGACCCCAGCTTAGACTGAGTGAGGCAGAAGCCATTGGAAGGGACTTCTGTCTGTTTTGTCTCAACTTCTAAGAATGGTACCTAAACTAGAATAGGTATTCAATAAATAGGTATTGAATGAATGAATTCACTGAGTGTTCTGATGTGCCAAGCAAGGTGCCAGGAGCTGAGGCTTCAAAGATGAAGCTGATAGATAACAGTCTTCGTCTTCCTGTAGCTTATTAAAGGATTCGTTCCGTTTTCCCTAAGACATTCGGTTGATTTCAGAATTCTTAAATGCTAGAGCACAGAATGTAAATATCTGTCATCTGAATCACCTCTCAGCCTCAGCTTTCTCACACTGACAAAAACTAAGCTTGAAAGCACAGCTCCCAAATCCTCTCCAGTGCTGGGCGTTCCCTGTTCCTGCCCCAGTCTCAGAATCTCTCCTTTTCCTTCCAGTGAATGCCCCACATCCTTTTGGCCTCCATCCAGCTCTCATTCCTCCTGGGGAGACCAGGATTCAGCTGACATTCAACAATGGTGAACACTTGACTTTTTCACCCTGAGACTATGGCGCATTAGTCAGCCCATAAACATTTAATTTTAGTTAGCTATATTTTATAAGCTGGCACATCATCAGAACTATCTCTCTCTCTCTGTTGCCTCAAGTGCCACTGTTTGAACATACCCATAATGCCTCTTAATTTTATGTCACTCTTTATTTCTAGTAAAACATGGGAACATACAGGGGAAAGTAGGAAAGGCAGGTGCTGGGGGCCTAGCCTAGAGTGCTTCTAGAAAGCCTCCGGAGGAGGAAATGTGTGCTCCTTCTAGTGCAGCGGCTTTCTCAAAGTGATGACTTCCACTGGTAGGTCCGGGGAGCGGTTCTGTTGGTCTGGAGTAGGGCCCTGGAATTAGCATTTTAACTTTGCACTGCAATGTTAATGTGAAGAAAAGCACAAATAAGTGTCCAGCTCAATGAATTTTCAAACATCCATGTAATCAGCAATATTGCCAGCACCCCAGAGTGTCCTGTTCCTTTTTCTTTTAATGTTTCTGTCGTTGTTGCAGTATAGTTGATTTATAGCATCGTTATTTTCATGTGTACAGCAAAGTAATTAAAAAGATATACATGTACTTTCTTTTTCAGATTATTTTCCGTTATAAGTTATTACAAGATACTGAGTATAGTTAAATATAATTTCCTGTGCTATATGGTAGGACCTTGTTTTTTTATCTATTTTATGTTTAGTACTGTGTATTGGTTAATCCCAAAGCCCTAAGTTATCAACCCCTCTCCCCACCTGGTTCCCTTTGTCACTGCCTCTCTCTAGCAGTTCCTATTATCCTGACTTATAACCTATAGATGAGGTTTTGCCAATCCCTGTATTTATATGAAAGAAAGAGAAAGTCGCTCAGTCACATCCTACTCTTTGCAACCCCATGGACTATGTAGTTCATGGAATTCTCCAGGCCAGAACACTGGAGTGGGTAGCCTTTCCCTTCTCCAAAGGATCTTCCCAACCTAGGGATCGAACCTAGGTCTCCCACATCGCAGGCAGATTCTTTACCAGCTGAGCCACAAGGAAAGCCAAAAATACAGGAGTGGGTAGCTTATCCCTTTTCCAGAAGATATTCCTGACTCAGGAATTGAAATGGGGTCTCCTGCATTGCAGGTGGATTTACTTATATATATATGTGTAAACTGTATTTTTTTGTTTTCTGGCTTCTTATATGCTCAATATTATGATTTGTGAGATTCATTCATGTTGCTACATGTCACTACAGTTTATTCATTTTCATTGTGCTATGTTTTTATTATAAATATTATCATATTTATATTTTTTAGATTTATTCTGAGACTGATGATGGGCTATTGGGTTGCTTTCAACTTGCAGCTATTATAAACAATGCTTCTATGAATATCTTAGTGGGTGTCTTCTGATGAATATCTGTACACATTTCTGTTGGGTGTGTACCTTGCAGTGGAATTGCTGGGGCAAATCAGCATTTTTAACAAGCAACTCCATTAACACTGACCCATGCTGAAATTTAAGAGCCATGCAACTAGGCAAACAAGCAAGTGCCATTTACCAAGATTAACTGGGTTTGAATACAGAAGATATGAATTGCCCACAGAAACTTTACAGTCCGATTGAGGAAAACAAAAAATAACAAAATAACAAAGAACATAGACTCACAAAGCGCAAATTGCAGAAAACACAGAAGAGGAAATAACACAGACATGCAATCCAGATGCCTGTTGTAGTTTGGAGCAATACAGATATCCATAGCGTAGAGTTACATACAGGCTCCCTATCAGAAAGATTTTGGGTTTTGTTTGGCATAACAATGTTTCAAAAATGAAGAAATGTTATAAAATGTTTATATTTCTGACTTCTCTCCAAAAATTAAGCTCCAGCAGCAGAGGTTCTGCCTTGTTGCTTCATGGCAACAGCTGTCTAGAATGTGGGAAATGACTGTCCCCTTTAGATGAATCACATGGTACCACAGTCTATCACCATCCCCACCAGCCTCTATTGCCTCACTTTGGCCTTCTCTCATTTACATTAGCTGCCTAAATCCTGTGAGGGTTTGGCTTCCCAGTCCCTAGGCTAGAGAATTACAGTAAACATTTCCCCATTCAATATTTGAGTGAATCCTCACAAGAACCCTGCCAGCCATCACGGGCTTGATAAGATTGTCTCCGTTTCGGGGCTGAGGAAATTGAGGCTCCGAGAGTGACTGAACAGAGTTGCACAACTAGCAAGTGGTGGCCTTCTGGGGACTATTTTGCGAAGTATTTTAAAATTGTGTGTATGGTTTTTTTATGTGAAGCAGTAACTTAAATAAATCAAGATATGTGTAATAAGACGTTCCTAATAAAGTTCAGAGAAGTTTGTTTTTTTTTTTTTAAGGCATCAGAGGAGGGAAAATGTTCTGTGGGCTAAAGTGGTCACAGATGTGTTTCCCCCCAGGATGGGGGAGCTCATCTGAGCTTTGATGGATGACTGTGAAGAGGAGGCGTGATGCTGGCATTCTGCGCACGGGCTCAGCTGCAGCACAGGCGCAGCGTCGGAAGCACACAGTTGGGGCTGGAGTGGGGACAAACACAAGAGAGACCCGGAGGCGCGATGGGGAATGACTGCTCCGCTGGGAGCAAAGGCCTTCACTCTGCTGTGTCTCCAGGCCCCGTGAAAGCTCTTGACCTCACTAGCTTTTGAGAGGACAAAAGGAAGTTCTGTAAGCTCAGTTAGTTGTGGTTTATTCCTCCTTATTCAGATGAATAGCGTTATCCTGACACTGGCTACCGCAGGAGAAACAATAGGCCTTGTGCCCTTAGCACCATGAGGTGGATGGTTCACACGCTGGAGGGGAGCTCTGAGGGGAACACAGCCTGACTCCCCAGGGGATCTGACACGGAGTCAACAAGCTCTTCATCTTTCCGCCACAGCCTCTCAACCCTCCCCAAACCCTCCTTTTCCTCAACTGCAGGGGCGGCTTTTTATTCCACCTAAACTATCTTCCCCAGTCTTCCTCTTTACGTTGTTTTCAGAGTGACTTGCAAGAAGCAGCAAAAAATATGACGACAAAATCTTCCCTTAGATGCCCCCCGCTTTAGGTCTATTCTTGTTATTAGTGAAGGAGGCTTTGATGCCTAGGAAGGGAGGCAGTGGGTGTTATGTAATGTGTGAGCTATAGCATCTGACATGAGTTTCATCACATGGACATCTAACTGTGTGGCCTCGGAGCCAGTCAACCTCTCCAAATTTCAATTTTTATTACCTGCAAAATAGGAAAAATAGTACCAACCACTCAAGGTGATGGTGAAGTTTCAAAATAAACATACAAAGTGCCTGGCACAAGGTAGGTACTCAGCTCATTGCCTTTATTGCCATTCTAGTGCAAGGTCTTTATCAGAGAAGCCTGTGTATTAACTTACACTTCATGGGCGATGGGAATGGAGTTGGCCAGCATGCAGAGCACAACACTGTGGACACATCAGGGGCTCAGGCTTCTCAGCTGACTTCCTAGTTTCAACTCTGTTACTATAAAAGCTCTGTGACCTTGAAGAGGTTCCTTGACTTTTTTGAGTCTACCCCTCCATATCCATAAACTGGAGGACTGGAGGAAATGACCAGAATATTCACTCTGCAACTAAAATTTCAGTATCTGTATGTCTATGATTAACAGCTGACACTTTCAGATTCTTTATTTCTACTGCCCCCCTCTGTTCATTTCACACCCTCTTTCTGGAGGTTCATCTCCCTTGAACACAGGGATGAACACATGGTTCATGTGTCACCTCCGTGACTGGTGATTGGCTAATGAGGTGGAGGTGTAATTCATTGAGGCCAATCAGAGGTCTTCCCTAGGATTTTTATAACTATGAGAAAAAGAAAGAGACTCCTCACTCTTGGAAATTTTGTAAAACCAGAAAGGTCTCTTTGGCCATGTGTCGTGCTGTAAGGAGAAAACACTTCTGCTTTAGGAAATAAAGAGGTGACCTTCAGAGACAAATAGAGCTGAGAGAAAACAGAAAAAACAGCCAGATCAGCACAGGTGAGGTCAACACTTGATGATCTGGACTCAGCACTTCTTGAAGCCACCTTCTCTCTCCCTGTCTTCCATATAGTGGATCCAACAACTTCTTTTTGTTTTTAAACTGCATGAAGTGAGTTTCGTCCCTATAACAAAAAGTACTCTTAACCTCTGTCACAGTCATGTATAAAATGTGTCCAAAGTCATAAGAGTGACCCAGGATCACAATAAAAGGACGTCCTAGAGTCGGAAAGTTCTTTCTTCACTCTACTGACTCTCTTCATGGTCACCGTCTCCAAATACAAAGTTGAGAACCTGGTCTTGATAAGTGACGTCATATGATACTTGTCTTTCTCTGTCTGACTTCAGTTAGTATGATAATCTTTTTGGTCCTTCCAGGGTGCTACAAATGGCATTATTTCATTCTTTTTTCTGGCTGAGTAGTATTCCCCATGGAAAGAACCTGGTGGGCTGCACTCCATGGGGTCACAAAGAGTCAGATATGGCTGAGCAACTAAGCATATAGCATTCCTTTATTTATATGTAGCCCATCACCTTTATCCATTCATCTGTTGATGTACGTTTAGGTTGCTTCCATGTGTTGACTGTGGTCAGCCACGCTGTTATGAATGGTAGCCATTTCCTTAAACAAAGGAGAAAGAAACACAGCTGTATTTCAAGTCTTCCTTTGTCACATGTGGTAAGTGGGTAGTGTGTTGGACAGAACAGCTCTAGAACAATAAATTCCATCTGAAATGATTATGAAAACATAAGCTATCTAGAAATAATTCCAACAAAGTTTAGAAGTCATATATATTTTAACACTAATTAACAAGTCAGTAAGGATTTCAAGTAGATTACTGTTGCTTGGAGTTGCCTGAGGATATTCAGGAAATCAAGGCAGGTCACCTAAAGGTATTAAGTTTCTTTTTAGGGTGATAAAATGTTCCAAAATTTATTGTAGAAAAGATTGCTCAACTCTATGAATATACTAAAACCCACTGAATTGTGTACTTTAAGTGGATGAAGTATTGTTGTTCAGTCATTCAGTCGTATCAGACTCTGCAACCCCATGGGCTGCAGCACACCAGGCTTCCCTATTGTTCACCATCTCCCAGAGCTTGTTCAAACTCATGTCCATTGAGTCAATAGTGCCATCCAACTATCTCATCCTCTCTTGTCCCCTTCTCCTCCTGCCTTCCTTCAGTCTTTCCCAGCATCAGGGTCTTTTCCAATGAGTTGGCTCTTCACATCAGATGGGCAAAGTATTGGAGCTTCAGCTTCAGCATCAGTCCTTCCAATGAATATTCAGGGTTGATTTCCTTTAAGACTGGTTTGATCTCCTGGCAGTCCAAGGGACTCTCAAGAGTCTTCTCCAACACCACCAATCAAAAGCATCAATTCTTCAGCACTCAGTATGTGAATTATATCACAGTGAAGCTTTTCCTTCTCAAAAAGCATATTTTATCTAATCATCTAAGACAACAGGAATTGCAAAGGATGTGATTTTTTAATACCAGATGGAGCATAGGATGGGAAATCAGAAGCCCTCTCCTGTGACCATGGGGAGCTTCTGATTCCTCTTCTACTTACACACCTACCTACACAGTGTTAACTGAGAAGATGACATGGTAACTCCCTCTTTCATGTAACAATTTATTGATCGCTTACTATGGGCCAGGCATTGATCTAAGTGCTGGAATGCAATAGTGTACTAAACACAATCTCTGCTCTCAAGAAGCATTTTCTAGTGAAGGAGACAAGCAATAGCTCACTAATTAAATAAATATAGTGAATGATGACAAATGTTAAAAAGTAAAGTCACATAATAAGTTAGAGAACAGTGACTGGGGGACCTAGTACACAAACATGATAGCACATGATATGGTGGAGGTGCTATTCAGAGAAGCCTCAGTGATGAGGTGATATGTGACTGACTTGAGATATAGTATAAATGAGCATGGTTTATAAACTGCAAAGTACTAAAGAATATTTATTATTGCTACTACTGATAACATAACCGAACCCATATGTACTCTGCAAGACATCCCTATAAATTTCAAATTTCTATATCCATGGGTGTATTTGTTATAAATTGAGTTGTGCTCACCCCCCCCCCCAAAAAAAAAAAAAACAACACAGGTTGAAGCTCTAACCTCCTAATGTGACTGTTTGGAGATAGGGCCTTTAGGGAGATAATTAAAGGTTAAAGGTCAGAAGAGCATGACCTTCATCTGATGGGGCCAGTATCCTTATAGGAAGAAGAGACCCCAGGAGTGTGACTCACAGCGAAAGGGCCATGCGAGGAGACAGCAAGAAGAGGGCCATCTGCAAGCTAAGGAGAGTCCTCACCAAAAACCAACCTGCCAGCACATCGAGGTTGGTCTTCCAGTCTCCAGAACTGTGAGAAAATTAATTTCTATTGTTGAAACCACCCAGTCTGTACTATGTTATGATGGCAGCCCTAACATTTCTTATTCTGAGAAAGTTTCTATATTAAACAGAGGAATTGCCTAATTTTTGAAGGTTTAAAAACCTTACTCTTTTGGCTGTAGAAGCTACTTTAGAGATAATTTTTTGATACATAGTTCCATTTTATTGTACAATTTTTAGTTTTATATTATCTCAGATAATCCTTTACTTCTTTGAAATCCTCAACTATGTTAATAGAGAAAAGGGCGTCCAATTTTCTGTCACTCTCCTCCACTTAAAATTTCATTTATTGTGTTTTCTGTCTCTTTCCGGGTGAAAATTTCCTAAGAGTTTTCTATTTTGCCTATTTTTTTTTAAGTGCACAGAATTATTTGTTAACTGTATGGTTATTTTTTCAGATCCTATTTTTGTTCTAATATATTTTTATTTTCAATGTGTATATTTTATCATTTTGATAAGGGTTTGTATTGAACACTCCTCATTTATTTTTATTCTTTCTTATTTAATAATGAGAACATTTAAGTCAGTGATTTTAGTCAGAGTTTGGGTTTGCTAGTTTTCTGAAAATACTCTCTTTTCATTAATTTCCAAATTGTCAGTAAGTATGCATTTTATTTCTCCTTTCCTCAGTATGTTTCTAAGATCTCTATCTTACATTTTGTTATTCATTTCTAATTTTATTGCACTACATTGAGGATATATGACTCGTGTATTTTCAGTTGAAGTTACATTCTCAATGTGACAACATAGTCAATTTTTATAAACCTTAATGGATGCCCAAGAAGAGGATATTATTTCTTTATATAAATATATATATTGATTCTTACTAACTTTATTGTTCATATTCTCTCCTCTGCCTATTTATATTTTTTAACTACCCAATTTGTAAAAGTATATGAAAAACATTGTAAAATCTCCCACAATACTTGCCTACTATCCACTTCACCTTTTTCACTATATCTGTGATAAATGATGCATTTAGATTATTGAGTATTCTGTCTTTTCTGTGGGTTGTAACTTTTATCTGTACAAAATTGCCTCTTTTGTTTCATGAATGATTTTTGTCTCAGATTCCAAATTGCCAGGAAGAAGGCAATGGCACCTCACTCCAGCACTCTTGCCTGAAAAATCCTAGGGATTTTCACTTTCACTTTTCACTTCCATGCATTGGAGAAGGAAATGGCAACCCACTTCAGTGTCCTTGCCTGGAGAATCCCAGGGATGGGGGAGCCTGGTGGGCTGCTGTCTGTGGGGTCGCACAGAGTCGGACACGACCGAAGCGGCTTAGCAGCAGCAGTGGCCGAATTGCCAGAACATAAATGTGCCACCTCTGATCTTTTCGTTTGCATTTTCAAGGAAAATCTTACTCATCCTTTTATTTCTAAGCTTTTGACTTAAATTACTTGTAGGTATGTATTTCACTTTCAGTCTTTTAACCTTTGTCATTTAATTGTGAAAAGTGCTGTTGACTTTCTTTTGAGGAAGAAGGCTCTGTCTTTTCAAAGAACTATGAGTTGCTTTCCTAATATAGTACCATTTGACTTACATTGATGAAGATTCCTCTGGTACTCAGCATTTGATCCTCTATTGAGGCTGGTTTCTATCTTTTTCTGTTTTTGTAAGTATTTGAGCACAAGCTGGCAGATACTGTGTTGAGACATGCAGGCGGATGCCGTTTTAAATTAAAATTTGCACAGCCAGATGTTCGTGTGTCATAAGATAGTAACATAATAACTTCATAACTTAGCACAGGCATCAAGACACAGCTGGGATTGAACTTGCAAATCATGATTTCACCTTTGTGTCACTCAGGATTGTTTTCCCCCCAAGTAAGCCTGATAAAGAAGTAATACTAATTCAGTACAGCTTAACAGGTTTTTATTTGCCTGCCAGGCCCTGGACTAAGTATCAGTTTTTTATTCACTTAACGAAAGTATACTGAACAGTTGCATTTAGTGGGCACTGTTCTGAGCTCTGGAAATGAAGTTGAGGGGATGAGACAGCCTGTTTATATCCTTGTGGAGAATACATTTTTAATATAGTGCAAAAAAAATAACCAGTTAAAACTAATTATATAATTCTAGATAGTGATGTGTGTCATGTGGAAAAATAGAGTGAGAGCATAAAGGATAACAGGCAGATAAGGGAGCTGTTTCAGTTGAGGTGATCTCTTCCCTAAATGACATGGAGGAGAGACCTGGAAGAAGTAGAGGAGCAAGGGGAATGCTGGGCCCAAAATGAGCCAGGCAGAGCACACAGTGTCAGCGCCAGGGCCCTCAGACATGCATGCACGACCGCCATGAATGAACCTGCTAGTCCTCTTGTGATGCTCAATCAAGATTCAAAACCCTGGGCAGATGTTGCTGAGTGGCTGCTCCTGGTTCATATGTCCCCACTCTGGGATCCAGAGGGAAGAAGAGAGAGGGACGATCTGTCACGGCTCTCTGGCTTCCATCATAGAGGACAGATCACATGCAAGTGGTGAGTCCCCTAAACAGGAAGAGAGTAGTTGCTAGACAGCGACAGTGTCTACTTCGGCTTACTCCTGTAGCTATCCAGCATGCCTTACCACAGTTTTATTTTGTTTTAATGTTCCAGCTAACATTGTGCAACCAAATCCCGTAGAGCCACAAACATGCTCATCTACTTCCCAGAGGAGAGCAACGCATGGTTTCTTCAGCTCCTGCATCCCCAGCTCAAAGCCCAGGACTTCTGGATCATGACTATTTCACTAAGTCCGTGGCACTGCATCTCAGTATCATGAAACCTTTGGATTTGATTGCAAAGTCAATCACCATAACACATTCTATATAAAAATAGTATGGGAAAGAAATAAGGAAGAGAAGGGAAATTGACAAATACAACATGTATAAATGTTGTTGCTGTTGTTCAATCACTAAGTCATGTCTGACTCTTTTGTGACCCCATTGACTGTATAGCCCATCAGGCTCCTCTGTCTGTCAGACTTCCTAGGCAAGAATACTGCAGTGGGTTACCATTTCCTTCTCCATGGGATCTTCCTGACCCAGGGATTGAACCCGCATCTCCTGCATTACAGGTGGATTCTTTACCACTGAGACACCAGGGAAGCCCAATGTATAAATATATGTGCATTTTATTTTAGAAAGATATTAAAGGATACTGTTTTCCAGAGCAATTGAGACATTTTACATCCCCACCTGTAATACATGGGAATTTCCCCAGTTCCTTGTCAATGCTGGTAATTGTCTGTCTGTTTTTTTTACAGCCACTCTAGTTAGTGTGAAGTGGTGTTTCATTGTGGTTTTAATTTGCTTTACTCTAATGCCTAATGATGTTAACCTCTTTTCATGTGCTTGTCATCCATATATCTTCTTTGGTGAAATGTGTATTCAAATCATTCGGTCATTATTTAATTGGGTTATTACTGAGCTGTAAGAATTCAAGTCCTTTATCAGATAGATGATTTGCAAATATTTTCTCTGTCTATTCTTTCTTATTGGTGCTGTTTGAAATATATACATTTAAAATTGTTTTTTGAAGTATAGTTGATTTGCAGTGTGTTAATTTCAGCTGTAGAGCAAAGTGATTCAGTATATTCTTTTTCATGTTCTTTTCCATTCTCATTTATATGAGGATATTGAATATAGTTCCCTGTGCTATACAGTAGGACCTTGCTGTTTATCCATCCTATATATAATATTTTGCATCTGCTAATCCCAAACTGCCAATCCTTCCCTCACCCACTCCCCTCCCTCTTGGCAATCACAAGTGTGTTCTGTTGTCTGTGAATCTGTTTCCCTTTCTTAGATATGTTCATTTTGTGTCATATTTTAAATTCCACATATAAGAGATATCATATGATGTTTGTCTTTCTTTTTCTGACTTACTTCACTTCATGTGATAATCTCTAGGTCCGTCCATGTTCCTGCAAATGGCATTGTTTTGTTTCTTTTTTATGGCTGAGTAATATTCCATTGTATATACATACCATTATTGTCTGTCTGTATCTGTTCATCCGTCAGTGAACATTTAAGTTGTTTTCCATGTCTTGGCTATTGTAAATAGTGCTGCTATGAACATAGGAGTACATGTATCTTTTCAAATTATAGCTTTGCCTGGATATATGCCCAGGAGTGGAATTGCTGCATCATATGACAACAAAATTTTCCGTTTTTTTGAGGAACCTCCATACTGTTTTCCATAGTGGCTCTACCAATTTACATTCCCACCAACAGTGTAAGAGGATTCCCTTTTCTCTACACCCTCTCCAACATTTTGTAGGCTTTTAAATTATGTCCATTCATGCCAGTGTGAGGTGGTGCCTCATTGTAGTTTCGATTTGCAGTTCTCTAATAATTAGCAATGATGAGCATCTTTTCCTGTTCCTGTTGGCCATCCCTGGAGAAGTACCTATTTAGGTAGGTCTTCTGCCCATTTTTTTATTGCTTTTTTTGTCACTGAGTTATATGAACTATTTGTATATTTTGGAAATTAAGCCCTTGTTGGTCACTTCATTTGCAAATATTTTGAAGTGTATATATCTTAAATTTTGATGAAATTCAATTTGTCAAATGTTTTATTTTATCCATTGTATTTATGGTATCATTTCTCAATATTTTCTTCTTTGTTCAAAGAAAATAATTTTCATGTAAAAGTATATAATAGATTGGAAGAGGAAATGGCAACCCACTCCAGTATTCTTACCTGGAGAATCCCCATGGACAGAGGAGTCTGACAGGCTATAGTCCATGGGGTCGAAAAGAATCGGACACAACTAAGCCGCTAAAGCACATATAATAGATACATTTTTCTTCCCTCTGTACCAATTTTGAATGAGCCCCAAATTTACGATGGCAACAGTCTTCTAATCTAGTATCTGTTTGCAGGATAAAAAGTAAGTCACTGGCTGAAACTTTTTGCTCTCAGTGCAGCCTAAGTCTTCAGGCCATTATTGGGTGAGTTTTCCTGTCTCTCTATACTTTCCATCTGATTTCATGGATAACTTTCCCCCAGTGATTCACTCCTATAGCACAAGGAAAATGCTCCTTTTTTTGGAGATAAAGGCCAAGTTTTGCTCAGCTTCACTGAACCTAAAATACGACAGTGGAAGATGAAAGGCAGTCACATTTAAGAGCCCATCTGTAAAGTCAGGTAGCATGTGAGTTTACCACTCTGCATCTTACTAGCTAAAATGATCTCAGGCAACTTTAGTGTCTCCAAACCCCAGAAGGTCCTTTTATATTAATAAGATGGGGACAGTTATAAGTAGGCTAGACTTGCCCTTTGTATACTAAGCCCTCCGTCAATGTCAGTCATCATCATTGTAATCATTATTGTCACCTTTACTATTTAACTAGGACCAGCAAAAAAGAATCTCAAAGTGTCAACTTTATGAAACTTCTTTTGACTCTCAGTTTTCAAGATCCTTAGGAAATCAGAGATATTCCTTGTTACTCAGTGTGATTCCTGGACCAGCAGCATCAACATCAGGGGGAAGCTTGTTAGAAACGCAGGATCTCAGGCTCCACTCAGTTCTGTTGACCTGGGATCCACATTTTAACAAGGTGTCCGGGTGCTCTGTGTATACTGTACAGTTTGAGAAGCACTAGAAAATTCCTAGCGTGAAAGGAAGAGTGAACAGGCTGGCCTGTTACTTACCTCCTTCAACTCCATCCACCGTCTGACTGCTAAACAGTCCTCCCTTCAGGTAACAGGTACTCTTCAAGGAGATCAAGGTTTGGCTAGGGCTTTCTTCACCAGAGTAAAAGAGGTTAGGGAGAATCCTGTCTTATCTTGCTGCTGCTAAGTCACTTTAGTCATGTCCGACTCTGTGTGACCCCATAGACGGCAACCCACCAGGCTCCCCCGTTGCTGGGATTCTCCAGGCAAGAACGCTGGAGTGGGTTGCCATTTCCTTCTCCAATGATGAAAGTGAAAAGTGAAAGTGAAGCCACTTAGTTATGTCCAAATTGCAGTGACCCCAGGGACTGCAGCACCAGGCTCCTCCGTCCATAGGATTTTCCAGGCAAGAGTACTAGAGTGGGGTGCCATTGCCTTCTCCTTAGTTGCACCATTAAAGTTAATCATGGTTTCTATGAACCTCTTTCATGAGTGGGGTTACTGTACCTTTTCAAAGAAAAAGATAACAGACCATTAGCACAAACAAGATATGGACAGATAAGTAGAAGTAGTGGAGTTGGTTTTCTCCTCTGAGGAGGCAATGAACAGGCTGCTGAATCCAACTATCAAAGCTCCCAGTTAATCTTTTAAAGAGTCAACATCTGCTGAAATTTTTGTTAAAGCATGGCCCTTCAGATGGGCATTTGTGGATTCAGATCTTTCTCAAAGTTGTAGGCTTTGATGAGACAAAGTCATCTTTTCCAGAGTAAGGTAATAGAAAAGATAAGACTTGGACTACACTTAGCTGTCAAATTCATCTGTCCCCAGTCTTTAAAATGCAATGCCTCCAACTGGAAAACAAAGAGTCCCTTTTTTCTCTCTTTTTTTAAATTTAGAAGCTCCAGAGGAAACTGTGGGAAAAGTCACAGCAGAAAAATCACACATTTGGGAATTTGTTTTACTGAAGTCCAACTAGGATTTACCTCCCGTGCTCAGATCAGGGGAAGAAGGAAAAGGGAAGAAGTGTTAAATTCCGAGTTTCACAGACAGTTGAGCAGGGTCTCCCAAAGGGTTTCTTTTTCTTAGCCCCCTCCCCTCATTGAAACCAGTGTTTAAATCAGAACAGAAAGAACTGTGGTGACGATTGTTGTTCAGTCAGTCACTAAGTCATGCCCACGAGGTTGCAGAGAGTCAGACACAACTTAGCGGCTGAGCACACACACAGGACTGTAGCCCCCCCAGGCTCCTCTGTCCATGGGATTTCCCAGGCAAAAATACTGGGGGAGAAAATGGGCTGCTGTTTCCTTCTCCAGGAGATCTTACCAATCCAGGGATCCAGCCCATGTCTTCTGCATCGGCAGGCAATTTCTTTACCCGTAAGCCACGAGGGAAGCCCATAGTAACTATAGGCCACGCATATAAAAACTCTGGGGGAGAAGAAGGTCTCTAAATTGAGTCTCACAGGACAGATATGAGTTTGACAGGAGAGGAAGTGTGTCAAGAAGAAAAAACCTTCTCTTTTTTTTTAAATTGAGCTGTAATTCGCATACCGTACAAGTACCCCTGTTAAAGTGTACAGTTAAGGATTTTTTAGTACGTTTTCAAAGTTGTGCAACGGCCACTACTATCTAATTCCGCAGCGTTCATCACCCCAAAAGAATCTTAGTACTCCTTAGCAGCCATTCCCCATTCCCTCCTCCACCTGACCCCTGGCAACCGACCTACTTTCTGTAACAGGACCATTTTTAAGACAGGAAAAGAGCCAGGGTACAGGGCAGTGAAAACGACTCACACATCCCTTGCTCTGAGGATGGGGCCAGGAGTGCCCTGTGTCATCCTGTCCTCAAAAAGCCAGCTCAATTCAAATTTTCCAAAAATTAATATTTAACGATGGAAATGACATGAAAGCCAGGCTGTGGGGAATTCCAAAAAGGTAATTAAGAACATAGATGCAGGGTTTGGAATTTTATGTAGAAGTACCCTAATATTTTACAAGGCAGGCAAGGAATTTTATGACTGTAATGCATAGCATTATATTAATTAATAAAAGAAACAACCTAGTCCACTTGTCAGCTTTCTTCTTGAGGTATCTGTGGTCTTATTCACAAGAGTGAGAGCTGATGTTGAGTCCTTCGTATCCACCAGACATCAGTCTAAACCCTCAGAATGTGAAGAAAGTGCTGTCGTTCTCATCTTGCAGGTGAGGTTACTGAAGTTGAGAGAAATAAATATCCTACCTGCTGTCAGACTCATAGTAAGTGACAGAAGTAAGATGTATTCACAGGGATGTCTGACCCCAGGATCCAGCACCGTAGCCACACTTTTGCACTGTCCCTCCTCCAGCAACTGCTTCCCTCCTCCAGCAACTGCTCATCTCTTTTTCTAGGAATTCACATGCTCTGTCAGGATGCCTAACTCAAATTGAATTGCCTTGAAAATATTAAAATGTTCAGATTTAGAACTTTTCCTGGTGCAGCTGTTCAACATGAAACATTAAATAGACTGCAACTCAGGCCTGTGTTGTCAATATTGCTGGGTTCCTTTCTACCATTTTTTCGCTTTTTCTTGTTCAGTAGGAAATGAGGGAGAGGGTGGGATGATTTGGGAGAATGGCATTGAAGCATGTATACTATCATGTAAGAAATGAATCACCAGTCTAGGTTCGATACGGGATACAGGATGCTTGGGGCTGGTGCACGTGGATGATTCAGAGAGATGATATGGGGTGGGAGGTGGGAGGGGGGTTCAGGATTGGGAACTCATGTACATCCGTGGTGGATTCATGTCAATGTATGGCAAAACCAATAACAGTATTGTAAAGCAAAATAAAGTAAAAATAAAAAATTTTTAAAAAAGAAATGCTGGACAGTCTCAGCCTATGCTCCCTCTACAAACTGAAGATTGCATTTGGGTAACATTTTCTAATGAAATAATTATAAGTCTAATAATATATCACCATGTTAAGCATGTATTCAAGTCGTTTGGTCTGCTGGGAATGCAGAGGGTATGTAGAGACTGAATTTTTTTTTTTTTTTACGTTAGAAAACTTTGTTTTTCCCTTCTTTGTCCACCTGCCTTCTTGACTGAAAGTGGTTCACCCTTGACTAATTCAGGCCATTCTTCAGTCTCTGAAAGTGTTCAATGTCAGTTCAATGTCAGTGCTAGGAAGAGTGTAGCCAACATCTCATCCAGTGTTCCTGCCACTATTAGTAATGGAACACTAGCAGTAATAATTCACTGCTGATGTTTATAATAGATCATCAGTTTCTTGTGTTATACTAATGAAATTCTGTGCTTCTGTTCTAAAATGAGAGCACTTACATAAGCTGCCATGCCCTACCTGAAAGCTCAGGAAACCGGAGTAAATCTGAGGTTATTCTGTCAAGACATCACTTATATTCTGAGATGATTTCTTGATGGGGCAAAGAAAGACTGTTATCTCTAGAACCTTGGAAATTTCTTCCAACTTAGATTATGCCCATCCTTGCCTGATGGATGGGAACATTCTCTATGAAGCATGTCATGATAAAAATAGTAATAATCAACTTGGAAGCAACTGTTCTTGCTCAGTCTCCTCATTTGACAGAGGAGGAAACCAAAACTCAGAGAGGTTAGCTAACTTCTTCAAAATCACCTCAGTGGGTAGAGACCCCATCAGGACAAGCAGCCAGTGTTTCCCCATAGCAGGGAAACAGAACTGTGGCTGAAAGGGAGATGAAGCTTATGAGAGGTCTTCAGCTCCTGGTGCTCAGTAAATATCACTCACTCATGAAGATCTGTACTTATTTTCTACTATTGCTGGAAAAGAGTGCCACAAACTAAGCAGATTAAACAGCGCAAATATATTCTTTTACAGTTCTGGAATGTAGAAGTCTGCCGTGTCTCTCACGAAACTAAAATTAAGGTGTCAGCAGGGCTGCGTTCCTCTCTGGAGTTTCTCGGGAAGGATTTGTGTACTTGCTCTTCTGCCTTGTTGGCCAAATTCAGTTCTTTGCAGTTTCAGGACTGAGAGTACAGAGTTTTTGCCGTCTAAAAGCTGATGGCCCCTCGCGGCTTCTACAGGTGCCGTGTTCCTTGGTTCACGGCCCCCTTCAGAGCAATGGCTGGTCAAGTTCTTGTCACATCCCATTTCTCTGACCCTTCATGCATGGGCATATCTCTGCGTGACCACAACTGGGAAAGGCTCTTCATTTTAAGAATGCATGTTACTAAATTGGGCCCATCTGGATAATCCAGGATAACCTTCCCATCTCAATGTCTTTACCATTAATCACATCTGCAAGATTCCTTTTGCCACATAAGGTAGCATATTCAGAGTCTAGCGATTAGTGCATGGGTATTTCTGGGGGCCATGACTCTTCCTCCTAGTCCATACCTTCTAGTACCCCACCTCTACCCCAAAGAGATATCAGGGTGGACTCCCAGTTCTCTGTCTGCTGGACCTTCATAACTGGCCTCCTTCTTTTCATTAACTCCTACCTCCAGCCCCACTGGATTAAGTTCCTCTAAGGCACGGGATTATAACCATTGGTTCTCTATTCAAAATAATGGATAGCTTTTCCTTGTCTCTTTAATTGAATCTGCCTCCTCACCCTGGCATTGAGGCCTTTGGTGATGTGATATTTGGTATCAGCCTTTCTTTTTTTCATATCCCAACAAATCTCTCTTGCAGCCTCTTTTTTTTCCCACAATGGACCACTCCATGTTCCCCACACATCAGATACTTTTCACTTCCTGTACCTTTACCTGCATTTTTCCCTCTGCCTGGATTGTCCTTAGCCTCTCGTCTCTGAATTTCCTAATCCTCAAAGTTTCCCAAACTCATCTCAAATGTCACTACTTTCTTGAAGCCTTCCCTGCTTCCTCCCACCATCATTAAGGTTAGGAACAGATTTTTTTTCTGGTTTCTCATGTATCTCTTTTCCTTAACACTAAGCATTTCTGCTTCTCTGTTGCAACATAGGAAAGTATGACAAAACTCAATGACTTAAAACTACAATTTGCTGTTCGACTTCAAGAATCTCCAGGTGAAAAATGTGGTCAGGGCATAGTAGGAATGGCATGTGTTTGCTCAACGATTTCTGAAACCTTGGCTGAGTTGACTTGGTTACGTCTCTGGCTCAGTTTTTCCACAGAGCTTCTTCAGGTGCCTAACTTGGGCTTCCTCACAGCGTGGGGACCGTAGTGTAGTTGGTATGTTGACATGGTAGTCCAGGGATTCAGTAGACCAAAAGGAAAGCTCCTCATGCCTGCAAAGGCAGGTCTGGCCCTGGCCAAGCATCTCCTCTGTCTTACTTTATCACCCAAAGCAGTCACACACTGGAGTGAAGACCTCCACTTGTCTATGAAAGAAATGTCAAAAGAACCTGAGGACCTCTTTGAAATAAATCATTTTCTAGTTACTTTGTTCCGTACCTGATCTCTCGAAGACTATGAGTTGGCAGGGTGGTCCATTTAGAAGCTGCCATAGGATTCCCTGGTGGCTCAAATGGTAAAGAATTCGCCTACAGTGCGGAAGACCTGGGTTCGGTCCCTGGGTTGGGAAGATCCCCTGGAGGGGGCCATGGCAACCTACCCCAGTATTCTTGCCTGGAGAATCCCCATGGACAGAGGAGTCTGGCTACAGTCCATGGGGTCACAGAGATGGGCACGAGTGAGTGACTAAGCACAGCATATGGTGTCTAGCACATATCTTAGTCCATAACGAATAAATATGTTTAGCAGATTCTTCTTGCCAAATGTAACCATACCTAATTTTACATCCATTCCAGTGAGTAAGAAAAGATTGGGATGGGAGGAAAAGCAGGGAGGCTGGGGGGACAGGGGCTCAAATTGTTTGTTTTAAACCACCGAAAGATTTTGAAAATGACCATGTGATACGTAGATGACCGTGTTCTTTAGAGGGCAGACCGTGGGCATGACGATAGTATTTGTGATGTGAATTATGGGTAATCAGTTTGGGGTTGTATTGAACCAATCTTTCTAATTGGATTCCAATGAAGCACCTGCTTTCTGTCAAACTCCAACTTGTGCATAGGCAAATCACACAGAAA
The DNA here is from genome assembly GCF_001704415.2 of Capra hircus. NCBI lineage: Eukaryota > Metazoa > Chordata > Mammalia > Artiodactyla > Bovidae > Capra > Capra hircus. The sequence goes on from NC_030829.1 coordinate 34,931,134, forward strand.
CCCATTTCACATCGATTTTCAATGCTGCTTAATAGTTTGTTTTGCTAATTCAATCACATGTAAATCTGTAATGACCAAATCAAGTGCTTGCCATAAAACTGTTTTTTATCAGCTCTCTGCTCCAAGGTTGCATTGTATCAGCTTTTTTTTTTTTTTTAGTTTTTTATTTTTTTAATTTTAAAATCTTTAATTCTTACATGCGTTCCCAAACATGACCCCCCTCCCACCTCCCTTCCCATAACATCTCTGTGGGTCATCCCCATGCACCAGCCCCAAGCATGCTGTATCCTGCGTCAGACACAGACTGGCGATTCAATTCTTACATGATAGTATACATGTTAGAATGCCATTCTCCCAAATCATCCCACCCTCTCCCTCTCCCTCTGAGTCCAAAAGTCCGTTATTCACATCTGTGTCTTTTTTCCTGTCTTGCATACAGGGTCGTCATTGCCATCTTTCTAAATTCCATATATATGTGTTAGTATACTGTATTGGTGTTTTTCTTTCTGGCTTACTTCACTCTGTATAATCGGCTCCAGATTCATCCATCTCATCAGAACTGATTCAAATGAATTCTTTTTAACGGCTGAGTAATACTCCATTGTGTATATGTACCACAGCTTTCTTATCCATTCATCTGCTGATGGACATCTAGGTTGTTTCCATGTCCTGGCTATTATAAACAGTGTATCAGCTTTTAGAAATTAAAATTCCTCGCTTAAATGTACAGTTTTCCTTCCAAAATGAATTTAGCAGCAACCCTTCCCATTTTAACCATTATTATTTTCATGACAAAATAGGACCTTTCTCTTTTGTTAGAAGAGCATTGAAAAGGTTTCACAGAAATTTTGAAAACACATATAATACTAGTAATAAGATAATCATCATCATAAAATGGCAATTATAATTTTATAAAGAGGAAAATTATTAAAAGGCAATGTGAGGGATAAAAAGGAGAAAGATCTTTTTCATAGGCTGGAGAAAGAGCACTTCAACTGCCTAATTGCTCTGAGCTTTTCCCTCCTCAATGGCAAACCAGAGCTAATAATTGCTCTGAGCTTTTCCCTCTTCATTGGCAAACCAGTGCTAATAATATCTAACACTGTTGTTGAAAGGATTCAATGGAAAATGTACATTTCTAGAACATAGTATTCAGTAAATGTTAGCTATTATTATCATTTTTATTATGTTTTATGGTTTCTTAGGATACTTTCCCTAAAGAACTTACTTTCCAGGAATAAAGAGGAAACAAAGGAGTGATGATAAAGAAGAGGAGGGAAAGAGAGAAGGGAGGAGGGTAGAGAGAGAGAGGAGGAAGAGGAAGAAGGCAGGAAATGATGAAAGATTCAGAAGAGACATGAGGATTAGGGCCATCCGTGGAGGTGCTCCAGGGACTCTGCACTCTGCTGGGAATCAGTGACGTCTTCTTAGAGGATGCTGGCCCAAGAGAGTTTCACCTTAGAGACTGAATATGTACATGGAAAGACCGTATGTGTCAACAGAATCCTGAGCCACCTCTGTAGCAACCACCCTAGTAAGCCTAATCAAAGTCCCTTAATTTCATGACCATTTCAGGAAGCCAAAACACAACCTCTGCAGTCATCAGCTCAGATGGTTAAGACTCAGTCAGTGGTAGCCAACATCTATGTTTTTTGCCCCCCTTCCCAGCTCAGGAGTAACCAGAGCCAAGTATGCTTTCAAACCACATAAACTGCCCCATTTCTAATTAAGCAGCCCCCACCTCTCCTGTGCCAATAGCCTCCCATCAGGGCACAACTAAAGCCTTTCTCTTTCCTCACTCTAAAAAATTCCCTCTTTCCTGAGAGCCTTTGAGTCTTTGCCAAATGCGAGTGATAGTGGCTGATTCCCTTGTGTATTACTTTTCTAGGGCTGCCACAACCCATGACAGCTCAGTGGCTTATAATGCCAGAAACTTGTCCTATCATATTTCTGGAGGCTTATAGTCCTAAATCAGTAGGGCCACACTCTCACCCAAAGGACTAAAGGAGAATCTGTTTCATGCCTCCTCTTGGCTTCTGTTGTTGCCGGTAATGCTTGCTGTCCTTCATCTGTTCATGGATTAGATCACTCTAATCGTGTCCCCGTCTTTACATGGTATTCTTCCTGTGTGTCTCTTCTCATCTTCTTTTATGGACACCAGTTGTATTAGATTAAGGTCCCACCCTACTCCAGCGGCTTCCCTGGTGGCTCAGATGGTAAAGAATCTGCCTGCAGTGCAGGAGACCCAGGTTTGATCCCTGGCTTGGGAATATTCCCTGGGGGAGAAAATGACAACCCACTCCAGTATTCTTGTCTGGAGAGTCCCAGGGACAGAGGAGCCTGGCGGGCTACGATCCACGGGGTCACAAACAGTCAGACACGAATGAGCTACTAACACTACGCCAGTATGACCTCATCTTGACAGATTACATCCGCAATGACTCTGTTTCCAAATAAGATGACCCTCTGAGGTTCTGGGATGGACATGAATTTGGGGGGCATGCTGTCCCACCCAGGGTATCTTGTTATAGCCAACTCTGAATAAATAGGTACTTATTTCCACATGACATGTGAGTACATAGCTGAGGGTTAGCAGGTTAAAAGGGCAAGATGGTAGGGAGCTCACAGAGCATGTAATACGGTAAACAGTGTGCTGTGATGATTGTCCCCAGAGTTTAGTGGCCATATACATTAAGTTTATTCCTTGCCCATATCGTAGTTCATTGGAGGGGGAGGTGGGTAGTGGTCCAGGCACTGACTTGCTTAGGGGACCAGGCTTTTCCATCTTTGTCTGAACTCTGTGAGACCACACCTGTTCTAAGGGAAGCAGACGAATGTAGCATTGCTGGCTGCCAGGAAGAAGAGGAGGACATACTGGCAGTGGCCTGAAGCCCAGTGCAGAGAAGAGAAGGGCTCATTTCTATTCACTCTCCTCCCCTATCCTATGGCCAGATGTGCTGGGAACCCCAAACTGCAGGCCTCATGAGGGACTCCTCTGAAGGCCACCCTCTAAACTGTGCCTAACTTCCAGAGAATGAGCAATTCATAAAGGATAATTCCTCTGAGGGAGTGTTGACATTTTACCATCAGATTTTCCCCAAAGGAATGAATCTCTAATGGTAAAATCACCGCACTTGGAAGTAAGACTGCAGGGTGGAGTTAGAGAAGAAGATCACAGTGAATAGAGACCTTTATCCTTACCTAAGAGTTAGGCCAACCCAGCAGGGCACTCCCAAAAGGGGTTTAGCAATCAGGTAGAGGGGCTTCCCTGATAGCTCAGTTGGTAAAGAATCAACCTGCGATGTAGGAGACCCCAGTTCTATTCCTGGGTCAGGAAGATCCACTGCAGAAGAGATAGAGTACCCACTCCAGTATTCTTGGGCTTCCCTGGTGGCTCAGCTGGTAAGGAATGCGCCTACAATGCAGAAGACCTGGGTTCGATGCCTAGGTTGGGAAGATCCCCTAGAGATGGGAAAGGCTACCCACTCCAGCATTCTGGCCTGGAGAACTGCATGGACTGGGGTTGCAAAGAGTTGGACACGACTGAGCGACTTTCACTAGAGGGCCTTTACCAGAGCCCGGTGTGATCCTCAGCTTAGATATTTACCATCTATGTGAACTAGTGCCTGTGTCTTTAACATCTCTGATCCTTTATGGCCTCATCTATAAAATCGGGCAGAAAGAAAACCTGCTTCATTGATGGCCTGTGAGAATTAGACAAAGTAAAACAAATTATGTTCTCAGTGAGCAATAGCCATTGATCCCCAGCAAGAGCAGCTTCATTTTCTTTCTTTCCAGTGATGATGAAACTTACATTCAATTTCCAGTTCTAAGTATCTAAACACCTAATTATATTATCCAGCACGTGCACTCTTCCAATCAGTTGAGAATTCCAACCTGGGAAGGCCCTGCTGTCTTCATCCTTGTGTTACCCTCCCACTCACTCCACTCATCTGTCAAAGTAGTGCTTTGTATGTAGTAAATGCTCAATAGAAGCTTCATTAAAGACCTAGGTCCTAAGAAACCAAGGTGATCCTTGAATCATTTTAATGGCTTATAATTAATGTGATGAGTGAAACATGGTCAGTGCTTCAGCTTACTGCTACAGGGGTCTCTGTAGAAGAGACAGCAGATTTTAACTTTGGAATCCTGCATTTAGGCATCGACGCCTTTGCCCTCATGGCCACAGGGCCCTTTGGGACTTTGTCATCTGAAATAGATGCTTAGGGAACACAGCATCCAGCATGCAGCCTCAGCTTCAGGCCTCTGGAGTAGAATTTTTCTTTACAAAACTCCCTTCAGCCTGAGAATCTGGTGTGGTGAAGTCCACAGGAGCCTGACAGTACCTGGGACGTGATGACCATCACATGTTAGGTCGTCACTGGGCTACTCACCTGGAGATCCCGAAACTCACTCATCCAACTTTCAATCTGCACTTGGGAAGACAGAAGCTCTTCCCATGGGTCCTTAGTGGGACGAAAATGTCACTGTTCAAGACTGAAAGATTGTGACTTAAGGAAAACATCCCTTGAATATATGAACATCATGGTGTTCACCCATGTGTGCCACTTGGCTGACCCTCAGAGCCTCAGGGAACATTCTCCTGTGATCCTGGGGCTCTATGGCCCTGCTTACAAAGCTGATAACAGCACAGGTTTGTTCTCTCATGTGTGTACCAGAAGTCCCTTTCCTTCACACCCTCACGAGGCATGGCATTTAAGAGCTGCTTACTGTCTTAATTATACATGAGAGAAAATCATGAGCCCTAGTTGTTTGACCTTTTCATAAGAAAACGTGGAAATGCTTAGTTTAACTCAAGATGAAATTTTTGATTTCTGAAAAATTAGTGTGCTTAAGTCCAAGAATTATAGGCATTAATCAGTTATAGCCAGCGTTGGTATTTAGGAAACTCTATTCTATTTTAGATAAGAGAAATTAGGTTATGGTTGGTTTTTCATTTTCTATAACTTACCACTCCTCTGGGGCAGTGGCTGGGTGATATTATTTTTTTATCTCTGTAGCCCCTGAGCTTGGCATAAGGAAAGATTTGCAGGAGATCAGTTGAGGGAGCTGTGCTTTGTACTACTGGAGGGTTTTGCCTTGTGGTTTATCCTGGTTCTTACTCTGTGAGTATCTGAGGCCAGTGGGAGCTGTTTACACAGTGAAGAATCAGTGAAGAAAACAGACCAGATCTCTGTCCTCATAGAATGGGTATTCTGGCAGAGGGAGACCCCAAATGAACAGATAAACTAATGTATGAACAAGAAAACCTTAAAATAGCACTAAACATTATAGAGTTGTTTTAAAAGATGATGGGAGAGATACGAAAGGTGGGGAGGGGAGAGGCAACTTGAGCTGGACGCACCAGGAAAGGCCTCTGAGACGTGAACTGAGCTTGAGGACAAGAAAGCATACCCATGAGAAGCTCTAAGGCAGAGAGAGGATGACCCGTGGCCACACCCTACCTGATAGCAACTTTTGTGTGGCCTGCCAACTAAGAATAGGTTTTTCATTTTCAAATGGGCGAAACAAATTTAACGTAGAGGATATTGTGTGACACAGAAAAGTCATAGGAAATTCAGATTTCTGAGTTCACAAAGGTTTATCCAAACAAATCCACGTCCGTTCACTTCTATACCATCTGTGGCTACTTGCATGTTACAGCGGCAGAACTGAGTAGTTACAACAGAGAACTGATGGTGCCCAAAGCCTAAAAGATGAACTAAGGAGAAAGCATGCTGACTTTGGTCTAAGAAAAGAACTTTTGGACAAAAGACCCACACATGCTGAGTCCCAGTACAAAAACTCAGGGGACGGCAGGGAAACTGGGAATAAGATGGAAAGATGACATCAGAGGGGCAGAGACCAGATCCTGTGGACACTGTGTATTTGTCATCTGACCATACACTTCTGTGCATTACAAGTAACATGCGTTTGTCTAGTCTCTACCCCAAACATTTACAAGTTCCTGAAAACAAGGCAATGGTTTCTAGCCGTAAATGAACATATACCCCATCCTCCTGCTTGGTCTGGGAGCTTATGAACCTTCTTCCTGCCTCCTTTTAAAAACTCAGAGCAATGGTTTCTCAACTAACAGTTAGATCAGAATCCTGGCTCTGCTGCTTACTGACTCTGTGACCTTGAGCAGATTGCTTAACCTCTCTGTGCTGCGGTTCCCTCACTGATAAAGTGGGCTGTTATTACCCAGTTTAAGGATTTCTGTGAAGATTCAGTGAGATACTACAAAGACAGTGCTTGATAAGTGCTGCCTTGAGCGGCTGCTGAGATTCTTCTTGAGTAAAAACATCACTGGACAAATGTGGATTCCTGACCCCGCCCCTAGGGATTTGATTCAGTGAGTCTAGGGTGAGGCCCAGGAATCTGCCACAAGCTGAACCACATGTTGAGAAATATACCACCCCAGGAAGACAGGTGCGAGGCCGCCTGGCCTGGCCCAGGGCATTGATAAACAGTAACTGTTTATCACTAAATGGGTTGGAAGTCCGGGGATGGGATTTTTTTTTTTTCTATGCAAGTCCAAGTCTGAGATTAAATGAAGAAATGGAAGTGGAGGCAAGGGTGGAGATGGAGTGAGCTTCAAACCAACCCCACTCTGAAAATAATATTAAGTACTCTCCTATTGTAGGCAAAGGCAGAAGGGGGCATCACCAACGCAATGGACATGACTCTGAGCAAACTCAGGGAGACAGTGAAGGACAGGGGAGCCTGGCGTGGTGCAATCCATGAGGTTACAAAGAGTCAGACGTGACTGAGCGACTGAACAGCACCACCAGGGGCCTATGCAGATTAAGTTGTCTATAGAACAAGAGTTCCCGTCCTTAATTCTCTGTAAATCCAAGAATCTCTGTGGGTTTGTCACCACCTTTGTGGATGGTAGTCCTTGCATTGTACTTCCCGGGGGAGATATTACAAAGGGAGACGGGGCTTCTCCCCTACCGCCCTCCCCCTCTAGTCACAGTCACCAGGGCCAGGAAGGTGAATGGCTGAGACATTAGGGAGTAGTGAGGATGGCCCCTCCTCCCCAGCGAATTATGGTCACACAGGAATGCAGACTGGGAATGGCTAGAGAGTCCTGTTTTCAAAATGAAGCCACATATCCAGATTTTTGTGCAATACATTCCCATTAATAAATGTTGGCGAGTAATTCAGTTTTCTTCTTTTTTTTAAACCTCCATACAGGCCAAACAAAACACATCTGCTGGCTGGATCAAGCCTGTGGGTGGGCTTCTAATTTGCAACCTCTGGTCTAGACTGACTAATTCAAGCTTTGGAACCTGCACCGCCACTCCCATTCTGCCCTGTGACCTGGTGGAGGGACAGGATCTCTGCTAGGGCAGTGGCTCACAAACCTAACTACACATTAAAGTCTCTCCTAGCTACCTGGGAAAATAAAACATGTCCTGATGCCCAGCTCCATGTCAAGAGGTTCTGATTTGACTGGTGCACTGAGGCTCACCAGCAAATATCCAATCAGATTTGAGCTTCCCAGAGCAAGGGCAAGAGCAAAGAGCCATGTTTGGAGGAGATGTTCTTGGAAAGAGAGTGCCTAGAAGTCTGAAAATCAAGGCCAGGCCAGAAACCCCTGTCAACATGTGAATTTGCCTTGCTTCCTGCAGCTCTGTATAACAGTCACGCGAACAGCTATGAGGAGTTTGACCTTGATAAAAGTTTTGTCTTCCAGTTTCCTTCAGATATCTCCAGGCCATCACTACATTCTCCCAGCCTAGTGCAGGCAGCGGCAATGATGGCGGTGGTTTTGTGGTGGGGGGAGGGGGGGTGGAATAAGGAACGAAGGAAAGACATCTTGTTCTGCTGATCTCCTCCACAAATGCTCACGCAGAGAAGCAGCATCCCCCTGATGGGGCTGAAGACTCTGCAACCTGAGAGGCTGTGTCAGACTTCCTAAGCTGCAGAGTTAAGGCATATCACCTCTTTTCCCCATTCCAGAGGAAAGGGACTGCTACAGTTGGGGTGAAGGGGTAATACTTAAGCGATGAACATCTTTGATACCTAGCCCAGGGTTTAGCCCATGGTGGCCCATGAATGTTTGTTGAAGGAATGGAGAGAAAGAGAGAATATGGGGGAGTCAGTGACTGTCTTTACTGCCTTTCTGCCCTTTGAGGCAGTTCTTACTCCTCTTCCTCCCTCCCCATGAGCAAACCGGGGGTCTGTATGGGAACTGGGTCCACGAAACTTTGTTTTCCATGAGCTGCTGGGCTTTCCAGCAAGTTCACAAGTTGCCAGTGTGGTTTCATACAAAGGCTTCACTCACATATATTAATTTGCCCTTAACACACAGGAAGACACCAGCGAGATTTTATAGTGTGTGGAAGGTTTTTTGAACCAGGAACCAGATTCCCAGTTTCCCTTGCACCTAATCTGTTCCCTTTGAAGTCAACAGGAGCCCTGCTCAGGGTGTCTAGAAAAAAACAAGGATCTGGTCTAAGTGAATTGTTAGGAAAATGCATTAAAGTGCTAAAGTTAGATTATGTTACCCAGAAAAAATATACTTTGGCCAACAGAAACTGCAATCAGAGCCATCTGAAGGGGGTCCTGTGGTCAGAGAAAAAAAGAAAACACATTTAAAAAATTCAATTAATGTGTTCAGTTGCCTCAAAGGAAATAAAGGCCCATTGTCTTTCATGTGTTTAAAATACGAATCGCCAATTAATGATGAGATTGGCAAATTGCTCTACAATTAAAAACATAGAAATGTTGTTTAAGGCTATTAGAATAATTGTCATATGTTAATTATGGGTGGATGGATTTTGCCAGCAACTACCTTTTCAGTTTGAGCTTTTCTGAACAGAATCCAAATCCATAAAGACATTGATATAATAAAAACTGTCTTCCTTGTTGGCGTGCCTGCTGTATTTTCAGTGTCTTTTAAAGTATGTAATTATTTTTAATTAGGTCTCCATAAGAAAATTTCTTAATACATGCTTTACTGCTGCTGCTGCGCTGTGCTCAGTCATGTCTGACTCTGTGCGACCCCACGGACTGTAGCGTGCCAGGCTCCTCTGTCCACGGGATTTCCCAGGCAAGAATGCTGGAGTGGGTTGCCATTTCCTCCTCTAGAGGATCTTCCCAACCCAGGGATTGAACTCGCTTCTCCTGCATTGGGGCAGGTGGATTCTTTACCACTGAGCCACTTGGGAAGCCCATATGCTTTACTAGGTCATCCTTAAAGAACCTCATAATTAATGTGAGGGGAGAGATGTATAGAAGGAATTGAATATGAGGTAAACCTTGGTTTAGATATTAACTAGCTGGGTATTTTGGGCAGATTGCTTAGCTTTTCTGCATCTCAAAGTAAAAAAAAAAAATGAAAAATATATACCTTACAGGGTTGCTGGGGCTTTGTATGGGATAATATTTATATATCGCCATGTATTGTGTCTGGTGCTCAGCAGATGCTCGATAAAAATAGTTATTGTTTTTCTAGAAATAGTGGTGAAAGTAACTCAAGTTGGCATGTCCTGTCAACCATTTCATTACAGTAAAATCCTTGCAGTTACTGTTCTCACAACTAGGATGTCATGTGTAAACATTCAGATTATTCCCTGCACAATGTCTGGGATAGTCATTGACATTGATGTTTATGTGACTAGTGCCCTATTGTGCACAGAGTTGTGCAGTGTGCAACCTTCACAACTGTACATTGGTGCTCTGCTTGTGAGCAGATCCTAATTTTCAGTCCTTTTTAATCTTTGTTCTTTAGATAAACATGTCCTGTTTTTCTTCACTAGACCTTCCCCAAGCTGGACTTTTTCAGCAGTTTTTGTCAGAAGTTAGTGGATTTCTATCTATAGGCCTAATCTGGCCTGCAGCCTGTATGTGTAAATGCAGTTTTATTGAACTATAGTAATACTTATTCATTTATGCATCATATACAGCTACTTTTGAGCTGCAGTGACCCAGTAGAGTATTTGCAAGAAGGACTCTATGGCTGACAAAGTATTTGCTCTCTCACCCTTCTCTAGGAAAGTTTGTTGACCTCTGGTGTTGATGAATGTCTAGCCAAATTATGTTTATCATGATTCCAGGCAAAGTTAATGGTTGATGCTTGTCTGTTTGTTTGTTTCTCTCTCACACCGCTTGCATTTCTTAGTCAGGAGGTGGGGTAGATGTTTTTCTTGATCCTAGTTGCCACTTCCAGACCATTCGCCTTCCTTTCTCCCCCAAATCCCTACAGCTCTGAAACTCATGATTTTAGATTCTCCCATACCCTTCCTTGATTCCTTCTTGATTTTAGCTTGTGCTTCATCCAGCCCGGCATTTTGCATGATGTAGTCTGCATATAAATTAAAAGAGCAGGATGACAATATAGAGCCTTGATGTACTCCTTTCCCAATTTGGAACCAGTCCATTGTTCCATGTCCAGTTCTAACTGTTGCTTCTTGACCTGCATACAGATTTCTCAGGAGGCAGGCCAGGTGGTCTGGTATTCCCATCTTTTGAAGAATTTTCCACAGTTTGTTGTGATCCACACAGTCAAAGGCTTTGGCATAGTCAATAAAGGAAAAATAGATGTTTTTCTGGAATTCTTTATGCTTTTTTCTATGATCCATTGGAGGCTGACAATTTGGTCTCTGGCTCCTCTGCCTTTTCTAAATCCAGCTTGAACATCTGGAAGTTCTTGGTTCATGTACTGTTGAAGCCTAGCTTGAAGAATTTTGAGTATTACTGTGCTGGTGAGTGATATGAGTGCAATTGTGCGGTAGTTTGAACAATCTTTCTGGAAAATCCCATGGATGGAGGAGTGTGGCAGGCTACAGTCCATGGGGTCACAAAGAGTCAGACACGACTAAGCAACTTCACTTTCACTTTCACTTTGAACGATCTTTGGCCATTGCCTTTCTTTGGGATTGGAATGAAAACTGACCTTTTCCAGTCCTGTGGCCACTGCTGAGTTTTCCAAATTTGCTGGCATATTGAGTGCAGAACTTTTACAGCATCATCTCTTGGGATTTGAAATAGCCCAGCTGGAATTCTATCACCTCCACTAGCTTTTTCGTAGTGATGCTTCCTAAGGCCAACTTGACTTCACATTCCAGATGTCTGGCTCTAAGTGACTGATCTCACCATCTTGGTTATCTGGGTCATGAAGATCTTTTTTGCATTGTTCTTCTGTGTATTCTTGCCACCTTTTCTTAATATCTTCTGTTTCTGTTAGGTCCATACCATTTCTGTCCTTAATTGTGCTTATCTTTACATGAATTATTCACTTGGTATCTCTAATTTTCTTGAAAAGATCTCTAGTCTTTCCCATTCTATTGTTTTCCTCTATTTCTTTGCACTGATCACTGAGGAAGGCTTTCTTATCTCTCCTTGCTATTCTTTGGAACACTGCATTCAGATAGATATATCTTTCCTTTTCACTTCTCTTCTTTTCTCAGCTATTTGTAAGGCCTTCTCAGACAACCATTTTGCCTTTTTGCATTTCTTGTTCTTCGGAATGCTTCCCATCATAATTCTTGGTAATTTTCATATTGTTTTCATAAATGGTATTTACATTATCCTGGCCTCTCAGGTCTTGAATTAGATCACCTCCAGTGATTTTGCTTTTATTCCACATTCAACAAGATCCGCTGGAGTACCAGACCTCCTCCTTCCATACTCTCTCAACTGCTGACTGCCGTGGTCCCCAGACTAGTATTCAACAACTGGAGCAACTCCTGCCCAATCTGGCCTCCTGGCTCGCTCCCTTAGCGCTCAAATTCAAGAAATCCCAAACCCTGGGCCTTATCGTACTGATGCCACACCACCTTTCTCACTGTCCCTCACCCCTTTCTGTCTTTCATGTCCCTTACTGCCTGGCTTACACATCATGGCCTTTTGTTCTAATTACTGTTTAACGTATAGTCTCAAGTTCCCCTGCCCCTTCACTGCTTTGTAAGGATCTTCCAGCAAATCTTGGGTTCTGGTGATGTCCAATACTGGACCCAGCTGCAGCTAAGCCCAGGAATTTGACTAAACAGATACATACAGCCATGCCCACTTTCATCCATGCCCTCTAACCTCAAGTAGACATGTATGTTTCCTGATCATCTCACTCCATGTCTCTCATTTCCATTCTCATAGATGATTTTTTCATACCTCCTGGTGGCTCACTGAGCCTCTGACCCCTCTACCTGTATTCTCTTTCTCAGTGATCTTGCCTCCTATTTCACTAAGGCAGAGAAGCCCCCAGAATAGAACATCCGCAGACTCCCACCACCAGAGCTATTTGCTTCTTTGCCATTTAATCTGCCTTCCAGCTTATTTACGGCTCTGTGATCCTGGGTAAGACCATCCTCTCCATTTGTCCACAAGACTCCATCACCTCTTGCCTATTCAAAAATATCTGAATTCTTGAATTCAGTTCTCCACACTTCTCTCCTTCCCTTAGTACATTATTGGTTCTTCCCACTTTGTACAAGAATATTTCCATCATTACAAGTATCTTATATCCTCCCATCTTTTGACTCCATTTCCCTCTTTGACCACCCCATTTCTTTTTTTAATTGATTTATTTTTAATTGAAAGGATAATTGCTTTATAATATTGTGTTGGTTTCTGCCATACATCAACATGAATCAGTCATAGGTATGCATATGTCCCTTCACTTTTGAACCTCCCTCCCACTTCCCACCCCATCCCATCCCTCCAGGTTGTCAGAGCACCAGGTTTGAGATCGCTCCATCATACAGAAAATTCCCATTGGCTATCTATGTTATATATGGTAATGTATATATTTCCACACTACTCTCTCAATTTGGCCCACCCTCCCCTTCCCCCACTGTGTCCACAAGTCTGTTCACTAGCCCTGTGTAGAGGTTCATCAGTACCATCTTTCCAGATCCATATATATGCATTTATATGCAATATTTGTTTTTCTCTTTCTGACTTACTTCACTCTGTGTCATAGACTCTAGGTTCATCCACCTCACTAGAACTGACTCCAGTGTGTTCTTTTTAATGGCTAACACTCCATTGTATATGTATACCACAGCTTCTTTATCCATTCATCTGTCGATAGACATCTAGGTTGTTTCCATGTCTTAGCTGTTGTTAATAGTGCTGCAATGAACACTGGGTATATCTGTCTTTTTCAATTATGGTTTCCTCAGAGTATATGCCCAGTAGTGGGATTGTTGGGTCCTATGGCAGAGACATTACTTTGCCAACCAAGGTCCGTCTAGTCAAGGCTATGGTTTTTCCAGTGGTCATGTATGGATGTGAAAGTTGGACTGTGAAGAAAGCTGAGCACCAAAGGATTGATGCTTTTGAACTGTGGTGTTGGAGAAGATTCTTAAGAGTCCCTTGGACTGCAAGGAGATCCAACAGTCCATTCTAAAGGAGATCAGCCCTGGGTGTTCTTTGGAAGGAATGATGCTAAAGGTGAAACTCCAGTACTTTGGCCTCATACGAAGAGTTGACTCAATGGAAAAGACTCTGATGCTGGGAGGGATTGGGGGCAGGAAGAGAAGGGGATGACAGAGGATGAGATGGCTGGATGGCATCACCGACTCGATGGATGTGAGTCTGAGTGAACTCTGGGAGTTGGTGATGGACAGGGAGGCCTGGCGTGCTGCAATTTATGGGGTTACAAAGAGTTGGACACGACTGAGCGACTGAACTGAACTGAACTGATGGTAGTTTTATTCCTAATTGGATTTCTTTTTTTTTTTTCAAACTTTAAACCTTTTACTTTGTATTGAGGCATAGCCAATTAACAGTGTTGAGGTAGTTTTAGGTGAATAGCAGAGGGACTCAGCCATACATATGCATGTATCCATTCTCCTCCAAACTCCTCTTCCATCCAGGCTGGCATATAACATTGAGTAGAGTTCCATGTGCAATACAATAGGTCTTTGTTGGTTATTTATTTTGAATATAACTGTGTGTACATGACCTTCCCAAACTCCTTAACTATCCCTTTTCGCCAGCAGCCATAAGTGTGGTTTCTAAGTCTGTGAGTCTCTTTCTGTTTTGTAAGTAAGTTCATTTGTATAATTTTTTTTAGAGTCCACATATAAGGGATGTCATGCAATATTTCTCCTTCTCTCTCTAACTTGCTTCACTCTCTAGGTCCATCCAAGTTACCGCAAACAGCTTTATTTCATTCTTTTTAATGCCTGAGTAATACTCCATTGTACATATGTACCACGTCTTTTTATCCATTCTTCTGTAGATGGTCATTTAGACTGCTTCCATGTCTTGGCTATTGTAATCAGTGCTGCAGTGAACACTGGGGTCCATGCATCCTTTCAGATCATGTTTTTATTCAGATATATACCCAGGAGTGAGATTTCAGGGTCATATGGTAGTTCTGTTCCTAGTTTTTTAAGAAATCTCTATACTGTCTTCCATAGTGGTTGTATCAATTTACATTCCCACCAATAGTGCAAGGGGGTTCCCTTTTCTCCACACTCTCTCCAGCACTTGTTATCTGTAGATTTTTTGATGATGGCCATTCTGACCCGTGTGAGGTGATACCCCATTTCTGTTTTGATTTGCATTTCTCTAACAGTGATCACTGTTGAGCATCTTCTCATTTGTTTATTAGCCATTTGTGTGTCTTCTTTGGAGAAATGTCTGTTCAGGTGTTCTGCCCATTTTTTGACTGGGCTGTTTGTTTTCCTGATGTTCAGCTGTATGAGCTGCTTATATATTCTGGAGATTAATCCTTTGTCAGTTGTTTCATGTACAGTTATTCTCTCCCATTCTAAGGGTTGTCTTTTCATCTTGTTTACTGGTTCCTTTGCTGTGCAGAAGCTTTTATGTTTAATTAAGTCTGTTTGTTTATTTTTGTTTTTATTTCTATTACTCTAGAAAGTGTGACTACCCCATATCTCTGTTCCCCTTTGTAGGACAACTCCTCAGAACTGTTGTCCATCCTCATGGTGTCCAATTTTTACCTTCAGTTCACTTTTTAACATTCTTATCATGCTTTTGTTACCTTTACTCCACCCGAAGAGCTCTTGCCAAGGTGACAGATGAAATCTGTATTGCTAAATCAACGGTCAGTTTGTAGTTCTCACTTTGACCTTATGAAAGAATTTGACATGGTTGACTGTTCTTCCACTTAGCTTCCAGAACACCATGTTCTCATCATATCTCAGTCATGGAAAAGAACAATCTAAAAGACCCTGAGGTGCATTTGGAGTGATTGTATGGAATGCAAAAGGAGACTCCTTTTGTAGAAGCCTCACCCTTGCAAACTGGATGCTTTATCTGAGACTAGACCGCCCTCTTGTTCCTGTGGTGCCCCAGTGGCTAAAAGGGCAGGTTACCTGTAATTCCTCAGCCTCAGTTTTTGTATCAGTAAAGTGTAGATGGAAATACGTGCTACGTAGTCTTATTGTTAAAAATAAATGAATTTGTGTTAGAGAAAGCTTGGGATCCTAATTACAAACCCAAATGCCTGCCAGGATGGAGAGAAAGAAAATAAAAATTAGGACAGTCAGCAGATGGCTAGCCCCTAAAGTTAGGTCATATTTAGATTTTGCAAATAAACACACCAGGTCAAATAGACCATACCTGAAGGCCAAGTTTGGCCCACATTTTTCATGGGCTGTGGCTGAGACATGGTGAATATTCGGTTAACATTAGACTCCCTTTCTTTCAGAAACTCACTTTGATCAGTCAGTCATTCAGTCACCCTACTATGTTTCATGCCCGTGACATTCATTCAACACCTGTGTCTTCAGCCCCTGTTGTGCCAGGCACTGTGCAAGGTCAAGTGGTGGTCCCTTCTCTCAGGCTCTATTTCTCCTATTAGAGAGGTTGACTGACAAATTGGGAAAATAGTAGCTGTAAAAGAACCATGAAAAAGTGTTATGAAGACAAAGGGATGTGATTAACAAGAAAGAAAAAAGTGGAAGAGGAGCTGGGAGTCTCCTGTAATAAAAAGGAAGTATATGAGGATGATGGCTAAGTTCTGGAGGCTTGAGTTTCTGGAGCTTGAGTTCTGGAGTCTAATTTCCTACCTCTGTGACCTTAGGCAAGTTTCTTATTCTTCCTGTGTGTCAGTATTCTACAGGCAGGCCTCGTTTCATTGAATTTCACTTCATTGCACTTCACAGATACTGTGTTTTTTACAAATTGAAGGTTTGTGGTAACCCTACGACAAGCAAGTCTGTTGGCACCATTTTTTCCAACAGCATTTGCCTGCTTCATGTCTCTGTTGTCACATTTTAGTAGTTCTCACCGTATTTCAACCTTTTCCATGACTATTATATTAATGTTTGTTATGTGCTGTGTGATCAGTGACCTTTGATGTTAGTACTATGACTCACTGAAGTCTCAGATGATGGTTAGTGTTTTTTAGTAATAGTGTGATAGATTATAGTCCAGGTAAACATCCTTTTTCTTTTTCTTTTCCATGATGGTCTGTCGGTTTATCACAGGATTTTGAGTATAGTTCCCTGTGCTTGTTGTTTATCCATTCTGTATATAATAGTTTGCATCTGCTAATCCCAAGCTCCCTATCCATTCCTGGCCTTCTTCTGGCAACACTTATATATGCGCTGGGAAACTACAACCCCACATGACTTGCTTTACTGAGCTGGTTGGTAGTTAAACCCATATAATCTCTGAGGTATGCCTGTATGTTACAAATGAAGATGATAATAGGCCCTATCTCATGGGACTGTTGAGAAGGTTAAGTGAGTTAATGCATTTAAAGTACTGAGGTCATTCACTGGTATAGTTGTTTCTCAGGTAGATCAGCTGGCTATACGGCAGGCACAGGGATCTAGATGTGAATTTGGAAACTAGGGTTCTAATAAGGTAACCAATTTACGCTGATTCACCCAGAACTTTCCCTGTCTTATTGCTGGAAGTCATGTGCCCTGAGAAACCCCTCACTTCTGGGCAGAACTAGATGGTTGGTCACCCTAAGTCTGCTTCCAGCCACTGACTAGCTCTGTGACTTTGAGGCCATCTTATGCCATCTCTATAAAATGAGGAGTTCAGACTAGTCAGGTAGTTCTCAAACTTCATCATGTATGAAAATCTGTTGTTAAAACATGGGATGCCAAGCCCCACCCCCAGAGTTTCTGATCCAGTAGGTGTGAGGTGGAGCCTGACCCACGGTCGTGAAGGTCCATTTGTCTTCCAACAGTGTATGATTCTGTGACTGCTTCCTGTGACCTGCTCATGGTCTGTATGAGAACATGAGGTTCAGGTACAGAGAACCATGTCAGTCAGTCATGTATTCTTTCAGCACTACTTCTTGGATACCTGCTGTTTGTCAGTTTGTGTTCTAGCTGCTAGAGATCTAGCAGTCCACCGAATCAAAAGCAGGGGACTCGGCTCTACACCCTGCACTGCCCTGCCTCTCCTCTGTCATGCACAGGGAAGGCTCTGAGGTGACGAGAACTGGAGAAGAGGGTAAGATAACACACAGAAGCAGTAAGCTCTGCCTTAGAGACCTTAAAGGCAAGCATACCGCCACCTGGTTAGAGAGAGGGGTGAGAGGAGTTACAACGCCTCATTGCCTACAGAACACCCACACCCAGGCTTCCCATCTTAGTGTCAAGGACTTCTATGGCCAAGACTCTTTTTTTTTTTTTTTTTTTTTGAGATTTCTCCATTTGTCTCTTATGAAAAATAGCGTTCTCACTTTAAGCCTTAGCTGATATTTTTTTGAGAAAGAATAGGACGTCCACAATGTCATCCTTTCAAATATTTTATTTTGCTGCCCACTACGTGGGAGAAGCTACCTTTTATAAATAAGCAGGTATCCTGCATTTCTCTCACACCAAGTTCCAAGTGAGGAGGAAGAGAGCTTGTTTTGTGCCCTGATGAAGAGCCAGAATATTTATTACCTAGTAAGTTTTGTTCAGCCTCTTAAGTCAGTCAGCACATTTCATTCAATCAAGGGCCCTGACAAACATGCCAGGAAGGTCAAGTGATAACATTCATTTTTTGGGCACTCCTAATGACAGGTTCATTTGATTGGATTTAATTCCCCACCCTCCCCCCGTCTACTCACATGTTATTACATGTCCTCTTAGCCACATTTGTTGTTTCAGATATCTACTGCGGCATAACCCATCATCCCAAAACTTACTGGCTTAAAGGAAGGTCTGTTTTTATTGGTTCCTATTTTGTGGGTCAGGAATTTGGGCCAGGTTCAGTGGGGATGGCATATCTCTGCTCATGTGGTGCTGGCACACATGTGTTAGAACTGGCGCAGTATCACTTCTACCATGTTCTGTTGGTCAAAGCAAGTCACAGAACCAATCCAGATTCAAAGAGGGAGAGAAAATATACTCTACATCTTGATGGAAGAAATTATTGGTGGCCATTTTTGCAGGTGATTAACCTATATCCTTGCCTTCTTAGTTAATGCACTTCAAAGAAGAAAAAAGTGTTTTTTATGTAGGGAGGGAGTCTGGTGACAAGACAAAGTCTTTCTAAATATCTAAATCCAAGAAGAGTGTCAGAACTCCCTCAGGGAAATGAGGATATTTAAATGATTACCTAAAGAATGTAGCTCATGGAGGACAGTGACAGTGAAAAGCATACTATGTATATGTCTGGCTATACATTTACGATAAGTTTGAAGTGTGTCAAAAACCCCAGCATCCTTTTGGAAACAAATACAACAGGCCATAAAATTCTCAAATGCTTCTTATTAGCCTGAATAAAGGAGAACTGAATGGCACGGAGGATTTGACCAGAATCTCATGGGCAGCAGATGTTTTGAATGCTCTTCCGTTAAGGGGCAATAAGGCAAACCACATGCCTGCCTATATTTTGGGAATTATTTTATTGAGGGCTTGTGAAAATATGGAAAATGTAAACATATACACATAAGCATATGAAAATGCATTAAGTGTGGTCTGTCCTCTTGGCAGTGATGGGAGAGACAGAGGAGGTTTATATATGGGATGTGTAAGGCAACCTGATACTTCTTAAACTTTGTGTGTGCAAGCAAGTCATTTGGGGACCTTGTTTCAAAGCAGATCCTGATCCATTGGGTCTGGGTGGGAGCTGAGATTGGAGTGTCTGACACGCTCAGGTGCATTTATGCTGCTGGTGCACAGAACAGAAGAGCAAGCCTGTATTAGATGGTAGATGGAAGAGGTTGCTGATACGCTTCCCTGTTCACAGGGCAGCAAGGGTCAGGTAGCAAATGTTGCCTCCGTGCCTACCACGTGCCTGACGCTGGGCTAAGTTCGGGCTCTGAACTTAATGAGCTGCCAGTCTAGGAGGAAAGATAAACACAAAAAAATGATTGCAATAGAAACTGCTGAGGGAACAGCGGGTTAACTGTGATTCTGATAATTTATCTGTCAATTAGCAGAGGCTTTGATTCCTGAACCGCCTAACAAGGATGTGGCTTGGGTTGGTTGATTGACTAGAGTCTTGGAGTCTTCATCTATAAAATGATCTTTCCAATGCCTACCTCACAGAATTCTTAGGTGACTTCAGTAAAAATTAAGCCATAATGCCATATAATGCCTAGTGCATAGTAACTGGTCAGTAATGATTAACCTTTATTATTATACAAATCCTGCCATGTATGGTGGGGGGAAAGACCAATATATTCATCTGTAAAATATTTTGCTTATTAATCAGAGAGAAAATTCAGGAAAGTGATTCACCACTGTTGAAGAGGAAAGAAATTTCATCCATTCTCACAGGATCCTTGAAAAACAAGCAACATGAACATCTCTTAAGACATTTTCTGAATATAAAGCGTGTATGATGATGGTTGAAATGGATTTAAGGTTCTATTTTTTCTTGACTCTGTGGGACCTTGACATGTCGTTTAACCTCAGCTTTCTCATCTATAAAGTGGAAACAATAACAATTGTCATATTTGAAGTTTATGAGGCTCAAATGTCATAATGAATCTTTGGTGTCCTCACAGCCGGTTTGAATCTTGGCCTTGTCACTTATTAGCTTGTGTGACCTTGACCATTTTTCTCAACTTCTACCTCACTAAAAAAGTACGTAAAGTACTCTGCCAAGGGACAGACACAGAATAAGTGCTCTGTAAATGACAGTTGTTGTTATGATGTGACCTTCCTTTGAAAAATATAAGGTATATGACTTCATGAAGATTATTATTAGAACATGATAAATGTGCTGTTCTTTATATACATTGAGGTGTTGCTTTTGAGTTTCTGGCAGTAAAGCATAAACTTCGATTTCCCGCCTCTCTCCTCTGTCATGTGTGGTTGCAAGTAATACTTGTAAAGGCAGCAGATTGGTGGTGAGAGTTACAGCCTCTGTGATGATATTAGCAGTTTTTTCATCATTAGAGCAGACAGGCTGCATCTTACACTGATCCTCACACCAGAATCTCAAAATTTTGAAATGCTCCTAGCTTTCATAAAGCTTTTTCTTAGTCATTCAGTGAACCAGTCAAACATACAGGGTCTAGTTTGTGTTAGAACGTGGACTCTAGTGGTTTGGGGCCCCTGGTGGATTCTGCTCTGCAGGAGCGGGAGAGGACAGATGAACTTCAGGCGACAGCCGTTCTTGCTATGGAAATGCAGTGACTGCAGCCTCGCACCCTTTGGGGCATTAACGAATATTTCAGTAGCCAGAGAATGTACAATAAAGTATACATTTCTGCACTTCCATCAAGGGAAAAATTGGGATGGGACAGAGAAATCTCCAAATTGTCTCTTCTTATATTCCATCCCTTGAATTCCTGTCACCTTCTCTACCTATCTGTCTCATTGACACAGTTATTGCAAGGAAGGAGTTAATGAGTACACAGCTTTATTTTCCTTGGAAGAGAGATACAAAACAGGCTCAAAGCAGGGCTGTCTTCACCCTGCAAGTCTTCAGGGGTTTTATAGGTAATTATTAACCCTTTGTGGCCTGCCTGGGGGAGGGAACCCTCTGTGCTACTAGTAAGCAACTACTAAGATATTCCATATACAGTATGTACCTGCACGCTCAATTTTTTTCAGACTTAAAATTCAGTAATACCTTAAAAATAAATCTTCTATGTATATAGGCCCAAATGATTGACAAAGTCCCCCAGGTCCTATATCAGAACAGATCGTTCCCTAACTGTCTTAGCACTGGGTCAGAAGTACCATTCTTTTTGTTTTCCATTTGAGAAAAGTGAGGCTTAAAGGAAATGACTGGGCGAAGGTTTCATGGGTAACAGGTCTTGGTTAGAATCCAGGTCTTCTGAATACAGCCCCGGTGCTCTTTGAATGTACTGAACATAGTGTAAAATCTCTTCTCACAGTCAGAAAGCACGTCTGAATCTAGCATTCTTTAAAACCACCACCTAGAACTGCCATAAACTGCCCCAATTCAGTCTCCTGGAATTTGTGTTTTCTTTAAAAAAAAAAAAAAATCCGTGTGATCAATCTGTTCTCTTGTTATTTTGTCATTTGCTTTTCTCCTGCTTGGTGATTTCAGGCTATTTAGATTTGGGGTTTGTCTCTTTCAGTGAGTTTAGGGTGATTAACTGCTACAACTGCTGTATTTAAGAGAATCCTGCAGAGATTTGGGATGGGAGGGGGGATTTGAGTCCATGCTGGTCCTAGCGTTTGGTCTCTGGTGGATTAAAACGAAGTGGAAAGCCTAAAAATCCCTGAATGACCCCCTTCAAGGAGTAACTTTAAAATTGAGGAGATGGCAGTGGAGGAAAATGAGGACCCACAATGCCCAAGTCAGCTGTTGCTCCATGCTTTGTAGACCACTGTTTGCTTTTTTGTAAGCAGTGACAGAGACTCCCTTAGAAACTTGCCCTTGTTGTTATTCAGGTCTTTGTGATTTTAAGTTGTGGCTACAGCTGAATTCTCCCCTGAGCTCTCCAAGCCCACACTCTCCCTTCAGTCCCAAGCAGGTTGCTAGTATATGGGCAAACTTCCATACATGGTATGGGGAGCAGACATGACTTCATGCTCTGCTGTAGACAAGGGGAACTGCCAAGGCTCAGGCGCCCAGTGCCTGCAAGTGTTCCTGGGTTTTGGAATCCTTCTCTCTGGCTGCATGGTAACCAGACCACAGGGGCTGCTTTAGACTTGTGAGCACATCCTTACCTTGCCAGTTCTCAGGTCCAACCTCCCTACCCTCCAAGAAAGCATCTCACAGGTGCACCCACAAGCATCTGGAAAAACATTTGACAATAAACGTCCTTTTTATAATACCAACTGTGGCACAAACCTGAAAGGTAATTTTAGGTCAGCCTCTCAAGGGGTTCAATGAGTTCAGTTTGTTTCTGCTGCATGTGTTGTTTCACTGGAGGTGGGGCAGGGCAGGTCTGATAGCTTTGTTTAAGGAAGTACTCCATGGGTATTCTGCATTAAATTACTATTTTGTGTTCTTTGGTTATGAAAAGTTTCAGAAACCTTGCCATAGAGGACTACACCAATTAGGGGCCCTTTAAATTCCATCTTTCTGCTTATTAATATCATTTTACTGAAAGGCATTGTAACAAAGAGATATATTTCTTCTTGCCCAAATGGATGGTGTATGTTTAGTCTGGGTCACAAATGAAACATAAAAGCTGGTTAAGGTCTTGGTAGAATAGATCAGGTACAGCCTTTTTCTGATAGTGTTTCTTGGGAATCATATTTGGATTAATTTACACACATATTTGTGCTTTGCTTTGGGCATTACTATTGAGATCTTGCAGAGAGAGAGGGAAGGAGAAAGAAACGGAGGAGGGAATGGAGGAAGGAAGGAAAACAGGAGGCGCCAGTAGCTGATAGCATAGTGAATCAGTAGAAGCTGGAGGAGGATAAGGGGGGGAAGGAGGGAACAAAAAGAAAGGAAACCAGCCACCACGTGACCACCAAGCCCAAACCCAGTTTTGGTTAAAGAAAAGAAGTTTTCTTGACTGAGGAAAATTTAACATCTCAATTAAAGCAGCCCCATAGAATGTATCAAAAATGAAGCAATACTTAAATTTTTTTTTTTCTTTCTGAGGAACATCTTCCTTTCTTTTTGGTAACACAGAAGTCAGATTTCAGTTGCTGGAGCAAATGTTTTTCAACAGACACGACTCACTTAATTTTCCTGACAATGTGTGCAGTTATGTTAGAAACTTGCGTACTCTTGGGAAGGGACATGAGACACCAGCAAACCACAACGCCGATAGGAGCAGCTATATCTTGATGTGCTAATCTTGTAACTTTTTTACTCTGTGTGAGTGAGTGTGTGTGTGTGTGTGTGTGTGTGCGTGCGCGCGTGTGTGTGTGTGTGTGCGTGCCTTACTCTTTGCGCTGTCGTTAACACTTGGCTACTACGGTCGGACCAGTAGGAGCCAAAGTTAGTAACTTGGTAAGAATTATTATTTCTCTTTTTATTCTGTCTCTTAGGAGTTCTTGATGTATAGCTTCTTGAAAACTGGTTTTAAAAGGATGTGATTTAAACAAACAAAGCAACCCCTTTATATCGAAGGCTGGAGTGTTTCCAGGATAACCCTTCAGCTCACCAGGGCAGAGGTGGGGATAGGGGTGGGACTGCAGAGGTGGGGATGGGGGTGGCACTGCGTACACCTTTCCGATTCGGTTTCTGCCCACATTACACTTTCATTTTAGTAATCAAGGACATATTGCTACATTTAAGGAGTCAGGAACAAGTCAGGAGCCAAAAAGAGCTCCCGGTTGTGAGAGAGGAAGGCGGTCACCCCTAATAAAATAACTAAAGATGCCCCCAGCAGTAGATTAGTGAAGTTTTAAATCTGCATACATCTGGAAAATGGGTGTAAACTTTAAGTCGCCGGCCCTGTTTGCAGACTGGAAGGAGGGAAGAAACTTTGAGACCAGAACGCTCCAAAGCGGGGGCAGTGCCTTCTTTACCGAAGTTTTCTCCTCCCGTACACCCAGAGGGCATACTTTTATTCCACCTCTCTCCATTGTGCATCCCCCTCCTCCATCAGTCAGTAAGTCCCCTTTAAGAGCCAGAGGCCGACTCTCCCTTTCTCCTCCCAGTCCCCCGCCCTTCACACCTTGGGTGGGAAAAGAGACTGGGGTGGGGTGGCCGGAGAGGCGGGAGGGGCGGGATCATGGTGAACGCTCCAATGGGCGTCCAAACTGGCCCGCCGTGGACCCCGGCAGCCAATGAACAGCAGCCGGGGGCGGGGCGGGGCGCTGTTGCAAAGCATCCAACGTGGGCCGGCAGGAGGCCGCGGGCGGCTGAGCCCAGGGGGTGTGTGAGGGCGAGCGGCCGGGGGCGGGGCTTCGGGACCGGCCCGGGCTGGGCCGCTGGGAAGCGAGCGGCGAGAGGTTGATTGTTCGGCCGCGAGGTCTGCGGGGTTCTAGCTAAGCAGAGCGGCGTGCGGAGCCCGGGACCGCGCGGGCGCGCTCTGCCTGAGGCGCTGGGACAGCTAGGCGCACCGGGCCCTTGGAGCACTGCGGGGGTGGCCGCGTCGTCCAGCCCGGAGTCTGCAGCTGGACGCTTGGAGCCGCGAGGAATATGCCTACGGGCGCAGAGCTTCTGCTGTGAACCCGAGCTCCTTGCTTGCAGCGGCGGCTGCACTTGGTGTGCGCGGGGACTCCGAAACCCGGCCAGGAGCGTGGCGGGAGAACGAGGAGCGTCAGCCAAGCACCTTTTGCTGGGCTCGGTGGGGTTCTCAGCGAGCACGGACGGGTCGGCCCGGATGGGCGCGGGGTTCGCGGCCCCCTCCGGGCTCTGCAGAGTAGCCCAGGCACCGGGGGCCCCCTGAGCGCCAGAGTCGCTACCGCAAAGAGAACTTATGCTGGCAGCCATGCCCCGGCACTGAGCCTAGTGCGGAGCGGAGCTCCTGCAGGCCCGCCCGTGCCGGCGGTCGCCCCGGACTTCGCAGCCCCAGCACTGGGAGTTCGCTGCGCGCTCCAGACAAGATGGCGCGGCCGGTCCGCGGAGCGCTCGGGGCCCCGCGCCGCTCGCCTTGTCTTCTCTTCTGGCTGCTGCTGCTGCTTCAGCTGGAGCCCGCATCGGCCACAGCCGGCCCGCGGGCGCCCTGCGCCGCCGCCTGCACTTGCGCTGGGGACTCTTTGGACTGCGGCGGGCGCGGGTTGGCGGCGCTACCAGGGGACCTGCCCGCCTGGACGCGAAGTCTGTAAGTGCCGCCCTTTACGCCCTCTTCGCGCCCCGGGGGGCTGTCACTTGCGAACGGGACAGCTAGGGTGCTTCTCCGAAAAGGGGCTACACATTGAGTTGCGTGTGTGTCAGCTTTGAATGAGCTGCAAAACTGTTAGTGTGGGATTGTAGTGGTGACATGGTCCTTGGGGATCTGGAGGAGACTGCGTGCGAAGAAGTCTGGATGGGAAAAGTGTGAGTCTCGTGAGTGTGTGGAGGTGCACGAGCGTGAGTCTTCGGGGTCTTAAGGCGGGAAGTGTACCTCGTGGGGGGAAGGATGAGATCGAACGTGGGTCTTTGGGGTCTTAAGGTGAGCGAATGTGGGTCTTGAGGTTCTGGAGAAGAAAAAGTGTCCTAGGGGTCTGGAGGTGAGTGAGCGTGGCTCGTGAGGGCCATTTGGGAGTTGCTGAG
Organism: Capra hircus; assembly: GCF_001704415.2. Taxonomy (NCBI): domain Eukaryota; kingdom Metazoa; phylum Chordata; class Mammalia; order Artiodactyla; family Bovidae; genus Capra; species Capra hircus. Next base: position 34,956,604 of record NC_030829.1, read on the forward strand.
TGGGTGGGAGTGTGGCGGTAAGAGGGTGAGTGAAAAGTTAGGAGGTAAGTGTGCATGTGTGGGTGGAGAGCGGGAAACATCTGGAGGGGAGAGTGTGAGGAAGTCTGTCTAGGGGTCCGCGAGTGTTTCTTTTTCCCCTCTCCTATAATCCACCTCTCTTGTCTGAGCTGCTCGGCCTTTCAGTGGGTAATGAATGAAGGTGACTTTTGGCTCCAGTCTTCCATTTACATCATTTATTAGTGAGAGTGTGCGTAGCCGCCTCCTCATCCACCAGTCTGGTGGCCTGACTTGGCTCTGGCCCCCCGCAGAAAAGTCTGGAGGACTCCCCCAGTTGAGTTAGGGGACTCTCAGTTCCTGGAGATCTATGACTGCTGGACGTTGGTCCTTTCCCCCCTGGTTGGCATCTTAGGGAACTGTGTTCCAGATCCTTCCTGTCTGCTCCCTAGGGAACTCCTAGGGCTTGCTGATCCAGTGCATCTTGGGGCCCACCCTGTAGCATTTCTCCTCTATAAATGGTGCAAATGAGTCTTGGAGTAATGCTACTTCGGGAGAGGGCGTGAGACTAGGGTGCCAGACTCTGATTTCAGCAGAGTGTGTTAACCCGCAAGAGGCTCATCTCTGTGCCGTCAGGATTTTGGGACTTGGTGGGCCACTTCTCAGGAAAACACAAATACGGAGTTGTGTAAACCTGGCAGAATGTCATAACCTTTTAAAATTTCTAACAAATCTGCTTCATGAGTCAAAATCTGTCCAGCTATCAGTAATTAGCATCTCTGCGGAACTGTTAGTACCTTCCAGAAGAGGCCTAGGTTGAATAGTCTGCTTTTTAGTTGAATAATTGGACATATTCCTAGAACATACAAGAGTCACAGTAGTAACCTCAGGCGTGACATTCACTCTTCAAAAAGAGAAAACTGGTGACACCAGTTTTAACCAACACCTGTGGCTTGATGTAAGAACATGTGGTCTGAGACTCAGGCTGCCATAAGGGGAGAGAAGTTAATTCCTTTCCAATGTGAAGATCCTGTGTCTCTGAGAGTTAACAGATCCCTTAACGTTCCACGCTGCTTAGCGACCCATCCTGCGCCGGTGTGAAACTCGACCCTTGTGCACAGGATTTCTCTTCAGCATTCTGCTGCTGCTTTGGAATTCCCTGACTTAGGCAAAACCAGTGGTCAGGTGGTGGGATTTTAACACAGGTGGTGGCCATGTAAATTAATGGGAAGTAGACCCCAGAATTGCCATTTGGTAGTATTGTATATAGCTGGGGCAGTCTGGGGGTATTGTGGGTTTTTTACATACTCTAAAGTAGTTTATTTTATTTTATTTTATTTTTTTCAAGTCATGGAATCAGAGTAGCTGCTTAAGTGTTCACCTGTTGGAATAGTGACTCCCAATGTCAGTGTCGGTTGCGTCACGGGCAAGGCACTAAGTTCAGAAGTGGGGGGTTCCTGGCAAGGATAGGGTGTCCTCTTGTTTTCACTTTCCTATGGCCACAAGATCCTCTTTGCCTTGCCCTTTAATTTTTGGAGCAAAACTACTGGTTTTATTTGGGGGGCTTTTGTCGCCTAAAGAGTGATATTTCACAAGTCATAAATAACTTTAAGATTGCAGTCTTTTCTCTTTTCCCAACACATTTGATGATCAGTGAATACAAAACTGGCTATTTTGAACTTCAGGAGACTTGATTATACTGATTATGGTGTTAACTGATTAGGTTTTAAGTGAGTAGTATGGCCTCTGGTTAGTATGTGGCAATACAGTATTCAGTACAGAAATGTATGTCCTTTGAAAAAATGTTTGTGAAGTTTGTTTGTTTGTTTTTCTTCTGATTAAAGAACAATTAGGTAAATATTTCCCCCTCCGCCCCCAGACTTCACATTTCTCCATTTAAGTCCTTAGTCTAATTCTGAATTTTCCATCAGGATATTTATGTTTTATATTCCTGGCTATGATTCAGTAAGACTTGAGGGGAGAAAGTCTCTGTCTATATATATAATAAAATACGTTATACCTTCAGCAACTTTACACCCTCTGAGTCCATTGTGTCTAGAAAGTGCGTTGAGCTAGTTTATAACCCCATGAACTAGATTTACTACTGCAGCTAGTTTAATTTCAGGCTGTGGGTTTGAGATAGAAGGGGACCTGTGGCTTTACGGAGCTTTTTTTTTTCCTTTTGCTTTTGTAAACAGTGCATCTAATTTTGGAGTTGCTGTTAAGCCCCGCATAAGGAAAGTAAAAATCCTTAGTGGATGTAAATGCCGTTGGAATAACAGAACTGGAATAGTGCTGGGAGAAGGAAAAATATGTTCGTTCCTGGGGCCTGAGGATAACTTATTCAACACAATAACTTATAGTTGTAGTAGTCGAGCCATAACTGAGTCTGCCATCCCATTACGTAGGTGAGAACGGCCTAGTCCAACCAGCACATTCATAAATAGCTCCCAGCTCTGCCAAGCTTTCTTCAAACTTCCCAGAACCTTAGAAGACTCTGAACTTCTTAGAACTCAGATGTTTTCTTTCTTTGAAATTGCTTTGGGGGAGTGTGACTTTAGAAGCTGTTTAAGATGCATTAAACACAATTTACCTTCGACTTTTGTCTGTGGCATAAAGTTGAGCAGAGCTTTCCTTGTTCACAGGGTCTGGCAGCTCAATGATGAGCTAATGGGACTGCGATAGGAAGGCAGGCAGGCCCTGGAGGAGGAACCACTGATTCTCAGCTTGGAGGGAAGATGACTTGACGTTCGAAAGCAAGGACACTCCCTAAAGGTCACCGAGTGTGGTCATTCTAAGTCACATTAAGACAAATGTATTGATTGGTTCTCTTTGTGTTTCGTCTCCCTACCTGTTTGCAGTACCAAACCCAGGGGACTCAGTCGAACTTCTTTGTCAGTTTGGGCACCTAAATGGTACTTAGGATTATATTAGAAAACAAAACGCAAGCGCCATGGTGGTTCCCATTGTTGTTGGGGAGCAAAGAGGGCCTTTGTCTTTCAAATTTTACAGCTGTGCTGGAAGGCCCAGGTGTGCAGGGTGTTGTGAATTAAGGGTTTGGAAAATAGTTTCCATCCTGTTTATGCAAATTAGATCTAAAGTGCATAGGACCAAATTGTTTCAGAACCAAAGCTAAGGGGGGGGTGTGGGTGGGTGGCTGGGGGGGTGTGGGTGGGTGGGGGGGGTGCGTGGGTGGGGGGGGTGGGTGTGTGGGTGTGGGTGTGTGTTTTAAGAGGTAGATAATGGTCTGGATTGCCCTGAGGTCTTCCTTTCTGCCCATTTTCCTATCACTTAAGAAGAATTCAGCAGACCATGAACATCCAATTCGTGGGGATGGACAGGTTTGTTCTGAAGAGGGAGCCCGTCCAACACAGGGTAATGGCAGAGAGAAAATCTGAGAAGTGCAAGTGCTTTTAAAGTTTGGGGGAGCTTTAGCCTGAGCTCAGAGTCCTTTTCTTTTCAAGTGTCAGAAGCCTGGCTTCACCTCCTCTACATGATGGAGCACCTATCTGATATGTCGCTGTTGTTTAGCCACGAAGTAGTGTTCAGCTCTGTAGCCCCCCAGGCTCCTCTGTTCATGAAATTTCCCCAGCAAGAATACTGGTGTGGGTTGCCATGTCTTTCTCCAGGGAATCTTTCCAACACGCATCCCCTGCTTGGCAGGCAGATTCTTTACCAATGAGCCACCTGGGAAGCCTTCATCCCTTATGACACTTTTTTTTTTTAATAAGGGCAAATCAGGGAAATGAAATTGGGTGCCTTTTTTAGACACAGGATTTAAGTCCCTTTGATGCAAAATTATGGTCATAAAATCTAAGTTTTGAGGACTGAAATTAGGAAGTGCCCAGAGACCCCAAAGCCCAAGGTGTCTCTTGCCTATAGTGTATGTCAGGGCTGTTCGTGCCCCCTTTAACAAGGGACAGTTTTAAAAAGAAGCATGCTCATCTCTTTTCATATTTACATCAGGTCACCAGATTTCCCAACCTTTGGACTTTTGAATGTGTTGTGGGCAGTACTTGTTCATCTCCAGAAGGATGACAATTCTGTGCAGAGTAATCAGATCTGGGTCCCAGTGGATGTCCAGCTCCATGGGACTTCCAGCTCTGCCCCAGGGGCTGTAAGTCTCTCTCCCTTTCTATTAATGCCTAGGCCTGAATTCCCCACGCAGCCTTCCCTGAGCACATTGGGATGACCTCTGGCTGACCTTACTCTCCCTCAGACACCATGCTTACAATGAAAGGGCCTCTCCCCCATTCTGCAGAGGTGTCTCCCTGGTGCAAAGCCTTTTCAGCATCTTCTCTTTCAGGGTGGACAGGAATGCAAGAGAGCCGCTAGGGTTTTGTGCGACTTAACAATACTCCCGGCCTAGCTCTCTGCACCTGCTGCAGCCCCAGAGGTCTGTTATCTGGGGAAGGAGGTGGTTTAAAATAGCCACTGGTTATTTCAAAAGTGACATCCACCAGAGAGGGAAATCTGCTGAAGGGATTCATTGAACTAAAAGTTGCTATAAGCAGTCAAGGATGTTGATTGTACCATTATCTCTGGTTTAAAACTTAGAGGGATTCCTCTGACTTAGCCCATAGGTTTAAAGACCAAGTTTCATGAGCAAGCCTAATTTTCAATGACTTGGGAATGAGCTTGGTGACATTTACTCATTGGGGACCTTTCCCCTCCTCAGCAACTGCAATTTGAAACCCTGGGGGTCTTTTAGAGTAGAACTCTGGGGTCTGTTAATATTCAGAGCTGTTTACAATGGATGCAGTTTCAAAGGCTGGAGGCATTGTCTTGAGACAGGAGGAGGAGGGGTAGGAGGAAGATTCCCAGGCAGAGGAGGGGAAATACATCTGAAAATCCCCAATGTTTCCTGGCCGATGGGAAATTGAGGAACCGTTAGTGGTGGTGTTTAACGACTTAGGCCTGTCATTGAGCCTGTGGCCCATTCCGTCTACGTCCTGGCTTCCGTTCATAGTGTGTGTCAGTACTGTGGTTGTCTTCTGCGTTTGTTTCATGTTAAAGCGTGGGAATCTGTCACGAACTCAGATCTGTTCGTATTTCCCCAGAGAAATAGGACTTCGGAGACCAGAGGTAAAAATTCGCACAATAGTTAACCCTCTTGGAGTTATTTTTTCTATATAACTGTGGGGTTTAAAAGTGCAGTCCAGACTTACCTATTAATTGGCCAACTATATGAGTAGACTGAGAAATTTTCTGTTGAAGAGCTTGATACAGGACCATTGTTGCCATGAAGCAAAATGAGTAGTTAAATAAGGATTATAGAAAAAATGTAACTTGTGGTTTGTCTATGGTCTGATTGAAAGTTGCTAATTTGTATCCTGGTTTTTAGGGTTTTGAGGGGTATGCTTATGAATTTTTCTTAGTCAAAGGCTTTATGCTTTATGCATTTTTCAACTAATATGTTTTATATAATTTAGTACTTTATGTGCGGTTTCAATATACTTTATGCATAATCTTCTAAAACACAAGCTATAAACCCAGTCTACTTATAAAAGTCACTCTGTTTTTTAAAAAGCTGCTTCCCTGTTCCCCCGGATTTCGTGCTTTTGGTGTCCTGCCTTCAGCTCTTCTTTTTGTCCTGTAGCTGGGCATGTGATGCCCAGTTGTTCCTCAGGTCTTGGTTGGGTTAGTGATGGAGGAAAGAGCAGATGAGGGCATAGCTTCCTGTATTCTTCTCTGGTAATGATTTGGATGCCTCCTCCCTGCTGATGGCACCCAGTAGTCACCATTCACTCCACAGTAGTGATGATGAGACTGGAAATTATTTCTAGGGTCCATTCCTGGCTCCGCCACCCTACAGCTATGTGTGTGATTTGTGGTGAAACTCTTCCCTTTGTTTCTGAAAGAAGGAATCATAATATTCTACCTTAAGCTGCTGTGAAGACAAAGTTAGGCGATACGTGTATTCAGCCTAATCCAGTGTGGGTCAGTCACCTCGCTGATGATTCAGAGCATCGGAGGCTAAGACCGCCGCCACCCCCCCACATCCCCCACCCCGCCTTTAACAGGTTTTGTATCCTCTTGTGGCGTGGCGGGTCTCTCCAAGTCAGAGTTCCTGGTGACAGAGGCTTCCTGGGAAGAGTGCTTTCCTGACATGAAGATCTCATTTGTTGGGAGCAGGTGGCAGGGCTCAGACCCCAAGTGGCCTTCTGCCATAAAGTTTCTGGTGATATGGATACAGTGAAGCTTTGTGTGCCCTAGGGAAACTCAGACAAATTCAAGGGGGGACTCTGTGAACAGTTGCAAAAAATTATACAAATTATGCAATTAGCAAAAAATGATTGAGGTAGTTTATAAATGTATTCCAGTTGTGCAAATACATCTGTCTATTGAGCATTACCCTCCTGGGAGGTGGGGTATGGGAAGGAGGCTGAGAAGTGAGAGGCCCTTAAACTAATAATTTTATCCTATTATTTCTCAGGGTTTCATTGAAACTGATCCCTACCGAGAAGCTCGGTCAATTGCTTGGAAACATGCAGGTGCACTCTTCCAAACAAGGGTTAGGTTACGAACTCTGGGGCTGGCTGAATCCTCTGCTGTGCCCACTTCTCTTTGGAAATGTTTGAGGGAGGAGGTAGTGTGAAGGGAGATGATTGTGGGGTGGTTTGCACAGGGCTGGAGATGTCTGACATTGTTTGTGTGTTTGGTTTGTCTGCCATTGTGCAGTAACTTTATAGGGGACATGGGCATTGAGCACAGGGTCACCCGTGGAATCTGGCAAGGATGCCACCTGAAAAGCCGTTTGCTTTTCTTGCCCCTGCACCTGTACCTGCCTCCCTTCCCCTGTGAATGACTGTGATTCACAGCCTTGCCCACATGAACGGCTACGATTGTTTGCGTCTTTATTACTATTTAATCTAGCATAACCAGTAAAGCCCATTGTGTGAACAACCAATCCGTTCATCTCCATAAGTCCTAATACATCTTGATTTCCTTATGAACCAGGATGCAGGTTCCAATCACTGCTCATTCAGTTTATTTTGGCAAAAGGTGGCCTTCAGAGAGTTTAAAGAAAGCATGACCTGTCTTCTTTTGAAGCACTTTGCATTGATTATTCTTTAAACTTATATGGTGCCCAAGTCTCTAATCTTTTTTGATCTGTAGGTACTTTTTTTTTTTTCTTGAGGTCTCTTATTATTGGGAAAAAAATGAATCAGAGGAGTGAGGTTCTGTCCTGCAATATAATTACCTAAATGTTGAGAAACAAGATAGTGGAGAGTTAAGTTTTTTTTTTAGCTGATTAAAAACAAATCATACAACTTCATCTTCTAAGACTGTATTATACAGTATTTAGGAGGTGTCCCCCCACCCCCACCTCCTCTTCCTATCCTTTGCTCCTACCACCTGTTTATAATTTGCTGTTCTAGTAATTTCACACTTATCTTGGTCAGGGCGTACATTGCACTGATAAAATTCTTCCTCACTGGATTACCTACTTGATGATGGCCTGTTAGATACAGAGTGAGAAGAATCAAGCACTTTAGAACTAAGGAATGGATAATCTCACTTTATTTCCAAATTTTGTAGTCACGGTGTTCTTCGTTGGTACCCCCAGCTTTAGCACTTCAAGCTGGGTAAAAAGGCATTGACACCCCCCTCCCCCTGCCACTGGTAACCACTAGTTTGTTCTCTATATATGTGAGTCTGCTTCTTTTTCTTTATGTTCACGACTTTGTTGTATTTTTTTAGATTCCACGTATAAATGATAGCATATAGTGCTTGTCTTTTCGTCTGACTTGTTTCACTTAGCCTCATGCCCTCCAAGTCCATCTGTGTTGCTTCAGATGGCAAATTTCATTCTTTGTGACTGAATAGTTTTCCATTTTACATGTCTATTTGGATGTCACAGCACATCTTCTTTATCTGGTCATCTGTTGATAAGCACTTAAGTTCTTCTATGTATTGGCAGTTGTAAACAATGCTAGTATGAACACTGAGGTGCTTGTATCGTTTTTAATTAGTCTTTTTGTTTGTTTTTTGGACTTATACCCAGGAGTGGGATTGCTGGGTCATATGGTAGGTCTAGTTTTAGTTGTCGGAGAAGGCAATGGCACGCCAGTACTCTTGCCTGGAGAGTTCCATGGACGGAGGAGCCTGGTGGGCTGCAGTCCCTGGGGTCACTGGGCACAACTGAGCGACTTCCCTTTCACTTTTCACTTTCATGCATTGGAGAAGGACAACCCACTCCAGTGTTCTTGCCTGGAGAATCCCAGGGACGGGGGAGCCTGGTGGGCTGCCGTCTATGGGGTCGCGCAGAGTTGGACACGACCGAAGCGACTTAGCAGCAGCAGCAATTTTAGTTGTGCATTTTTGAATAATTTATGTATTTATGACTGTGCTGGGTCTCGTTGCTACGCAGGCTTCACTCCAGTTGTGATGAGTGGGGTCTGGTTGGAGTGTGAGGGCCTCTCAGTGTGCTGGCTTCACGTTGTGGAACAGGACCGCTCTTGGGCTTTAGCAGTCGCAGTAGCCGCGGCTCCTGAACCTTGAGCACAGGCTCAGCAGTCGTGGCGGATGGCCTTCGTCACGCCGCAGCATGCGGGGTCTTCACAGCTCAGGGACTGAGCTCGTGGCTCCTGCATTGGCAGATGGATTCTTTACCACTGAGCCGCCAGGAAGCCCAATTTTTTGAGAACCCTCCATACTGTTTCCATATTGACTACCAATTTACATTCCCACCAACAGCGCACCAGGGTTCCCTTTTCTCCACACCCTCCCCAGCATTTGTTATTTGTGTTATTTTTTATAATGGCCTCTTTTGTTTAATCTATGTCTTAATAGACTTGTCCCCATGGTTTCCACCCCCCCCCCCCGGGGGGAAAGCAAATCCAAGCATATCACTTCATCTGAAAATGTAGATAGGTTAAAAAAAATTAAGATACATTTATTTTTGAGATGTAATTTACATATATTATTTGCTATAGGGTGGTTTAAAGAAGTGTTAACTGTAACAGCCTTTTGGGTGGGGGGAAGTCGTTTAAGTCTGTTTTTCCAAAGGGAGTTTTTGGTAAACTGAACCTTTAAAGAATGATTATTGAGCACATAGTGTGTGCGCGCTCAGTTTGTGTGCGCTCAGAATAGTTTCATCACTCTCTGTCTCCTCTCTCTCTCCTCTCTCTCTCCTCTATCCTCTCTCTCTCGGTACTTAGTTCCTTTGTCCCATTGTCCCTTTGCCTGAAATGTGGTAATTCTGAGGAACTCTCATCTCTCCCCATGTAGCTGTTCATTGGGAAGTTGCTTCTATGCTGTTAATTATTGATTAGAATTATTTTGTGAACTAGCATAATTCCAAATGGGTCATTTAAAAAGTGATATTTTAGGTACTGTTGGTTAATAGAGGGGTAATTAGCTATTGGTTGTAGTTAAAGTCGTGAGTCTGAATCAAGTTAACTATTGTTTACTTTGTAAGCATGACCCTCCAGCTGTGGCTACTTGAGCCTGCTTTAAATAGAGTGAGAGGCACCCTGGAAGAAAATCCCCCCAAAGCAAAGAACTATGTTCCTGGAACCCTCTGTGCTTGATTTAAACTTCACACGGATTTGAAAATGCTTTTCTTCAAGTAGCTGCAGAATGGTTTGGTTTGGTTTGGTTTGGTCGAAGTGCATAGTTTAATTTCTCTGCAGCCTGTTACTTTGTTGGTTAGGAGAGACTTTTAGAATGGATTTCATGCTGGGTGCGGCTTAATTAGCAGTCCGAATGGGAGTTACATACCAATCCACTTGATCAAAGTCTGTGGAATGATTTCCATATTCTGTTTGTGAAAATCTAATTCTGTATGGATCCTGTGGTGTTCGTTGGTTTTAAAAGCTGTCCTGCATGTCAGGTTAAATTCATGCATGTATTAAGCTTAATAAAATTTATATGGTATATGATTAGATACCATCTTACAGGGCATTCTGTGTTTAGGGAAGTGGAAGCACACACCGAAGGGGTTAAGAAAGATCTACAGGGTGGGAGGGCACTTAAAACTCAGAAATTCTGACTGTGAGTCTAATTTCTACTTTATAAATTAGGAGAACGTTGTTGTTTCATCTGATTTCTGCTGTGCAGGACCTTGGTCCAGTACTATGCATCTTGCCTACATTTTAGTTTTCATTTTATTTTTAATTAAAATTTTTTTCCCTTGATTTCTTCCCTACACCTGGGCTGGTGTGAGTTTCTGGCACACAAGCTCCCAAAGCTTGCAAAACTTCTAAACAGCCAGCAGAGCTTGTTGCTTCCAGGAAGTCGGTTGTTGATCCAGCAAAGTGATGGATGCAGAAACTCCAGCTCAAATGGAATGGAGTTTCCTTTCTCTTTGGAGGAGAGGAGACCCAGAAAGCGAACTGAAATGTTTTGTAACTCTTAAAGTCTGCCCCATCCCAAATTCCTCTGAATGTTTTCTCAGATTTGGTGTCTGTGTGGGACTCTTGGCCACAGTGGTTTGGCTTCACTGATGGTTGTGTTTTGTCCAAGAGAAAAATCTCCTTTTGGATCCTTTCACAAGTTCATTTGAAACAGAACTGTGAATTGATTATATTGAATTTCAGACTATCCTAAAATAAAGACTGGCTGACCTCAAATATTATTTGGGGAGGGGGGAGGGGAGGGGGCAGTGTAGGGAACTACATTGTATGTGAAATCTCAAAACTTGCTGCATCTTTCTGAGCAGAAAGGAGCTAACATTGTCATTAAGCATCTTAAAGGGGTTCTGGACCAAAGAGGGGTAAAAACTATTGACCTAAAAGGGAAAAAACTAATAGTTGTCTCAAAGCTATGAAGGCAGGAGTGTGGACGGTTGAGAAAATGGCTGGACATCTGGAAAGTTTGGGGTTTTATCCCAGTTCTGCCCCTGCTTGGCAGTGTGACCTTGATCTGATCAGTTCATTTCCTTTCTGTAAAGTGATGTATGATTTCTAAGGCTGCTCATCTTCAAGTATAGGAGTCTATCTGAATTGAAGCAAAGAAGTAATAAACTTACACTGCTTAGTGAATGGTAAGAATCAGTCAATTTACTCTGTGTCTAGGATACTTACTTCAGTCACCTTCCATGTTTGGTGCTTCTGAGTGGTATCCTCGTTTGGATGCCCCCAGGGAAGTAAAGGGAAACAGGGTGGGTGTGTGGGACTCTCACAAGGGCACCTCCTGTGGTCCTTTAGGAGTTTCTGAAGGGGGGCATGTACTCCACCGTATTTCTTCATTTGATCATTGCCTCTTTTTCCCACTAACCCAAAGAAAACCACTGAAGCTGGTGCAGACCTACATTAGATCTTTGATTTAGCCTTTTAAGATCTCGTCACAAAAGGCAAATAAATTAAGGTCCTGTGTTTTCAAAGAGTCACTTGTCTCCCCTGCGTTTCTTAGGGCCGCTGCAGGCAGCATCGCTCTCAAGCCGGCCACCGGTGCATGACTAGACGAGCACCTGTACCAGATCCGCTAGTAATCACTCGAGGAAGGGCAGCAGCTCCCCGCCGCGTCTGTCCTCTCTGAGCTGGCTTGCCATTGACAACATGCAGGGAACATTGCGGGTATCAAAGGAGCTGTTAACCCTTTTACCAAGGAGCTCTTTTGAGGGTGCCTTTCAAGGTGGAAACTCAACAGCATGTTATGTCCATACTGTTGGATCAAGGTCATACTATGCCCAGCACATACTACGTCCATACTAAGTCCAGGGGCCTGATTTTTGCAATTTTGAGGTCTCTCTCTTTCTGGTCAAGCAATTTACCCATCTGCATTGGGATTTCATTGGTTCTCACTTGGTCAAACACTGGTTTTGAATATCATGATCTTTGTCATAATGAAACTCCTAAAAAGACTTCATTTGTTACGCCAGGTCTGGGAGCTTTTCTCCTCTGTGTCCTGAATATCCACCTTTCTTTCATGTGGAGTTCATTTGTGCCTTCAGTGGAAAGTCTTCGACTTTTTTTTCCCTTCCGCTCATTCTTTATCATACACAATTTCATAAGGTGGAACCTTCCGTGTTTTTTTTTTCCCTTTCTTTTTTTTTTTTTTTTTTTCTGTAGAGCTAATTCTGGGAATCTGGAGCCCTGTTTGAGCTACAGCTAAAATGCAGTGAAGTTGGAGGCACAATTACTGGTTTGGAATTTCTTGAGAGGAAGGTTGACAAGAGTTAGGGACTACTTTAGGACTAAAGGAAATAGTCCAAAGAACTAGGCTTTCTTTCTTTCTTTTTTTTCTTTAATATCCTCCCTTTCAGGCCTAAATGTGGCCTTTGCCCATGTGCGTTCTGAGATAGTCCCAATAGTCCGCCCGCCCTTCCATGAGCTTTTGTCAACATTAGACACTCTCTGTTTTTCACTTGACCTTGTTCTGGTGGATTTATTGTTTATATGTTGTCCTTCCCCAGAGGAATCTTGGAGTCTTCTGCTTAGGTAAGTTTTCACACATCCTTGTCTCTTTTCTTTCCACTTAAGGCAGTAGGGATTGTTCAGTTTCATATGCCCAGGAATCGCTGGGTCAGTATTTGTTTATAGCTCTACAGCTCTCGTTCTTGAGGCTTGGTGCACTTTTTTCTGGGCTGAAAGGATCCCATGTGTTCATTGTGTCTGAAAAGGGTTCTGAAGTTCACCCTCCAAGTGAGATTACTCCTAACTGACCTTTGTGGAGGACTTCACAGAAGTGTATTTGGAGTTCAGGTTTACAGAGTAAAAGGCTACTTTCTTTGTGCTGAAGATCTGCTTTCCCATGGAGAGCCCAGCTGATGGGTAAAGGGATAAGTTCAGGAGCCTTCTTCAGTCGTGGCACTTCCAACAGTGTGGGCCTTCAGGGAGAAGTCATAGCTTGTGGTTTGTCTGATTTTTTGTGGCGAAGAGCCCTTTTGGAGGGACTGTTAGAGCTAAAACAGAAATTATGGATGGGCTTCCCTTCCTTTCCCCTTTATCCTTATTTTCTGCTCTCTGCTTGAGAACCACTTCAAAGAATCAGATGTGTTGATGCCAGACGCCATGCAGTTATTGTTAAAAGAATTTGGAAATATAATTGAAAACAAACTTTGTCGAGCAGAGCAGATCTAGGCGAGTTCTTAACTTTGGGGGAGAAGGGAATTCCAAGTTTTTGCTCTATTTGGAGCTGATGTCTCCGAACACTTGTTCTGCGAGATGAATCATCTGTGAATTCTACATCTGGGAGTTATATATTGGGAAATGGCATTCTTTTTCAATGTAGAAGAAACACAAAGGCTTAAAGTTACAGTGTAGTTGGAAAATTCTAGTCAGAGTTTAAAAAAATAAAATGAGCATTGAGGTGAAATTGGCAGAGTAATTGGACATGAGATTGTGATTCCCGAAATAGACATGTCCATAAATGGAAAGCAATATGACCGCCACACTTATTTATTGGGCCCCCTCCTTTGTTTTGAGACAGAAGACGTTTAAAAAATTCTTTGTAAACATCAACTAATCAGAATCATTAGTTATGGGAAATGTGACATTAGAGTCCAAATTTATTTTAGCATTTGTGTTGAACTTTTTAAGTAAGTTCAGGCCACAAAACCCAGGAAAAGGCCAGAACAGTACACCACTGTAGGGTCTGCTGGGGAAGAGAATGCTGTGTCCCTGTCCTCTGCAAAGTGCCCTTCACGTTACCTGTGTGATGAGGGGTGTTGGTGGCGGTGATGAAGCCAGCCATGCTTTTAGGTAGCACAGTGCTAACAGTGGCAGCACGCGTGCCTACTTTCCTGGGTGACCTTGGGCAATCTACTTAGCTTCTGAATGACTCCCTTTCTTCTTCATGTTAAATGAGGATAATCATAGAGCCCACCTCACTGAAGTTATGGTGAGGGAGGACAAAATTGTAGTCATTTATAATTGTTAGAAGAGAGGCCCCAACACATAGCAGTGATCGTTTGCGTTTTTGCTTGAGGACACATGAACACAAACTCATTTAGCTATCACTTTAACTCTGCGGAGTATCTTACATCTTTGCTATGCACAAGGCCCAGGGTGGTGGAATAACCTGCCCAGAAACTAGCCCTTTGCCAGAATTAGAACCCAAACGTGACTACATAACTGTATTTAGAAAGACTTCAGTAAGATTGGTGTCATCTGCTTTCGTGTGTTTGTCTGGCATCCCCTTCAAGTCTGTGAATCCCTGGAGCCCCGTGATCGGTCCTTCGCCTCCTTGGTGGCCTGAAGCACCTAACACGGTTCTAGGTGCAGGGCTGGTGCTCCATAAGTGGCGTCTGGAACGTGACCTGGAAGGGCACGTGTCTTCGTCGGCAGGCTGGTGTGTCAGCATCCGTTTCTGATGTGCCCCTCTGGTGCAGGGGGTGGCAGCCTGCGCATATGTCTCGCCATCTGTTGTTTATTGTTTCTGCGAGGTTGTGGTTTGTGTTCCTGTTCCATGTTTCTTTGGTTTCTGGAGCAACTGCGAATATTATATGCCTGGGGATCAAAAAAAGTAAACTATTTATAAACAGTAAAGTATCCTTGGGTTTGGAAAGTGTTTTTCTCAAATGCGTGTGTATTTGTTGGCTTTGTTATAATCCCACTGATGTATTGGCAGACAATTTGCAGATTGAGGCACATTTAAAAGATGGGCAAGTCACAGGCCCGCCTTGTGTAACTGGCTTACAAAGAGCCTTGGTGATAAAGCCCTGGTGTTAATGCTGACCTGAGTGGTGTATTTTGAACTCAAGAACGTATAAACAGTTAGGCCAGCCGATGGAGTGTGTACTCCGCCTGTGATCCTTGGCGTGCCTTGGGTGTGCAGCCCTGTGAGCTGTGCCGGGAGACTGCCGTGGCCTCAGTGAGCCACTGCCCGCTTCCCCACTGCCTTCATTTCATAAAAAGATTATATCGGAGAGATGGAAAGAAGGTGGAGTTCATCAGTTACTTGGTGGGTCAGTTTTATGCTCAGTTTTCTTCTATACTTTCTTTGTGTTATGCTGACTTTACAGAAAATAAAGAACTTTTTACTCTCCTCTCTTCCACCCACCACCCCCCACCTCAAGTCGTGGGGGTCTTGGCAGAGTTACACGTTAGAACATGGGATTCCCACTGCCTAACGCTCTGGGCATCCACTTGCCTCTCCAGCTTCATCCTTCCTTCCCACCTGGTTCCGTGCATCCCGGCCAGCAGGTGGGATTTTTTACAGGCTCTTTTAATACTCCGTGTGTCACATGTCCCTTACACCTGTCCCTCTGCCTGAGAGAGGCGTTCTTCTCTCTCTGCCTTTCAGACTCCTGCTCATTTCCCTTAAGTGTCTTCTCTTGGAGACCTTTGCTAACCTTCCCTCTGGGTTAAAGAGTCCTGCCTCGGGGACCCTGCAGTACTTCACACAGAAGCTCTGCATCCTGATGATTGGAAGTTCTGCATCCTCACTCCCCCATTAAACTGTCAGCTCCCTGGAGCAGGGACTGGCCTTGGTTCTGATCCATGTGGTGCCCCAGAATCCCTTCCCAAGCCTCACATACAGTAAATGCTCGGGACAGATCCTGGTATAGCTGGAGCTGTCAGTCCTCTTTCTGTGTCGTCCTGTAAGTCCTGCAGAAACACCTTTCCCAGACAATGGGGGTCATTGAGTCCTCCCAGGGCCTCAGCTGTCTGTCGTTTCCATACCTTGTCCATTTGATAGTTTTCTCCACCCTCCACCAAATATTTGTGTTGAAGAGCTTAAAAGAATGGAAGAAAGAAGAAAGAAGTGGCACCCAAATGGAGACGCCCCAAGAAGGTTTGGCTGCTTTTTGGTCCCTCCCTCTGTTGTGGGAGGGTGGCTGTGAAATCCTGTAGCCAAATATTGATTCCTTTTCTAGTTTAAGCACCACGCAGGACCTGCCTCCCTTTGGGGTCTCTGGTCTCCGTCCTGTGTGTTGTGTTTGCGCTAGGAGCCCATGGCGCCATTCCCCCCTGGCGCCGTGGTTTCCCCTCTGCTCTGGAGGCCAGCTTTGCAGAGTTGACACAGCAGGGGAGGGTTGCCTCTTACCTAGACCAGAGCTGTCTAGACACCCTTCCACTTGT
This sequence comes from Capra hircus, assembly GCF_001704415.2. Lineage (NCBI taxonomy): Eukaryota > Metazoa > Chordata > Mammalia > Artiodactyla > Bovidae > Capra > Capra hircus. The sequence goes on from NC_030829.1 coordinate 34,972,569, forward strand.
GGTTTTTCTGCTCAGTTTATGCTGAGCCCTGGCCAGGCAGCTGGTTTGGGTTGCCTGGCTCTTCTTCATTTTGCTAAGACCTCTTCTTTGACAGAAGGGATGATCAGGCCAAGGTCATGTTTTGTTTTGTTTTTTCCTCCCTCTTTGTTGGCACAGGGAAAGGCTGTTCTCCTTGACCAGATGAGTTGTAAGGACACTGAGGGCAGGTTACTATGTCCTCTGGTTCAGGCCAGAGTAGAGACTTAGTCTGTGGCTGGAGACATTTTGGGCAGATGGATTTCCAAGTCTGGCCCTGTTGAGCGTGCACCCCAGGTATGGGCAGTCCCCTGGACATGTTAATGAGAGGCAGTGGGGAAGCTGTCTTCTCCCTGGTAAACTCTGCCTCAAATGTTTATTTTAGTGGTTTAGAGGCCTTGGGCTGTGATTCAGAGGAAAGGCCCTTTTGTACCTGGTAAGCCAAGGAAGGTGACTTCATGTGGAAGGAGTTTTGTGCCATTAACCTGATATCCCAGTTACACGCATTTATTTTGGATAATTTATCAATTATCCACACCATGAGACTTGTGGGATCTTAATTTAACCTCAACCAGAGATTGAACCTGCGCCCTTGGTAATGAAAGCTCGGTGTCCTAACCACTGGACCGCCAGGGAATTCCCCGTGCATTTTTTTAGTTACTTTTAATTCTCTGGTGACACATGGTAGGCATTGTATTGAATAAAGAGGAAACTGCACAAGAAAGAATAGTTAATCTTACTATCCAGTGGTAAATATTACCACCTTGGTATATAAATTTATATACACCACCTTGGTATATAAATTTCCAATAATGTCTGTGGTTGAATACTATTACAAGTTTCATATATATAATATATATATATTTTAAAGAGTCTTGGTTACTATTCAGTTGTAACTCTGCTTTTATAAAAAAATTTTTAATTGAGGAAAAGCTGACCTGTGACATTATATTAGTTTCAGGTGTATGTACAATAGAACATGTGCTTTAAGGCTCAGTATCATGAATATTTTCTCCAACTTTAAAGATTTAAATAACTATGATTTAAGTCATAATTAAAACTTCCCTGATATTGAATATTTAGATTGTTCTTTAACATCCTTATATGTTTACACATTTCTTATTACCTTAAATCTAAATTGCTCTGGATATGCAAATTCCTAAGACTTGACAGGGCGGCTTCTAAGAGACTGTGGATTTATGATTTACATGTGAAACTGTGCCCATTTTCCCCTCACAAACTTGAGATTGCTTTCTTTCTCCAACCACACACCAGTTTAATACATGGAAATAGCATCGGATTACTTTAATCTGCATTTCTTCAGATGGTAAGGCCAAAGATCTTTGCCAGTGTTACCCATGGACTCTTCCTTTTTAAGTTTCCTTCTTTTTCTCAGGTTTAGTTAGCCAAAAAGTGTCTCTTAGCACCCTCAACTGTGACCTTTGGGCTCGAACACGCATCCAGTATCCCTGATACTCAGAGATGGGGTGTTTCTGAGGGCCTGGAAAGCCTCCCTCCCGGGCCCTGCCAAGGTGTAATTGCCTAGAAAACTGCTTCTGTATGGGTGTGTCAATTTCCTAGTTCACTTTTGCCTCTGAACTAGGAAATGTGTGTGTGTTCTTCTTAAAGCGAAGTTGATTGTGCGTCCAGGAGGGGGATGTCGCTGTGTCTTTGCGGGTCCCCTGAAGTCACCCCAGCCTGCAGCCGTGCCTGCAGAGCCAGCCTGTCTGTGCCCAGCCCTCCCCGCCTGTGGCCGGCGTGCCTGGCACCTCCAGCTGCTAGGAATCAGAGCAGATTAGCGTGGTGGAGAGCCCTTCAAGAACAGCTTCCAGCAAATGGAAATTATTTTAAAACAAATTGATGTGGTTTTTCTGTCAAACCTACTTGGAGCATAAACAAGGTTGGACTCTAAGCCACTTCCCTTCCACAAACGAGCCCGTGTTTAAAGTGTGGCTTTCGACAAAGTAAACATGGTCTCGAAAGTGAGTTGTCCTGGTGTGTGTCTGATTTGAAAAGTGAAAGTAGTGCCCTTCCCAGCGTCCCTGTAGACCACCTGATTGCCCTTGAGATGTCCCTTCTCACTCATCTGTCTTCCTGCCACAAATATCACAACTTCCTGGAAAGGTTTAAAAGGTAAGGAGAAATCTTGTGTTGAAAGGGGAAGAAACGCCAGGTTCATCTGTGCGGTAAGATCAACATTTTAATCTTACTCCTTTGCCAAGTAGGAATATCAAAAACGTCTTGTGAAATACATACCTCTAATGTGAAGTGTAAGAGTGTGGACAGGTACCTACCCTCTGACCTGGGCATCTTTGAATTGTCTGCGGCTTATAACAGTTCTTCCGTCCCAGGGACAATGTCGACTTTATTAAATTGGCCACAGCTTCTCTAGAAGGCGAAACAATGCGTTTAATGTTCCTATTATATATTAATGAACAACCGGGCCAAGGGACATTTGCCAGAAAAGCTACAAAGTGAGAAAGTCACCAATATCAGAGTGAACTTTGCACTCTGAAAGTGTGAATGATGTCGGGTGAAAGAAGTTTATTGCATAAGGGGAGCAACTGGAATCTCTTTGATGTTGGTTAGCGTCCTGGCCCCATTAGACTTTTGGACTTCCCAGTTAACTGCATGTGTGCTGGCAAAGACTGTGCTGTGCCATGGTACCTGCAGTCTAGGGGGACACTTCTTGAACAGAAGGGACCAGCATCCCCGTTTGGAGAGAGTAGGGGCTGTTGGCCATTTGTATCTGCTTTCGATCAGCTTCAGTGCATTTTTAACATAAAACTGAAATGTAGAGTCTCACCCCCGCCCAGCTTTTCCCTTGGAAGGACTTTTCCTGAAATAGTATGCTTTTTTCCCCCTAAAATCTGCCGGCACCAACCACAGAAAGGGGTCAGATTTTAATCAATTAGATCTTAATCTAACCAATTTATTTCCTCCCCATTGTGGTGACACTTCCTCCTGCCTCTGGCTTGTTCTTAATTTTTGAAAGACTCGCCGTTGGGAAAACCCTGCTTTCCACAGCCTTATTAAATAATTACTCAGAAGAAGAAAAAATGCTCTTTTGAAATTTTGAGAATTTGTTTTCTGCGGGAGGATACAATCCAACTGAGGTTTTTCACTTCTTACGGGTTTGTGGACTGAGCTGTGGTCCTGAGTGTAGTGCAGTTTAGGAAGCAAGAAGGAGTTGATGGGGTGGGAAGGATTTTAAAGGTGGTATCGTGCCTTGAGCATCTGAAATGTGGACATTTTGCCTGTTCCTCCACTGCATTTATCTCCTAGCACTTAGAGAAAAAAGTTTATTTCTGCATCTGTGTGGTACAGAAGTATTATAGCTAGGTGGCACTTTCAGTCTGTAATTTTGAAAGCCTGCTAAAGCAAAAGTGTTTGTGTTTTGTTTATAATAGATTGATGAAAATGAAATTTAAATATCTAGAAGCCATCCTTTCAAACTATATGATTCAGGGTTTTTTCGTTTATTCACAGAGTTGTAAAATCATCACTGCTAATTCCAGCATATCCTCTTCACCCAAGGACAAAACCCTGTTCCTTTAGCATCCCCTCCTCACTCTTCTCATCCCCTGGCAACATCTGCTTCCTGGCTCTCTGGATTTGCCTATTCTGGACATTTCATATAAATGGAATCATACAAGACATGGTCTTTGTGTCTGTATTCTTTCATTTGGCCTTGTGTTTTCAGGGTTCTTCCATGTTGTGGCATGTATTGGCAAATCTTTCCTTTTTATGGCTGAATAATATTCAATAGGGAGGTATGAAGTGCTCTGTGGAGACCGGAAGCTGTGGGGAGGGCTGACATGTTGAACTTGAGCGGCTTCGGGGTGGTAGGCTGACACAGCCAATTGTATGGGTAGACCACATTGGGCTTATCCATTCATAAGTTGTTGGACTTTTTGGCTGATGCAGTAATGCTGCTGTGAACATCGGTGTACAACATTTATTGTATGAATGTATGTTTTCATTTCTCTTGGGTAGATACTTGGGATTGAAATTGCTGGGTCATGTGATATTTCTATGTTTAACTTTTTGAGTCTGCTAGGCTGTTTTACACAGAAACTGCACACCACCTTTTGCAATTTCATCAGCAGGGAATAAATGTTCCCATTTCTCCACAACCTCCCCAGTACTTGTTATCTCTGTCAGGTTAATCACAGCCATGCTAGTGGGTATGAAGCAGTATCTCCTTGTGGTTTTGATTTATATTTCCCTAGTGACTAGTGACTTCCCTGGTGGCTCAGACGGTAAAGCGTCTGTCTATACTGTGAGAGACCCAGGTTTGATCCCTGGGTTGGGAAGATTCCCTGGAGAAAGAAATGGCAACCCACTCCAGTACTCTTGCCTTGAAAATCCCATGGACAGAGGAGCTTGGTGCAGGCTACTATCCATGAGGTCGCAAAGAGTCGGGCGCGACTGAGCGACTTCACTAATGACTAGTGATGCAGAGCAAGTTTTCATGTGCTGCTTGGCCACTTGTATATCTTCTTTGGAGAAATATTTATTCATTTTCTTTGCCCATTTTTCAGTTGGATCATTTGTCTTTTTGTTGAGTTGTAAACCGGGCAAGTTTTAAGAAAAGACAGGTCATAAAATCTTGGATGAATTGAATTCCCCAGGGACAGAAATGTCTCTGTCTCACCTTCCTTGAGTGAGCTGGATTTTATTTTTGAGTTTAAAGACTTTTAAGATCTTCAGGTAGAAATAAAACGGGCAGTATTTGCCTAGTGTATTTGCTGTACCTGTCTCCCTGTTTGTAATTCCAAGGGAGGGAGGAAATGCGGCAGAGCAGAACAATAGTTATTCCCGCAGCGAATACAGAGTTCAGGCTCTCTGGGGGAGCTTAGCACACCGTGTCCACCGCTGGGACAATGGGAGAATTTGCCCTTCTGTCCCCTAAGGACATTTGCTGGGCACTTGCACATACAGCCAGGTCTGACCATTTTCTCTGCACTTCCTCTGCTCCAGGGCAAGGCTGCCTCTGCCGACAGAGCTTTGCAGCTATAAATTAGACAGAAATGCAGTCCTGAGGCTGTCCAAAGGCAGGCAGGGTAATTGCTCTGGACAGGTTTACAATAGGGAGGTGTGAAGTGCTCTGTGGAGACCGGAAGCTGGGGGGGAGGGCTGACATGTTGAACTTGGGCGGCTTCGGGGTGGTAGGCTGACACAGCTAATTGAAAACTGTGGCCCTGGTGGCTTTTAATGGGAAGGGAAGCCAAGGCTCTGCAGCGGTTTCCTTTAGAGCCAGAAGCCGGGGAGAGTGGCTAGTGGGTCACTTCAGGGGGTCAGGACTGCACCTGTGAGCACTGGGAGCGCTGGGCCTGAACTGGGGGCCCGATCTCCTTTCACGTGTTTCTCATTTGCTACTGTCTAGTCCTCTTCTGGGTGTGCTGAGGGCCCCAGGTGTGGCAGTCTTGCTTGAAATAAGGGCGACAGGTAGATTTTGGAAAACCATTGCCAGTCCACCTCTGGCAATCCACCGATGCAGGTCAGCTGGCCAGTGGGCTGATTATTATTGAAACAGTAATGGCATGGTGGCTGGCTGTCTGTCCCCCAGGGAGCCTTGGAGTCCATTTAGCATATCCCCAGACTTTGGAGTCTGAGTCTGTGGTGCCAGGGACTGAGAATCTGCACTGTAAGCAGTTCTTTGGGAAACTGGGGTTTTGAGTCTGAAGTGTGAGACTCACTACCCTGGACACTGGGATCCCTTAGGTCCAGCTTTGTGTCCATGTGGCTCCAGGCACCTGCTCCTTGCCCCCCGCCCACCCTCCTCTGCAGTCGCTGCATACCAGGTGCATCCCACACAGGACTGGTGTTCCTCTGCCAGCCGAGCCGTTTCTTCCCTACAGAGCCTTTGCCTATGCTCTCATCCCTGTGCCTTCTGCGCATGACTCGTGTTATCCTTCTGGTCTCAGGTTAAACCACTGCTCAGAGGGGTCTGTCCAAACACCCAGGTGAGGGTGGCCACGGTCGTGCTCCAGGGTGGCCTTGGAACATGTCTCTGGTGACTCACTCAGCATCTGTCTCTCCTCCTGGTTGTACACTCCATTAGGGGAGAGGCCACCTTGCTACCAGGGGGTCCTGGAGTCCAGCACCATTTCCTGGTGCTCAGTACACTCGTGTGTGTTCACCGTTTCCAAACCAGGCATGAGTGAGCGCTGCTCTTCCTGCTGCGCCACCTTGTCCCAGGCACTGTTTCCCCACGCCCCTGAAACTCCTGGTGAAATGACCAGTGGCTGGCTGTGTCCCAGACATCTGCCCTTTTGAGTTTACTGTTACTTAGTATTCTGTCCCTTTTAAGGGCCAGCTGTCCCCCACCGAAGTCGTGGCTTTATTAAAAACTAAAACAAAATGTGGACCCAGCCTTGTTTATTTCCAGTGCCATGGTAGCAGCTTCTAGAAAACCCTTTCAAAGACGGGATATGAGAGGTGTGGAGATGGTACAGGTGATAGACTCTTCCTTGAGCCTTGTGGCGGTTAATGTGTAACCTCTTTAACAAGGGTTGTGTGGACATTCATGTGGCCTTAGCGCTATCACAGGTTCATAAACCCAGGCGGTAGGTCCCGTGTTTGTATGAAGTTCATGGCTTTACAGATAACACAGACCCCCGAGGTTTAATTTCCCTTGGTTGAAAAACAACTACCACCAACCATTGGTCAGCGTTGTGTCCTGCAGCATTGGAGACACTCGGGAGCGGCTGAAGAAAACAGCCTTACAGTCCTCCTCCCCACTCTCAACACACATACGCACCGTTTTAGAGGAAACTGAAGTGAGATAAGAGAAGTGGAAAGTGTCTAGGGGAGAGGGGATTGGGCCTTCCTTTTTGAGGGGTTGACCTCTTCTGTAGGCACCTCCTGCTCTTTTGCAATGGCATTTTGGGGACTTGACCGTCTGCCCAGGTTAGAAACCAGAGAGCATGACTACAATAAAGTCTTATCAGCAAACTAGGACTTTTGCGATCCTGGATTTTCACCTTACTGGACTTGTCTAGCTTTTTCCTCTGTGTGCATGTGCGTGCTAAGTTGCCTTAGTCGTGCCCAACTCTTTAGGACTGTAACCCCTCAGGCTCCACTGTCCATGGGATTCTCTAGGTAAGAGTACTGGAGTGGTTTGCCATGCCCTCCTCCAGGGGATCTTCCAGGGTTTTGGATAACATGTAAGCCAGAGGCTGAGCAACCCGGATAGTGGTATATCTGCCTTCATGTCTAACCTTTTGAAGTGCTACCTGCCCCTAATGGCAACAGAAGCCATCAGTTAAATAAACCAGCTGTTAAGTAAGAGCAAGAACAGGAGTGTTTGCACAAACTACCTTTCAATTTTCTAATCCTTGATGAATGTCAGTTAGTTTGTGAATTATTAACCTCAGTGTGCGTGAGGAAATACTGTGCGCTTAAGTGTCCTGTATATTTTTATGTGAGAAAAAAATAAAACTGACCACACCTTCAGCTGCTACCACTTTGGGTTCAATGCTGGCCTGCTTCCACCCAGCAGGAATATTTAAAGCAGAGGTAGGAATGCTGGCCCCTCACAGACCACACGTGCCTTAGAGCTCATCACTTGCTGTCACACTTTTTGCTCAGGAAGGAACGGAAGTGATTTGCAGTCCATTGGCAGATTGATGTTTGATAATCCTTATCGGGTTGCATGGAGCGTCCAGATCTTAGTGAGGTCTTGGGGGACACCCAGCTAACTGGGAAGTATTGTGTGTATGGGCTCAGAAAAGTAGATCCAGTGAATCGTAGGAATCTGGCTTGAGAAATCTTTTCGCTGTCACTCCCCTGAGCTTTGCAGGAGGGCTTTCAGGTAGGTTCTTTGACCCGTCACTGGAGAGAGCACCCTTTTCCTCCAGTGCCTCAGTTTCCTTGGCATAAAAGCCTGGAGTCGGCTGGCCGCACATGGCCACAACAACGCCTCTCCTTGAGGATGTCAGCACGGTGGATGGAGGGAGTGCAGCTCAGCGTCCTTTGTGGGAGGGGCATCTCAGGACTCTGAGTGCTGAGGAAAGGCTTGGAGGCCTCCATTTATGAACTTCGTTTCCACGATGCACAGCTATTTTCAAGGGCCTTAAGGGCCTCCTAACTTTGATGTTTACCTGAAAGGGAGATTGTATATATGCCTTTTTCTTGGGAGAAAGGGAGACTAGGGGAGCAAGACTCCTTACAGGGTGAGAAGGAGGAGGTCCAGGAGAGTTGGAACTGAGCAAGAAGGGCTCCTGAAATAGCACATGGCTTCCTTTGAGCTGCACATATCTTGGGTATTGGTTGCTGGATTAATCCTGCAGTGTGAGTAAGTCACACCTAGAAATGCTGGGTGTGGTTACTGCAAGGCCTAAGCTTTGTTCATTTCCAGAGCAGAGAACGCACATGCCTTGGGAAGGGAGAAAGCAGGCGCTCTGTTTCACTTCCCCGTCTCTTTATTGTCCTCGTGGGCAAGGCCATTTGATATCGGCAGTTCTGAAACACATTGAACGCTTTCTTCTCGAGCTGCTGGATTATGGCTGACACAGACCATGGGCCCCACCACCAGCCTCCTGTATGGCAGTGGAAGAAAAGAAATTCAAGCTGTAAATGAATCTCTGTTGGGGAGTTTTGTAGTGGCAAAGTACGTGAATGAGTGAATTGAAAAGGTGCCCGGTCTGTACCATGGTGAATGCCTAGGCCTTAGATAAATATTGACACCGGCAGTGTGGCAGGTCTACCGTTTGTCCTGTGCCCCTGGGAAGAAAAGGTCTTTTCTTGAGGCACTCGTGACCTCCCAAACCACCCTGGCGAGTTCGTGCAGGTGCTTTTCCCAGGCGCTCTCTGGGTCTGGGAGTGTGGGTGGCTTTTGGCCCTGTGCTCGTGCGAGGGGGAGCCTCCCTGAACCCAGAGCTGCCTCGGCTCACCGAGCAGGGCCAAGCTGGCCGCGGCTGGGCGGAGCTGCCAGTGTAGCTCTGCAGTCACGCTCGTGGGGCCGCGTGGGCCTGACCTGCGGGGGCATGGGGGCATCTTTTATTTGCTGTGACAGTCTTCTGTGGGGAGGAGGGAGTGAAGAGACAGGAAAGGCAGCCTGGAGAGTCTGAGTTGGAGGACAGGTTGGCTCTCATCACTGGAGGCCTTATCGCCCCAACTCTGCCACACTCCCAGCTGGACTTTGTTTGGTTTTGTATCTCAGTGCGTGGAGCCCAACTGGCTTCTGACCGCAGAGGGTTTCAGATGCCAGCTTTGTTAGCATGAAGTCTGCAGGAGCAAGTCAGCCTCTTCCCTGAGAGTGACAGAGTTGGTTGACCAGGGCAAGCTGAGCAGAAACTGTGACTAGTTGGAATTTGATGACATCGTCTTTAAAAAGGAGTGATGGTGGAGGCTGGGGGGTGGGCAGTGGCAGTGTTCAAGAGATAACAAGTGTTAGGCAAAGGAGTGCTGGCTGTTCTTAGGGCAGCTGCTTCCCTGTAGCCCGTGTCATGGATGTCTGCTTCTGGCCAGACCATGGGCTTTGAGTTCCTGCTGAGATGGGAATTGGATGGCTTTTGTCTCTCCCGAGCACTCAGAGAGGAGATGGAGTAACTCGAAGTCCATGTGGTGTTTCTGAGGTCTCTTCAGCCTGTTAACAGGGACTCCATAGGGAGCCATGTAAGAATGACTTTCAGTAGAGCTTTTAATTGCTTTTGCTGCTGATTTACTTTAAAAACAGACTCATATCCCATAGATAGTAACAGTCATTATTTGGTTGAGATATAATTTAGCAGAATTCACCATTAGGATCCCTCCTTTAAGACACATCTTTGGGAGTAAATGACCTGGAACTGCAAACTGTGAAGAGGCAGGGTGGTGGGGGTGGATGGTGTGACTGTGAGGAGCTGGATGTTAGGTGCCCTGGGCCTCAGGGAATGTCAGCCGTGTGGAAGAGAGAAAGGATCTTTTTTAGATACATTGTGTTATTTTTCAGTCAAGGAGTCATGTCCCACTCTTCAAGAGCCCGTGAATTGTAGCACACCAGGCTTTAGAAACTTTGATGAATGACTAAAAAGAAGAAGCAACAGAAGTATATTCTGCATTCGAAGTAGTAAAAGTTTAGTATGTCCAGGGTGCGGGGCACAGGCATCGTCTGATTCTCGGTGTCTGTCGTCTCTGTGAGAAGGAAGGCCCCGTATTGCAACAGCAGAGGCCAACGCTCTGTGCAGCAGCTGCACTGAGATGCCCACCACCTAGCTGCTCCCCTTTAACTGGCTTGGTCTCTGTTCAGCCATTCCAGCAACCAGAGCCAGAGAAGTCACCGCGGCCCCAGGACAGTGATGTGGATGGGCTTTCAATTTTATGGTGTTTGTGTGACATCTGAGCATCATAGGAACAAAAAATTTTGGCTTCAGCTGAGCATTTCATGACACACATAAACTCTTAAAAGCCCAGCGGAAAAATTGACAGAACGAGATCCCAAGTCGATAAGCTAACTAATAAAGTCAGCACCTTCACTGTTAGCCAGGAGACTGACCTTTCCAAACCGCGTTTTCTTTAAAATACTTAACTCCAATCCCTCGTGTGCCTCCCTGTCATACAGAGGATGTGTTCTTGAAAACTTGTGGGTAAATTCAGTTTTTGAGTTTGGCCAACTTAGACTGGGTATCTGTTCTTTATGTTTGAGTCATCTTCATTTTTAAGTTGGGAAGTAGCTGGGAAATGTGGGAAAGGATGGGAAGATAAACCTAGAAGGTAATATTTGACTCTTTTGAGACCTAGAAGAAGATAAAGAAAACCGAGAAGACAGTGTTTGGTAATATTTGTGGGAACCTGGCTCTCCATCAGCTTATAATGCAGAGTAACGTGGTAAATGCAGGTAAACCTAGATTTTTCTGTTGGCTTTGTAGCTTGCGGATGCTCGGGCTTTGCATAGGCAGACAGATGCCTGGGACTTCAGTGAATGCTTGGTGTGATTTCAGTTGGAAAAATAAAAGATGCATGTAAATTCCACTTCAAGCTGATAGAGGATTCCAGAGAATACCTGTACGAACTTCTGGCTTTCCAGAGAAGGTTTTCCTTACGAGCAGCTCTATTCTGGGGAGGTAGTTATGCCCACTTATGTCATTTGTCCCTTAAAATTTATTGTGTCAGATTAGGAAAGATATGCTGATAACATTAAGGTATATTTATTTGTAAAAATGTAATTACTAGGGGAAAAAATCATTTCCTTCGTGCCCCTTTAAGGGGGACGAAAAGTCAGCTTACCATGTTGGGGGTGGTGGTTTAGTCACTAAGTTGTTTCTGACTCTTTGTGACCCCATAGACTGTCTGTATATATACTGCCCTTTTGTAACCCAAAATGATGTTTGCCTAAAATGATTCTTCTAAATACTTTTTTAAAACAACATCAACAGACTCTGATCATCACATGTGCAGAGTTTAATTTTCATCTTTCAGCATACATTTCTGTAATGGGAAGCTTGTGTACTATTTTTACATTGATTAGATTATGTTGTAAAGTGAATTTTCAGAAATGAGGGTTAAAAAAGCACAGAATTAAATGAATGCCTTGATCCTTGCCTGGTTCAGGAAACATCTAGAGAAGAATATTTAGAATGGTGTGTAATGACTCAGATAGCGGAAAGGGTGTTTTGTTTTGTTTTGTTTTCTGGTTGGTTGGTTTGTTCTTAATATTTCAGTATGTGTCTCTCGTACTCAGGGGAAGTAATCCATTATTGGAGGTTTCATTTCTGAAGAATCTCAAGTCAGTGGTATAGGATTTCTTTATCCTTTTATCCCAATGAAATCCTCGATTATGTCTTCTGCCAGCAAGACAAGCTTGGAATCTGGCCAGGCTGCTCTTGCAACCAGGAGTACCTTTTACAGGGCTGTGTGAAAATAGTTCTCTTCCTCTCTAATAATCACAGTCCTCCCAGGGCCCTTAGGTGGGGGCATGAAGTGTGAGAAACCACTCTGTGCTCTGTGGGGAAGCCTTTCAGTGTGTTGCAAAAGGAAACTGATCCCAGTATATGGTTGTGCCACCATTTATATAGTTAAATTTGGTTGGGTGACGCGTTGAAAAAACTGTTCCTACAGTGTGACGCCTTGAACAGGTCAACTCAGACTCAATGCATTTCAAAGCCCCATCACCCTTTTACTAAACACCCTGTATTGTGCAGTGACTGGTTCCACAGGAAGCTAATCTGAAAGTGAATATTTGTAGGGGCAGAGGTACAGGTGGAGATTTTAGGACAGGAAACCAGTGATCTGTGACCAGAGGGGCACTGGTGGACTCCACAAAGCACTTGGCAAACCATGGATTCCAAATTTATCCGCTGGATTAATGTGTCCCTCACTTCCTGTCCCTTTTGCTTGGCTTGTTTTAACTACTACAGAAGCAAGAGCCTCCTTTTCCTGCCTTAATACAGCATGGTTCTCATTTAGGAAAATCCTCCTCCATTTTTTTTGTTTTTAACCAAAGGAACTCCAGCCTCTTGAGTGTGTTGGTGGAGGTGAGCCCGCATTCTTGGTTGGAGCTCATTTTGACTGATGAGCCCTTTGCTCTCATCGGAGCCCTGGTGAGAGGAGGAGAGGCTGGTGGGGTGGGAGGGCCTGGCCCTGAGGCACCACCACCCCCTGTTCTACGGAATGGCTGGGCTTTCAAGAGGGAAAGATTAAGCTGTGTGTGGAGTGGTCCCCAGCAAGGGGGTGATGACTTTTGAAAGCCCCATAGAGCTTAAGGACTGTGTGAAAGGGCCAATGTGTGATCCCTCCCCAGAGGTGATAAAGGAGAGAATAGGTGAGGAGACTCCTGATCCCTCACCGCCTCTGCCCATTTCCAAGTCGGTGCAAAGTCACTTCTCTAATAGCAAAACCAAGTGATGGCTGTAGGTGCTTCTTCCCTGCTGGGATGTTCCTGGGTTTTGGTGTCTTTGTGACAGGTTTTGGCGGGGGGGAGGCGGGGGTGGTCAGCCTGTGGTCAGCAGCTATTCTCTGTCCAAATCTTCATTGTTAGTGAGGTCCCCACCAAACCGCTTAGTTGGAGTGCCTTTTCTTAATGAAATTAACTATTCTCTCATTGTCAGTGATGCACAGACCATATTTAACAAATGACTATTGCTGGAAAAATTGTGTACTCCCCCTAGTATATACCTCCACAATCAAGCATGAGACTGCTTAAATGAGAGAGCCATATCATATCCAATTGCTTTCTTTACCCAAGCTAAGATTTGGGCAGGAAAAGCTGATCCTAGGATCTCCTGTTTTAAGGGCTGTTGTAGAAATCGAATGTAGAAATCGATTACTTTCAGTGATGGTGGGCCTCTTGAGCGTTCGGGTCAGAACTTGAAGTAGATGAGCAAGGAAGATTTTCTGTTGCTGCGGGAATCACCTGTAATGACCTTGTAATAATGTTCACAGTGGACCTGGCATTGGGGTTTATTATGGTTTGCACACCCCTTGCCTTAACTGCCTGCGGGCTTGTCGCTCTGACAGCATGGGGCTGCATGCTCTTCTCCACTTAGCCTGCAGCCTTTCCTGTCTGGCCCTTCTCCTTTCTAGGAGCTCCTGACTTGGCTTTTTTTTTTTTTTTTTTTTTCAATCTATGCCTTATTATACTTTTCTGGCCTTATATCCTGAAACTCTTCCTTAAAAGCCATGCCGTTCTGCTGCTGCTCTTGCAGATTTAGCAAAGGTCTTGCATTTTCTGATAAACCTTCCTTAATCTTCCCTGCTCTGAACATCACCTGGACTCCATGCCAGGAAGACGAACCCAGATGCTTGCAGGGCCAGGGAGATATACCAAGTGAGCAAAGAAGTCCTGAGGAAGATCATAGGAGTGGTGAGGCCTGTGGTCAGCTGGGTCCTTGCTAAATAATGTAACGGATTGTGCTGTCAGCATGCTGGCCCTGTGATGACAGGCAAACCGCCTTCTACTGCATTTCGCTTTGTTACATTTTTTACCAATTGAAGGTTTGTGACAACCCTGAACGGAACAAGTCTGTAGGGTCAATTTTTCTAAGAGCAGTATTTTATAATTAAGGTATGTTCATTATTATTATTTTTTTTTTCATTATTATTTTTTAAGACATAATGCTGTTGTATACTTCATGGATTATAATATGGTGTAAAGACACAATTTTGTGTTTACTGGGAAACCAGAAAAATTGTATGATTTGCGGTATTGCAACATTTGCTTTATTCCAGTGGTCTGCAACTGAACTCACATTATCTCTGAGGTATCCCTGCAATTTCAAGAGAAGCTGAAACTTTCAAATTTTTGCTGAAAACTTTAGGTCTCTCCAAATACCATTTGGTCAGACACAAATTTCCCTGCAGCTCACCTTTGGCCCAAGAGCTGTCATTTTGCAGCTCTTGGTTCATCATTCCCAAGATGCTTGCCCTGTTAGAGCCTTTGGGTGGAGTTATTTGGTTCAGGGTCTTATCTGACCAGTAGGTTGTGAACTCTCTAAAGTCATGAACTAGGTCTTATCCTGATTTCTATTAGAACTTAACCTAGGCGCAATAGAAACTATAGACCAATTGTCAAACTTGACGTCTGCTGGGTGCTATAGGACAAAGACTTAAACCTGCATTCAGACTAACCACAGGCCTGGGTGAGCTGTGTGAACTGTCAGGCACAGAAGCACACTTAAGACCAGCAGGATGAGTTACACAAGGCTGACTTCTCTCAGACAATGTCTTAAGCATCAGAAGTTGGAGACCCACACTCATTTCTAAAGCTGGTTTTAAGAAGTGAGTGACTCTGGTGTGTAGGTAATGGCTAGTGTGTAATAACTTGTTTTGAGTTGCTTGTAAGCCTTATTTGCATATAGAATTATCTCTGTAACATTTTCAAAAGTCAGAATAACTGTGACTCATTACTGACTTTGTTCAATGTTAGTGACCTAAAGCTGTCAAGGTGAGCTGTTACGTATTGAGTTCTGTCCAGTGATTTTGCATTTGATTATTTGCTGAATGTATTTCTTTTTCTGAGCCTCAGTTCAGGGAATATGTGGTTGATCACCTTACAGAAGAAACACAAGTATGAAGCCACCTTCTGCCTGGTACTTCTTGAGTGAGGATATCAGAGAAATGATAACCTAGTTTAAGATACAGTTTTGTCTTTCTTAAACCTTCAGTGTGTATGATCAGTCCTTTCACTTATGGCTTTTGGTTAATGAGGGGAAAGTGTTGTAATAGGAGAAAAAAAAGGTGAGGGCATCTGATATCCTAGATTTAAGAATAAATTTCTTCCCATAAAACTTTAAAATGTGGGCCTAAGGAACACAGTGTGGTGATTTCGTTGGATCTTAATATGTACGACACATAACTGCTTAGAAGGCAAAAATGCAACAGAAAAAGCCTTGAAAGTTTAAGAGATTAAATGACTCTAACAAGTGTGTGTGTTCTTCCTCATTCACACCCCTTGGGAAAAAGACTAATCACTTTTTCCCCATTAGTCCTAAGTAGATGACTCCTTTTATAATGGATAGCAGGCAGCACCCTGTAAGGTTAAGAGGAGATACACAGCCAAAGCCCACAGGTTGCCGAGAAAGAAGAGGCACCCCTCTAGGCCAGTCCGAGGCACCCCAGTGTGCTCAGCAGATGGGTTGCTTTCCAGCTGCATTCTTGGCTTTAGCGAGCATCTGAACACTTAAAATATGCAAGGCTCTGTTTTGTTCAGGTGCCCAGACAGGGCTGAGTAGTGGGAAATAGACTGGCCTGGAAACCAAACTGAATGGGAAAACCTCCTTTCCCAGAGGATTCCTGTCACAGATTTGTGGCCAATTCCTTCCACTTTGGATTATTTTTCTTCATAAAGTTGAAAATTACAGCTGTGCGTGGCACTTTCCTTCCTGTGAGAGGTTTTGCCTATAGAATCAGTGGTCTGTGAGCAGCACCTGTTTTTGAGGGTAAAATGCTGTTGACATTGTCTAGTGTTGCTGGGGTTGTCTCCTCACCACAACTTACTCAGAAGTAAGTGGAACGTTTTATCCCCCAGTTTCCAAGGAGTCAATGAATTATTGTTTGCCAGCTTTGAATAGTGTTTGCCAAGTTTGAATTTGTGGTTCTGGTTGTAATCCAGAATGGTGCTGGTCAGATTATGTCAATAACTGATAAAGCCTATAGAATTACATTCAGAGGGCATTTTTTTATATAAGAGTGTTTTCCTCATGGATTTAGTTTTCAAAGCCCTTTTCCTCCGTTGGGATTGGTTAAGAACTGTGTGTGCCTGAGGGACATGGGCTGAGATCCGTGCTCCTCCCCCACCACTTTTTTAACAAAGCCTTTGGGCTTCCCTAGTGGCTCAGACAGTAAAGAATCAGCCCGCAATGCGGGAGACCTGGGTTCAATCTCTGGGTTGAGAAGATCCCCTGGAGGAGGGCGTGGCAACCCACTCCAGTATTCTTGCCTGGAGAATCCCATGGACAGGGGAGCCTGGCGGGCTGCAGTCCATGGCGTCACACAGAGTCAGACACGACTGAGCCTCTAAGCACAGCTGGTGCCAGATTCCAGTGGATTTAGATTGTTGGGAAACTCAAATTTATTTTAAAAAATTTTTATTGACGAATAGTTGATTTACAATGTTGTGTTAGTTTCAGGTGTATAGCAAAATGACTCAGTTATACACATATCCACTCTTTTTTAGATTCTTTTCCCATATAAGTCATTACAGAGTATTGAGTAGAGCTCCCAGTGCTACACAGTAGGTCCTTGCTGCTGCTAAGTCACTTCAGTCATGTCCGACTCTGTGGGACCCCATAGACGGCAGCCCACCAGGCTCCCCCATCCCTGGGATTCTCTAGGCCAAGAATACTGGAGGGGGTTGCCATTTCCTTCTCCAATGCAGGAAAGTGAAAAGTCAAAGTGAAGTCGCTCAGTCGTGTCCGACTCTTCGCGACCCCGTGGACTGCAGCCTACCAGGCTCCTCCATCCATGGGATTTTCCAGGCAAGATTACTGGAGTGGGGTGCCATTGCCTTCTCCAGTAGGTCCTTACTAGTTACCTATTTTGTATGTAATAGTGTGTATACATCAATCCCAATCTCCCAACTTACACCCCTGCTTTACCCTCTGGTAACCAAAAGTTTCTTTTCTACATCTATACCTATTTCTGTTTTGTCATTTGTCACAGAATTAGAACCAAAACAATTAAAATTTGTATCGCAACACAAAAGTCCTGAGTACCCAAAGCAGTCTTGAAAAAGAAAACCAGAGCTGGAGGAATAGCAGTCCCTAACTTCAGACTACAGTACAAAGCTGCAATGATCACATTTATTTTTCAAATCCAACTTTCTTCCCTCCATGCCATTTCACTTTAAATATTTGTTGATTACTCCTTGATTTCAGATAATAGAAATTTCAGGGATGATGGAAATGGCTTCTCCCTGCTAGCCACAGGTGGTTGGACACTTGGATAGTGGCTGGTGCCCCCTGAGACCCTGAAGTCCTAGTTTTCTGTAATCTTGATTAGTTTAAGTATGAATGTCAGGGTCACTTGGCTGGGTGCTGCTGGATAGGAGAGTAGGGGTTTACAAAACAGGGGGGGATTTCTCAGCTATTTGAAGACTTAGCTCTTCTCATTCTGTGAGGTCTGGGTAGGGGGTCTTGCCAGGAAAAGGACTCAGCAGGCAGATTATTGCCGTGCACTGCTGAACCCTTTGCTCTTCAGCTGCAGATAAAACCTGTTTAAAACTTGAGCCGGTCTCTGCGGAGGGGCCTCTGGCATGTTGGGCAAACGGTGGGCCGGACAGTCATCTCTCAGCAGATTAGCAGAAAGAGTATCTAACGGCTGGGCTCCATTGTTGGAAGAGTGGTGCACCCTTTATGCAAGAAGAAGGGAAATTTGTGTTATGACAGTGGCTGACAAACTGTTTAATGAAAGCTGCAATTGGCAGTAACTAAATTCCCTAAGGTTTCTTTCCTCTCCGCTTTGGTCCTGAAAGGTGCAGAAGTGCTTTTGACAGCGTCTGTCCTGCTGATAGATGGATTGTTTTGACAGGAGAATCTGAAACCTTCAACCAATAACACACTCAGATGCCGGGCCTAGTAAGGCTGACCGTGTTTGCAGAAATAAGTGAGATGCCTTAGACTTGTGTGCCTGTCAGCTGCCACCTGAGAAAAAAAAGGTCTCCTAGGGAAAAGTTTTTCACGAATTAACTCTTAAATTGTTACTCAGACCCTTCTCTGCACAGTTCCTGGGCCAAAGTATATGGATATCTTTCATCTTGGAGAAATGAACGTTGTCAGGAAGTGTGGCAGTCAAAGAGTTAAAAAAAACCTCATTATGTGTTATGCCGGGGCCTGGTTGGGGGGTGACCGTTACACAGCAGTGTGATTACTGTGACCAAAAGATGGAACCTAGTGTCTATCAGCTTTTATAGGGAGAAACAAAATATGGAAGACACACACACGCAGGTGAATAATGGAATACTACTCGGCCACAGAGAGGAAGAGGAAGGCATGACACGTTACAGTATGGGTGCGCCGTGAGGACACTGTGCCGAGTGAAATAAGCCAGACGCACAGGGCGCTGTACGGGCCCACTTGTGTGAAGCACCTCTCAAGTCCAGGTCGTACAGACAGCGTGTAGGGTGAAGGGAGGTAGCCAGGCCCTGGAGGGTGGGGAGAATGGGAAGTTGGTATTTAATGGGCGATGAGCTTCAGTTGGAAAAGATGTAGAAGTGCCAGGGAGGGAGGGGTGGTAGTGATGGTTGTACAACGAGAATGTACTTACTGTCCCTGAACTGTACACGTAAACATGGTCAAGGTGGTACACTATAGGTTATGTGTATTTTACCACAATAGGAAAATATTTATACAGAGAGTGTGTCTCCCAGAGATGAGCAAACAAGAAAAATGTCTGCGGATTTTGCTTCAGATTGTGCTTGTCACGGAGAAGAAAGTAAATATTTTCCCTGTTTTTTGATAGAGCAGTTGGTAATCACATAAAAAATCAGAGCTTGAGCTTCTCTTGAAAGTGCAGGAGACTTGGTCTTCACCCATCCTCGTTTTGGGAACCAGGTACAAATGGCCCCTTTAGGTGGCAGGCAGGTGAGTGGACATGGCTGTGTCGGCCTCGTTCCCCGCTTTGTACCAGGATTTATTTTTCAGACTTAAAAGCTCTTTGTCCCAAAGCAGAGCCATTCCAAGGGACCTGAGCCTCAGCCACTGTGTTCTCTCTGTGTTGGAGATAGGCACTGAGAGGAGAATAACTCTTAGAGGCAGTCTGGGTTGGTGATAGGTCGCTTTTCTAGTTGATCAAGAATCGAAAAATCACTTCATCCAGGCAGACCCAGTGAATGCTGAAATTTCCACTTACAAGTCTCTTGAACTTATTACTACTTCCTGGAATATCCGTGTTAAGTACTGATACTGTCTGGCTTCTTGATAAAAGTAGCTTATGGAATCCCCCTTCATCAAGTTGCCTTATCTAAAAAGCAGAATTTGTACAAGGTGTTTTTTTTTTTTAACTTTATTTTATATTGGAGTATAGTTGATTAACAATGTTGCGTTAGTTGCAGGTGTACAGCAGAGTAATTCATATGTTACAGTTATGCATATACATATATCTATTCTTTTTCAAATTCTTTTACTAGTTAAGTTACTACAAAGTATTGAATAGAGTTCCCTATGTTATACAGTAGGTCCTTGTTGGTCATCTGTTTTAAACAAAACACTAGATACAGCGTTTTTGAAATGTAAATAAATTGTATGTGCTCTTTAAGGGAAAAAATAGAGACCAAGGAGAGTTGTGATTTTAAATGTCTTTATTCTAATCCTGAGTTCCTAAAGGATCTGGACTTTTCTGGCACGGGGATTGAGGGAAGTGATTTCCTTTCAGATTGTTCAGAACAGAGCCACCAGGCCTAGCTTGGGCCCTAGATCCTGTGAACCCCAGCTCCTGCCCTGGCTGCAGGTTATTCATTTTGAAACTAGATCAGAGGTTGGAAAATGGTGATCCTCTGCTTAAATGTGTTCTGCAGATTTATGTATACAGAGATGTGGTCCACACGCACCGCCAGATTTTTACATATACATTTAAAGAATTGAAAAGACTTTACATAAAATTTCAGAGGTCAGACTTCTTGAAAATGAAGGAGACTGGTCTGCACCACCCTTCTTTGGGGAAATAGGTACAAATGGCCTCTTTAGGTGGCAGACAGGTTGAGTGGGCACTGCTGTGTCAGCCTCATTCCACACCTGGCAGGTGACCACCTGTATCGCTTGTTTACCCTTCCAGCTCTTGGCTTTGTGGTTTCTGAGTCTTTCTCTCAAGCCTTCTCCAGCCTAGCAACTCCCCATTACCTGTGATGATATGAATGTCACAGTCATTATCAACTCACACTACCTGTAGAACCAGAAACAAGATTTCTGCCCCACTTTGTTATGGTAATATGTTCATCATAGGAGAAACTTTCAATCCATTCAGTCCTTGCTGTGACAGGAGAGAACTCTCTCTATTTGTGGATTTTCTGTTCCAAGTCTAACCTGTTGATTTCTGTGTAAGTATCTCATTGTAAATACTCCCAAGAACAGGCAAGCTCACACTTGACTTCAATAGGTGGTTTAAAAATTACCACCTTCAATTTTTATGGTAACATAATCCCTGGACAAATTGCTTTTAATTCAGGCTATGCCCCGAACACAGATGTACCATTAATTTCAAGGGTGGTTTGACTTTTATTTAGATAAATGCCTTGAGTTGACAGTGAAATGGCTCTCAGCTCTGGCTTAGTATTGATTGGAATGTCTCTGGAGGAAGCTTAAAAGAAAGTTGCCACTTAATGTGATACTGGGCCCCTTAAGAGACTTTGAACTCTCAATTCGTAGTACTTGTTAATTGGCAGTAATGGCAATGGAATTAATAGCTGAGATGAAAAGTGTTAGCCAGCTCCTTTGGCACGCACAGGACTGGATGTGCTTTGGTGGCAGAGAGTGAGGCACAGGGAGGGCCCGTGTGGACCTCATCTGTGTGGATTCTGTTCCTGAAAGATCGAGCTGGTCTGGGTTGAGGGTGTGCTCTGGGAAGCTCAGCAGATCAAACATTGTCCTGCTTGGTCCTCGTCTCCCTCTGAGAATGGGGTCACGGATGGGCTGAAGGGGAGAGAGATGTAGTTCTGGGTCATGTGATAGACGCTGTCATCTTGAGAACGCTGCTGGCATGTGAGGCTTTGGTTCACACCAACGTGATTTCCTATGACACTGCTCCTCTCTCTGGCATGATTATCACTTGAAATATTTATTCCTCGATGATGGTAGGAATGCCATGTTCGTATAAACCTTATGATTAAGATCTTACATTGCTCACTTATTAGATAGTCCTTTCAGCTTGAACTGTACATCCGAGCGAGTTTTGATCCTGAAGCTTTTGTTTAGACCAAGGCCTCTCAACCTCTGAATGTTCTATTGACAGTGAAGGCTGGACCTGTCGTTAAGGGCTTCCTGTCCTCTGTAGGTTGTTTAGCAGCATCCTTGTCCTCTCCCCACCGGGTGCTAGTAGGATCTTCCCCTCCCCTTCCCTTCAGTCGTGACAACCAGAAATGTCTATAGACTTTGCCAAATGTCGCCCATGGTTGGGGACCACTGATTCATTTTTAGTCAATGAAAGATCAGACTCCCTTTACTGCTTCTTAATAGTGTTTGATGCCTTAGTAAAACTGCTGCTGCTGCTGCTGCTGCTGCTAAGTCGCTTCAGTTGGTGTCCGACTCTGTGCGACCTCATAGATGGCAGCCCACCAGGCTCCGCCGTCCCTGGGATTCTCCAGGCAAGAACACTGGAGTGGGTTGCCATTTCCTTCTCCAGTGCATAAAAGTGAAAAGTGAAAGTGAAGTTGCTCAGACATGTCTGACTCTTAGCGACCCCATGGACTGCAGCCTACCAGGCTCCTCCATCTATGGGATTTTCCAGGCAAGAGTACTGGAATGGGGTGCCATAGTAAAACAGCAATTTTTAAAAATGCCATTTGATATGGTGCCAGGCATTTGGACCAGCATGGTGGTCACAGAATCCCTCTGTCCGTGGAATTCTCCAGGCAAGAATACTGCAGTGGGTTGCCATTTCCATCTCCAGGGATCTTCCCGACACAGGGATTGAACCCTGGTCTCCTGCATTGCAGGCAGATTCTTTACTGTCTGAGCCACCAGGGTTACTTAAAATAGTACATGAGATGGGGGCAGTTATGAGTAAGAGGGATTATTTCTCCTGGGGAGGAATGGGTAGATGATTCCTGAATTTGGGAGTATTGACTGAATTTTTTCTTTGTTTTTTGCTCTCCTTTTACCAGAAACCTGAGTTACAACAAACTTGCTGAGATTGATCCTGCTGGTTTTGAGGACTTGCCGAATCTACAAGAAGTGTGAGTGCTTTTCCTCAAACTTCGGGAGCTTGGTGGGCAGGATGGCAAACTCCTGGGGAAGACCCTCACATGTGGCAGCGCCGCTCTTTCCCCTAGGTCAGCAGTCTGAACCTTGTTAGAGGGGACATCTGCTGGGGGCTGTTGGAGACAAAAGGTCCTGCCTACTTAGCGCTCCTTTGCTGAAGCCCCTCTCTTCTTCCTGGGCAGTCAGTGATGGGTGTGTCCATAGGTGTGAGTTTATTGGAATTCACAGGCCCACGGGGGCTGTACAGGCTTGTGGAAAGCCTTGGGGCCCAGAGGGGCTAACACACCTGGCTGGTACTTCCCCCAGTCCCCAGGGCACTAGAGCAGCCTGCTTTGCAGGGGCATATCAGCCAGCCCACCAGGTATAGAGAAATGGATAATAAGGCTGATTTTTCTCTCCTGATCTCCAAACAGAACTAGACATTACTGTCTGGTTTGCTGTCTCTTACAATGTGCTCTAAGTCAGGCCTCAGTCTTTTCTTCCTTTTTTTAATGTAAGGAATTCTGCTTTTAACGTGAATGTTAGAGTTATTCAGGATTTTAGTTCCACGGGGACTTCAAAGAAAAGTCATGCATACCCACTGCAGAAAATTTGGCAACTGTAGAAATATGTAAAACAAATTAAAATCACCAGTATTATCACCCAAGGCTGAACATTGTGGACACTTAGTGAAAAATATATACTTCTACACATCATTTTGGAATCAAACTGTATTTATACTGTGGTTTTACATCTGTTTCTTACTTCTCCTTATATTTGTGAATACTTTGTCATGTAAATTAAAAGATTTTTACTATCCCATTTCAATTTTTATGTAAAGCTACTTACGCATGAATATTTCATAAAGCATTCACCCATTTGTTCCTGTTGTTACTCTATTCTTAGTAGACATTAAATGCTTTACATATTTCACTTGTTACATGTACCTGATAAAAATCCTTGTTTATTATTGTTTGATCCCTTTGTTGAGGGTTTATCTAAAGGAAATTTAATCAGATGATGCAATTTGTTAAATACTTGTGTTCTCTACCACCATCTCCAGATTCTCCAAAATGCTGTCTATGAGTTCCAGGTCTGTTTAAAGAAGGTTCCAACTTCCCAAGTTAAAGAAAGATGAGAGTTGGAAGGGACCCTTGAAAATACTTTGTCCAGGGCCCTTATTTTTCCATAGGGTCGTAGTGATTGGGACTAGTTTGAAAGTGGGTCATTATGCAAGTTTACTGTAGTAAAAGACCACAGACTGGGTGACTTAAATAATAGCAACTTATTCTCTCAGGGTTCTGGAGGCTAGAAGTTCAAGATCAAGGTCCTGGCAGGGTTGGTTTCCTCTGGGGCCTCTCCTTGACTTGCAGATGGCCACCTTCTTGCTGCCTCTTCCCATGGCCTTTCTTTTCCCTGATGCCTCTTCTGTGAGTCCAAATGTCCTCCTCTCAAAAGGGCACCAATCATACTGGATTAGGACCCATCCATATGACCTGTTTAAAAACCCTTTCTCCACATACGGTCACAAGCTGAGGTACTGAGGACTGGAACTTCAGCCTAAGAATTTTGTGGGAGTACGGTTCAGCCCACCACAGCCACCTGAAATGATAAACCCAGCCCGTCAAGGAGCCAGTTTGGGCCATAACCCACTGCTCTCCCTTGATCCGGGCTGTCTTTAACACTTGGCGGTTACTGTATTCAACTTCTGTGTGTCGGGTCTCAGAGCTTAGTGGTTTCTTTTCGAATTGGACAAAACAAAAATCACGTTATTTCTCAAGGCATCATTCAGGCTTTCATTTACTATTTCCTCGAGCACCTCCTATGTACCAGGCGCTGCTCCGCTGCTGGGGAGCACGGGACTGAATAAGGCAGACGGAGAGAGCCAGGGTGAGGGTTAGGTAAGAGCATTCGCCGGTGGTACAGGGTTGAAGGGGCTTCTAAAGATTCAGCATTCGAGATAAAGGACATCTTAATGCAGTACTTGGAAAAAGCAAAATGAATGCCAAATAATAAAATAATACTAATCCGTGATGAAAAAAATACAAAAAGTTTAAGTAAAGTCTGAATCAGCTTAACTGATTATTTTTCCTTCGACCCAGGCTCCTGTCTGGCTTGACAGGGCTCTGTTGCTGACCATATCTTGGTTTGGAAACTGACATACTCTGCTCTGAATGAGTGTTGTTTTGCATTCACTTTCATATTTTAAAAGTGCTACATTCAGATATTCTTTATTCTGGCTTCGTAGTTTTCTTGGTGGCCCCTTAAATGCTGTTCCCACAATCCTGGCACCTCAGACAAGCCTCTCCTGTCACAGAACCACCTTCAAAAAGGGAAAGACATGTGGGGAACAAGGAAGCCAGGAGACTCACTAGTCGTACGTGTTTTGGGGCCTAGAACAGGGTTGGGGAGGATTTTCTTCTTTGATTCTGGAGAAGTAATAATGGAGCTGGAGTGCTCAGGGTGGTGACTGACAGGCAGATCAAGCAGATGTGAGTGGTGTGGACAGGATGAGCTGCAAATAGAAGACAAGGCCCTCAAAGAAGGACCAGGACAAGGGCCGTTGTGCCTGGTGTGCGTAAGGGCGGGCTGTGTGGCCAGGGCCTGGGTCCCGTGGGGCCCTGGGGTCATGTTAGGTGTGGAGCTAGTGTCCTCGGCCCTGCCATAGACTGGGGGCACAGCTGATGCCCCCGTGAGCCTTTTCTGTGTTCTCTCTAGCTCTCTCTTTCCATTTGTTCCTCTCCGAAACAGCCACCCAGTTTGAATTTGTTTGGTTGCCTTGACCTGCGGCTTTTAATCCCTCTTTTACTTGGAGCTTTTTTGGAATTTAATCCCCACCCAGATCTAGATCGGAGAGCATCTGACTTGCACCTGTCCTTCACTGGGGATGCCGGTTAGTCTTAAAAATAAATTTCCCGAATCACAACAGCACAGCAATGACATTAACACCACACTCAGCCTTAGGGGAAGACAGCTTCATTTCATCCTGACACCAGCTCTAGGTGATTTAAATTTTTTTCTTTACAGTCATTCTCTCCACTTTACAGAGGAGGAAATGGAAACTCAGAGAGATGAAATAAACCTGTTCAGTGTCACCTGGTTGGTAAAGCTGAGAAAAGTGTTAGTCACTCAACTGAGTGTAACTGTTTGCAACCCCATGGACTGTATCACATCAGTCTCCTCTGTCTGTGGGATTCTCCGGGCAAGAGTACTGGAGTGGGTTGCCATTCCCTTCTCCAGGGGATCTTCCCAAACCAGGGATCAAACCTGGGTCTCCCACATTGCAGCTGGATTCTTGACAGTCTCAGCCCCAGGAAAGCTGAGAGTTGAACTCAAATCTGTTTGATTTCCAGTTCAGTTCAGTTCAGTTCACTTGCTCAGTTATGTCCGACTCTTCGCAACCCCATGAATCGCAGCACGCCAGGCCTCCCTGTCCATCACCAACTCCCAGAGTTCACCCAAACTTATGTGCATCGAGTTGGTGATGCCATCTAGCCGTCTCATCCTCTGTCATCCCCTTCTGCTCCTGCCCCCAATCCCTCCCAGCATCAGAGTCTTTTCCAGTGAGTCAACTCTTCGCATGAGGTGGCCAAAGTACTGAGTTTCAGCATCAGTCCTTCCAATGAACACCCAGGACTGGACTCCTTTAGGATGGATTGGTTGGATCTCCTTGTAGTCCAAGGGACTCACAAGAGTCTTCTCCAACACCACAGTTCAAAAGCATCAATTATTCAGCACTCAGGTTTCTTCACAGTCCAACTCTCATATCCATACATGACCACCAGAAAAACCATAGCCTTGACTAGACGGACCTTTGTTGGCAAAGTAATGTCTCTGCTTTTGAATATGCTATCTAGGTTGGTCATAACTTTCCTTCCAAGGAGTAAGCGTCTTTTAATTTCATGGCTGCAGTCACCATCTACAGTGATTTTGGAGCCCAGAAAAATAAAGTCTGACACTGTTTCCACTGTTTCCCCATCTATTTGCCATGAAGTGATGGGACCAGATGCCATGATCTTAGTTTACTGAATGTTGAGCATTAAGCCAACTTTTTCACTCTCCTCTTTCACTTTCATCAAGAGGCTTTTTAGTTCTCTTGTCTTTCTGCACTGTGTATTTAAGCCTGAAGCGGCACTGCCTTCACCCCCACCCCCTCTTCCTAACCTGCAACCTTCCACCCAAGATTTTAAAAGGATGGAAAGTCCAGTGTTTTATCTCCTCTGTCACTCTTGCTGCATTGGTCTTCTCTATGAGGTACTGAGTATATCCTCTGATTCCTCCAGATTCTTTGTCCAAACCTACATCACCCTGTCCAAGCCCACCTTCCCTTCTCCCTTCACATTCTGGCTTTTTTCCTTCCCCTGAGCTCCTGTTGAATTTAGGGACAGGGTGAGACTTCTCAACCCCGTCATCTACCCTCTCTCTACTGTGTGTGTCTTCTCCTCTTCCTCCAGCTAATGCACTCAGGAAAGTTGACCGTAGCTAGCTATTGTGCTAATGAAAAGCCCTCCACTTCTTATGGTCATTTCTACATTTTTAGACAGTTGTAGAGCGGAGCCTGGGAACCTGGCTGCAATTGCATAGCTAGTAAATGAGGGAGTGAGGCCTGGAGTCCCTGGTCTCACTCCTATCCCAGACTCTCCATGGCAGCACAGCCTTCCCAGGCATGGGAATTGTAAAGAGAGGGATCACTCCTTGTGAGTACAGTGTCGTGTACTGGGAGGATGTGAGTTTGGTAGTAGGCAAACCTGGCTTGGAGTCCTGCTTCTGCCCCTTACCAGGACTGAGTCCCCGGACAAGTTACTTCCTTCTGTGCTGCCTCTGGAACATGAGTGTAGTGATGTGTTATCCAGTTACAAATACAGTAACTATTCATTGGATCTGATTTCCAGAGCATTGTACATGGGCAAGGCTCTATGCTGTGTGTTCAGCCTCTCAGTCATGTCCGACCCTCTACGGCCCCGTGGGCTGTAGTCCGCCAGGCTCCGCTGTCCATGGAATTTTTCAGGCAAGAATACTGGAGTGGTTGCCGTTTCCTCCTCCAGGGGATCTTCCTGACCCAAAGATTGAACCCATGTCTCCTGCAATGGCAGGCAGTTTCTTTACTGCTGAGACGCTTGGGAAGCCCAGGGGCGCACTGTTCATTATTTATCTTCTGCTACTTTGAGAACCCCAGAGCCGCCCTCTACAACCCCCCCCAACTCCCGCCCCACGCCCCCACCCCCCGCCACTGAGCTGGGTGGCTTGTTAAGAAACACATCCTTGGGGGCTGATAGGGTGAACCCTTTACCAGCATGACTACCCCTGGTCCCCAGTGTCACACTGTGGGATGGCTGACACAAATTCCCCAGGGCCCAGAGCAGTGGAAGTTGTCATTGATAAAGATCCAGTCCTTTCCTGAAGGGAATCCTAATACATCATGCAGGCAGGAAGAAGCAGTGAGGAACAATGGGTGGGGAGATGGAGAAGGATACTAAAGAAAAGAAAAAAAAACACAGTGGGCACACAGTTGCTTCTAAATTAACTGGGTCTTCCAGGGGCTGTCAGTTCTCCTGAAACCTGCACAGCCACCAGCCACT
The DNA here is from genome assembly GCF_001704415.2 of Capra hircus. Lineage (NCBI taxonomy): Eukaryota > Metazoa > Chordata > Mammalia > Artiodactyla > Bovidae > Capra > Capra hircus. Next base: position 35,000,476 of record NC_030829.1, read on the forward strand.
GGAGTCTGGAAACCTCAGCGCGAGGGGAACCACAGGCTGGCAAAGCCGTGGTTGGTGGTTTAGCAGTGGTTTTATTTTGGAGGCTGGCAACCGCAGAGCATCGTGGGCCAGTTGGAGAGAGAAAGCAAGCCGGTTGGGGGCCCCCGGAGGACCTGAGGATGTTGGCGCAGCTGCCGCCAGACCACATGGTCGTCACTGCCCGCAGCGCTGAGGAAAGCCCACCAGGGAGAGCCTCCAGCCAGGAGTCCTGGACTGCGAGGCTCCTCTATTAATAAGAGGGGCTATTTATACCGTCCTCCTTCAGAACTACGCTCGGATCGCGTTACTGCTGCCTGGCCCGGGAATGCCTAATGTGGGTGCTGCCGTGTGCTTTCCAGGGCCGTTGACCTAAAAGGTTCTGAAGGCGCCGAGAAAGGCTGAGCGTGCCTGCCTCTGGGTATTTATGGCTCGCCCTGTGGTGGCCCAGGCTTCTGCCGCCCCTGTGTGTGCGCGTGTGCAGTGTGTTTCTGGGGAGGGTTGAAAGCATAAGGGGGTGTCATTTGAGGCACTGCTTTTTGGCTGTGAATCAGCACCACCTGTTAAGTATTTACTATATATCTGGCTCTTTCCTAGGCTGTTAGATTTAGTGATTTCAGCCAGATCCTGCCAAAACAGTATGGAGTTGGGGCTTGTCCTTTGCACATTTGGTGGAGAAGAAAGCTAAGGCGCAGTGAGGTTCAGTGACACGCTGAAGGCCGTTTGATTGGTACGGGGTTAGCTCAGGGTTAAATGGACCCGGGTCTGTCTGATTAAACATTTGAACTGTATCATCTCCTCCTAATAATCCCTGCTCTGCGGTGCGGTAACTGGGTCTCAGTCTGTCCTTTTAACGTGAGGTGGTGATTTAGTGCCTTTCTTCAAGGGCTGACGTGTTATTCAGGGACACATGGCACGGAAAATCCTCCGCACAGAGCCTGGCACACAGAGAAGTGTTTGCCTTTATTGTCGTTTCTAAGTGTTGACTTAAAGGAACTGTATTCTGTGTCATGATACTGAAATACCTGTACCTGTCCAGCTGGTGTGCGAACTGCAAGTCTTGCCAAAGTTGGTAACGCAGTCTGCCGCAGCTTACTCTCGAGCAGCTGAAAGCACTGGTAACAGCTGTTGGTGAAGTGGTCCTAACTCCAGCGGGGCTCCTACCTGCTGCTGGTGACTTACTCCCACTTCAGAAACAAAACGCACTGATACGGCACCCCCAGCCCAACTTTAACTGATATTAATGGCAGCTCCCTTTGCGTTTGGAAGCAATCAAACACACAGTGTCTAGAAAAGCAGTGAATCACCTACATCAGTCGTGCTTCATTCATACCATTCATCGCAGCAGAGGAGCACTTCACCTCTGGCTAAAAGATTTAGGGAGACCCCCAAGATCTATTACTAAGGGGAAACTGGCGCGGAGTAGTCTGTGTAAGACACAGGCATCTGTGTGGAAGAGAACCGTGTGTTCATGGGCAGCAGCCTGCAGCTGGAGCTTCCTCTTGGAGGCAAACCAGGGGGCGGAGGGGGTCGGAGGGTGGTAATGGCTTTCAGTATATATTCCTGGTGTTCTTTTTTTGAAACAATTTGGAATTTCACTGTGTACTTATATCAGCTATTCAGTAAGTAATTAGGGCCAAACAGTTTTTAAAAAACAGAAAGGGCTATAACTCAAAATGATCCTGTGGGTTTGTTTTTCATTGTTTGTTGATGCCTGATTTGATTGAGGCAGTCAGTAATAAAAGTTCTCTGAAACACCCTTTTTAACATTCTGCATCTTGCATGGTGTGAAAACTTCCTTTCTCCAAGTCCAGTAAATGGAAGTTTCAGAGAGAGAGCTTGGGGGGCCCAGAAGGCTGGGAAAGGCCAACGTCCAGGTTCTGCCCCAAGAGTGGGGTGGAGAATGGGGGGATGGGGAGGCGGTCTATGCAAAGCTCTCCCCCCATCCCACCCCAGGCCTTTTTCACACCTTTCCCAGCTGCAGGGCTGGGCCATTGTTCACGGTCTGATGCTTCCAGAGCATTTCTTGGTCCTAAATCATCAGGAAAAGTTTCAGTTATAGAAGCCAGATATTTATGAAGAATTTTTAGGGCCTTTGGATGGTAGCAGATTTGGAGGGAATGAGAAGGGGGGAATGACTGCACAATCCTAGATATTCAGAAGATTTCATCAAACACAGTCCTAAATTCTGACAGTATCCCTACACGTGGAGACTGTGCCGAACGTCCCGAGGCCCTTCTTTGGCTGGCTCTGGAGGTGGTGCTATTTTTGGCTGGTCTCTATTTCAGGCTGGCAAGTTGGTCATGTCTCAGCGGGAGCTGGGCCTTTGTTGCCTTCCGAGGGTAGTCTGGTTTCAACGAGGGACAGAGTGAGCAGAGAGCCAGTGGTGGAGGAGCTGGTTGAGGTTTCCTTGCGGTTCTTTTGAAGTAGAAATGATGGAGAAGTAAGCTAGCCTTGCAGATCTTCTCTATGCGCCGTCTGACCTTTCCATGAATCCAGCAGCCCTCTGATCAGAGCCTGCGATTTCTGCCTCACCTTGCTGACTCCGGGCTGCTGGTCCAGACCTGAAATGCCCTGTGTACCTTCAGCACTGTTGGCCACACCTGCACACTCTGCTTCCAGCATTTTGGTCACGATTTGAGATATGATAACGATGCCCCCCTTCCTTGTTCAGCTATCATTCCTAGGAGTTGGGTGGAGCAGTTTGTTGTGTGTGCAGCAGGGTGGTCCAAGACCCAATTCAATCAGCCAAAGTTCTCCTGCAGAGAAGTCCTGACTGACACCTGAACGACAGCTGCCATGTCCCTGTGTATGAGGTTGTGAGCTTTCTGCCTGCTAGCCTTTGCAGCTGTGGCTCTCCTGCGGCTTGCAGTTGCACTGTGTTCACCTCTTGTCCAGGCCTCTCCCTCTCCCTCTCTCTCTGTCACCTTAGGATGGTGACTTAAACTTAGAGACCTTACCTGTGAGATAGAGAACAGTACTAGCACCTGGCTCTGAACCCAGAGTCTGACGATGCAGTTACATAGTGCTGTAGAGTTGCTGCTGCAGCTATAAATAAATGGAAGTAATGGTGAAGAACCTAGACTTTGGGGCTTGACCCCCAGGGCCACTGCCTTTTACTGCTGGTGACCTCAGTTAAATTACTTAACATCTTAGTGATTCAGTTTCCTCATTGGTACAATGGAAATGTTAATGGGGCCTGCCTAGTAGGGCTCTAAGGACAGATTAATATATAGAAAAGCCTTTAAGAGTCAGGCCTGGCACATAATAAGCCTTCAGTAAGTTAGCTCCTGCTATTATTATTATGACCTGCCCCCCCCCCAACCCTGCGCATCTGTGTTTTAGAATAAATCTCTAAGAAATGAAGAGTTTGTAAGCAAACTGCCTTCTTGGCAACAGGCCCTTGACCTTAGCTTTCCTTGCCCTGGTAAGATCTGAGGATCTCATCAAGGAATACGTACATTTATGGTACTGTGAAAATTTATTAGTAGAGAGTCCAACAGATGGTGAGTTCTCAGCATCCCTAAACCAAGATGGGAAACGGATCACAGCAAGGATGGAGAGAGAAAGGTGAAGCAGAAGCAGTCTGCTCTAGGGGCAGTCAGATAAGAGACTGTTAAAGTAATTAATCGTCTACTTCAGCACACAAACAGGGCCCTTTAAGTGGAGAAAGGCTTTGCCACGTGGTACAGATCTGCTTTCTCTCCACCAGATGCTTCAGTCATGAAGCTGTTGAAATAGACATTCTGTGTCCGTCAGCCCAGTAATTGCCAGGCTTCATCTCTAACCAGCTTTGGCACTGAAGAAAGCGAATGGGATAATTCAAGGCCTTTTCCTCCCCCTCCCCATTCATTCCATAAAAGATGGCAGACAACCAGATTATTCTATTCAAGCAAATACTCGCTGTAAACTTGTATGAATACAGCTGTCATTTCAGTGGCCTTGTCTTCAAACCGTAACTGGATGCTTTGTGTAAGACATACTGTGTAAAAAAACAAGAATAAGATAAACCAGCATTATCCTTGATTCTGCATCTTAGATACCATTTCTTTCCAGCCCATCCCCCGTCAAAAAGCCTCATCACCACGCTTTGGCTATCCTAAGGATTTCAGGGCTCACTTTGCAAATCTGATTTTGAAGTCTCTTCCCCAATTTGGAAATACATATCCACGTAAGGAAGCTGGATTCTAGAGCCTCTGGGGATGGCCCAGGCAAGCTGTATTCTGGCTTTTGGTCTTCCCCTTCTATTAAGAGTTGAGAATTATGGAAGTACAAATACAGGATATTCAAGAGGGAAGGGAGCTTGGGGAGCATCTCTGGTCTGCAGAGGATTTTCATATTGTCTGCGTGCAAAAGTGTGTGTGTGTAGATATATTCCTGGAAGACACATCTGGAGGCTTCATCAGAGTTCAGAGAATCTGGAATTGCAAGTAGATAAGAACCTCCAAGAACCAGTCATTGGTTCATGTGTCTCCAGCACCAGGAACTCCCCCCCACCCCACAGGAGTGCATGAATCTGTGGCGTTGGGTGCAACCATGTGGCCCTTTGTTGAGGTCAGAGCCATGTCGTGGACCAGTACAAAGCAACTGGGGGAGGAGGGTGATCCCAGTTGGAGTGGGCTCTGATCCTTCAGCTCCCAAGGAGCACTCTCGGTGATGGTCTTGGGGAGCTGTTGTTTCATTTCGTGCATTTCAACCTGTGTTCATAGTTCCTTGTCTGTTAGTCTTGATCTCTGAGCTAGAGTGGAAGCTCCTAGAGGACAGGGGACGTGTCCTAAGTGTGTTTATTCCTAAACTATGAGTGTGGTACATAGTGTTTATGACCTGGCATAACTTTTCTTCTATTAAAAACTTGCTTTTAGATTCTCGTATTCAGCGTTACAGCATAGCAGTTTGCCCAGGGCCATTTTTTTAAAAATGTCCTTGTATATCTGTAATTTCATACGACTAATTTTAATGATTTAACTGATTCATTTCTTCTTGTTGTCATTACAGGTACCTCAATAACAATGAGTTGACAGCCATACCCTCCCTGGGCACTGCCTCATCTCATATAGTCTCTCTATTTCTGTAAGTCGTACCATTTGGGAGACCCTGGGCTGTGTGGGGAGGCCGTGGTATCATGTTACTGACATTGGGTATCAGGGAAACTCATATTCCTGGGCTCACTGGAAGAAATGGTCTTACTCCCTGTACCTCTAGTGATCATGACTAATGTATTGCTTGCTGTTTTGGAGTGTGTAGAATTAAAAACTGGAAGTTTTGCCTCATTTCTGGCTTGGCAGGAAATTATCTTAGTACCCAGGGGCACTAAATGTCTTGTTCCTAATGGATAAGCTGGCAGTTTGAGCGCCTAAACTGAACTTAAAGAACACTGTATGAGTGATGAGACAGCAGGCTCATCTTTGTGGCAGTAACTTTGATAAATGTGACTCAGCTCACTTTCAGGGCTTAAAAAAAAACGCATCGGGCTTCTGACATTAGCATAAAAGTAAGGATTTCTTTGTTCTGGTCAAGTGTTACACAGAATAAAACCCGTCGACTATTATAGGCAACACAGTGGAAATGAGAAAGGGACTAAAGGGACCTCAGTGAGAAAGAAAGGGAGATGCCCTGGGAATGTCATTGTTGGGGCCAAGAAGTACCCTGTGGGGTAGTTAAGTACTGGCAGTTACCCCACTTCTCCAGCAGTCAGACAGAGGTGCTCGCTTGTTTGAAACTCACCCAGAGGTCTTTCCAGATACACCAGTCACAAGTCCAGCTATTTTCTAGACCAGCTTTTATTGGCAGCGTCCCCAGCAGAACACCTCCCTCTTCACACCAAATTTCCTGTTTCCACTCCAGCCCTGCCAATTTTTATTTGATTGTGATTTTGCTGGTGTTATAACTTGTCCGATCACCTGGAAGTATCTTTTCTGACACTGACCTGAGCAGAGTGACTTGGGGAGAAGGCTTCATCTGTCCGATAACTAGTGTGGCTTACAGGTCTCTGGGTTTTCCTGGCTGCAGGGCCTGTGTTCAGAAGATGGCCCAGCCTTGGGAAACACAGTCTTGGTTTTAACCCTTTTCCAGGTGTTGTGGGGTTGGGGAGCAGGGGCTTAGAATTGTGACCCAGCCCTGTGTCCTGAACAAATGGCTTCATCTCTCTGAACCTTGTTTTCCTCATCTGCAGGATGTGTTCCTGTTCCCCTTGTGTTGTACACGTAGGTGCAGTAAGTCCACAGTTCGAGGGGAGCATGAGGTACAGGAAACTCCTAATGTCTTGCACAAGCCAGAATAGGTGTTTGACACGTGGCACCGGCTGCTGGCTGGTGGCTAGTTGTCACCTGGCCCCTTGGTCCTTGGCATGGTCTCACCTTTAGGGCCGCAGGGTCTGCAAGTCACTTCCTGTACCTGTGGAGTGCTGGAATGATGCGTATAGCTCTTTGTCCCAAGATGATCAGTCAGGGATCTAATTTTCTTGTTGCACCTGTTTGGCCCATGGTGTTCTAGCATCTGAAAAGTGTTTCATTGCTGGTTAAATGAGTTATCTGTACCTGAGGCCAGTTAAGGACATGTCAATCCCTGGTATGTTTATAGAGCAACGCACCGGAAGATGCTTCTAATGCCTGGCTATTTAAAGGATCGTTCCTGGCCCAGCAGTGTGCTGTCAGTACTGAGCTCGTTAGAAATGCAGACTCCCAGGCCTCATCCCAGTCCTGCTGTCAGAAGCCGTTTTCACCGGCGCCCCTGGCCATTGGCCCATTCATTCAAGGTTGAGAAGCACGGCTTCCCCACCCCTTGTTCTTCACTTGGTTGGGAAGCCCAGGCCACAGAGACCATCTTTACGTTACCAGACAGGAAACCAAGGCTGCCTGAGCTCCTGTAAGTTGCGCAGTAGAGCGGTGAATGGAGACTGCACACGCATGCCTGCGCATGGCTCCTCTCCCCCCACATGGGGGGCAGGAGCGTGGCAGGTGACTGTGACCCGCCCCGTGCCAGGACGGGCATGGCCCCCCGTCTGCCCTGAGGCCTGTGGCACTGTGAATCACTCCTTGCTCTGCTAACTAAAAATCCATTTCTGTTCCTTGGCCCAGGTGTCTGAAGCAGGGGGGCTGGTTGGCCTTGTTCCTGCTATTCCATTAGACAGCGTTAAAATATGTAAAGTAGGAAGGAAAAAGAAAAAAAGGCTCCCTCCCAATTCTGATTCAGTTTGGAAAATGCAGGTTTATATTGGCAGATACTCCCTTTGGCCTGAAGCTGAGCTCCATGTAACGTGGTCAGTGAATTCTATGAAATGACAGACGCTGAAGGGTCTTTACCTTCCTTCTATCTAAAGGGCCTGTGTTCCCCGATCTTAGACTCATGGATTTACTGCCTGAGAGTGAGGCTAGCAGCATGACATCACAGTAGCAGAATTAGAGATAAATTTGCTGTCTTCCTTCATGCCTTCCTTTATCTCCTAAGTGAGTTGCGCAAAGAGCAGGGGAGAGCAGACAGCAGATGAGTGTGACTTTCTCACCCTGACCTCTAAGAGAAAACATCTCGCATCTCCATCCATCCACGGTTGATAATCCCAACAGTTCAGGCTGGGTTGTTTTTTTTTTAAAGATTTATTTTACTATTTACGGTTGTGCTGTATTTACGGTTGTGCTGGGTGTTGGTCGCTGCTAACTCATTTCTTCAGTTGCAGCAGTCGCGGACTACTCTCTCTTTGCAATGCACGGGCTTCTCACTGTGGTGGTTTCTCTTGTGGAGCACGGGCGCGCGTGCTTCAGCAGTTGCAGCTCCCGGGCTCTGGAGCACTGGTGCTTGGGCTTGCTTAGTTGTTCCACGGAATGTGGGATCTTCCCAGATCAGGAATTGAACTCGTGTCTCCTGCATTGGCAGGTGGATTCTTTACCACTGAACCACCAGGGGAGCCCACCATTCAGGCTTTGAAGGGCAAGTTTTGCTGGTATGTTGTGGTTTTTCAGAAGAACAGCAATAAAAGGTGTCACGTATTCAACAAACATGTAATAGGAACCTCTGTGCTCCTGCAGTTGGAGCCCAGAGTGACCTGGGAAAGACACAATACCATCACACATAGAAGGTTCCTGATGTATTGTCTGCAGACATGATAGGTCAGTTAGCTTAATCAGCATTCACCTTGGTAGCCCTTATAGTCTCCAGATTCTCCCCTTCCTGGGCAGGGGGAGGAGGAGGAGATAAATAATCAGAACTTGCCAAGGGACCATATGGCTGAGGAGCTGGGCCACTTTCTGGGGATAATGCTGTAGGCAGGTGGGTCAGGGGAAAGAGGGGGACCAGGCAGATATCCAGCTGTTTATCTCTGATGATACTGTGAGCAGGGACACGGTGCTTTTTCCTCATCTGGTGGATGAAGGGGTTGAAATACTCACAAAGATACACTTGCAGCTCTTACATCTCTTCCATGACCAGGAAACTGAGAGTTGAGGCAATAATGTCACAAAAGAAACACTGACCCTGCTGTCCCATAACTGCTCTTGCTGCCTTATGTCTTTTAGGATAGATAGCAGCTTTGTGGTTTTCAGTTTAGATACCTGTGATTAGGGACTTTTGCCTCTGGATTTTGTTTGCCTGTCCAGGTCGGCTCTTCATCTCTGTGTTTGGTTTCTTGTCTCCCGAGTCTGTGTCAGTAACCCTAGTCCCTTGCTCACATGACAGAGCTCTCATCACCCGCATACCAGCACCCTGCTTCGCTGAGGTCACACTTGGGAGGACTGTGTGGGGAAAAGGGTTTGCTTCAAGGCTGGCTTTACTATTAGGGCCTCAAGACAGAGTTTTCTAGAGTTTTTGGGAACTGGAGTCCTTCAGGAAAATTTCAGTTGGTTAACAATTTCTGATTAAAGGAATCTAATTCAATTAATGCATTTGTCAAAGAGCAGATTTTTATTTGCATTGTGTTCTGCAGATAAGGGCAAAGCCATTTGTCCTTAATAACCAAAAAGCATTAAATTCAAGGAAAGCTTTTAATAGGATTGGGTTGGCGTGAGGGAGCTAGATTTCATGAAATGCTTCTCAGAAAAAGAAATAGACTTTTGTTCAGTAGGGGCAGACTCTGCTGGTAGATTTTCACGTTTGAGTTTTTTCTTTCTTTCTTTCTAATTTGAAGTCCAGGAAACTCAAGTTACAATTCCCACAGCAATAGTAATTTCATGTGATGCATAAGTGACATTTCTGGGGAAGAAAAATTTCCGCTTTTCCTGTGGTGTTACTGCACTTGTATCATTGGGGAGATTGGTTCCAGTGGAAATGGTTTGGTGTGGGGTTTTTTTTTTTTTTTTCCTCCTTCAGCCCTAGGAGTAAAATGCTTGCTGTAAAACCAACTTGAGTTGTAAAGCCCAGCAGCTTTGTTTCGTGTGTGTTAGCTGTAGGGTGCTAGCCATGTGGGCCTCGGCTTTGTCCACGTAACTTCTTTTCCTCTTGGTGGTGTGCTTTGGACCCTGTCCCTTATCCATGTTTTGTGGCTTCCTCTCCCCCTCCTTTGGCCTCGATCAGGTAAGGAGATCTAGGCTAAGACTCCTCAAACACTGTTACCTGTGACTTTGTAATTGTGCTGTTAAAATCCTTAGTTCTATGTTGCATTTGAAAACACAGCGAAATATTAATCCTTTACTTCGAATCTGGGGGAAATAAACTTTTCTGAAAGCTTTTTTTTTTTTTAATTGAGAGAAAACTAACATAAAACACTGTTTTAAACAAATTTCAGGTGTACATCCTCAAAAACAACACACTCCTCAACACAATCTAATTTCAGAACGTTGTCATCACCCCGAAATAATACCCCTACTCCTTAAGCAATCACCTCCCCTATTCCTACCCTCTCAGCTTCCTGAAAACTCATCTTTCTTTTTCTTCTTTTGAGTAAAGTATTTTTCTCTCCTGTTAGCAAATGTACCTGGAAAACTTAGAATTGAATCATTTAAATAAAAATATCAGAAGCAGAATGAACTATGCAGTTGTGTATTTTGCCATGACCTCTTAACTGAAGAAAAACTGATTAAAGGCATGGAGCATTTAGCATTACTTTATTGTTAGTTACAGAGAATAAAACCTGGAAGGGACGAAACCTGCTGTCCTGTCTGTGACCTCACTTGGAGCCAGTTAGATGGAAGGAGCACTGGGTGGGGCTGAGGGACCCCAAGGCTGGAAAGCATGGAGTGAACTCTTCTGGGCCAGGTCTGCTGCGGATATCAAATCAGTAGTAATATTAACTGTCCCTCTGCCTAGCAAACCCTCTAGAAGAAAGGGGCTGGATCAGTCTTCTTTGCAGGCTCATTCATGGGCAGATGAGGTCACATTAAAGACTAATTGAAAAGCCAGAGCCTTAAGGCAAGACTGCTTCCTGGTGAGGACCTGGGCTGCTTCCCAGTGCTAGAATCCATATCTCTAAGGGCCCAGCCCAGAAGCCAGGGAAAAAGGAGCCCCGGACTCCTCTTCAGAAAATTCGGTTAGGCTTTGGGACCTGAGCAGAGATTGTTAGTAATCAGGTGAAGTTTTACTGAGTAATAAATAGTTTCTGGGCATTGCTAAAGCCGTGTGTGGGTGTAGCTTGGGTTCAGGCCTCTTGCCTTTCCTTTACTCTGCTGCCCTTGAAACTTTCTCTCTGTTGCTTCACCTGGAAGTAGGTCATCATTTGTAGACCTAATAGTTGATGCTGAAATCTTTTTTTTTTACCATGATGTTTTTCCTCCAAGTGTGAAATCATAGCTTGTCTTTAAAAGTTGACTGGTAACCTTGGACGGCGGAGCTCTTTACATCACATTACAGAGGCGGGCCTGTGGGGAGTACAGGTTTGCGTAAGGCGGACTTCAGAATTCTCCCCAAGGTGAAGGGTTACCCATCCTTCCTCTGGGGGAACTTGCTGGACCATCCATGAATCATCAGGTTAAGAGTGGACTGAACCAAGTTTAAGAGAAAATGGGCAGTTTTCTCCCGTTATTTCTGCTTCTGAACCATGTCCTGCAATAATAACCTAGTTTAGCCTTGCTAGTGAAGGGAGGCCAGTCAGCTGGCACATTGGAGTAAAAGAACCTCCTGTGGATTCTTGGCATCTTATTTGCTGTGGGTTTTTGGACACACTCTCATCAGGATCATGGAGTTAGTAGTGACTGAAATGCTTTAGGGAGAAACTGAACATTGTGCTTAGTCCCTCAGTCATGTCTGACTCTTTGTGACCCCATGGACTGTAGCCCTCCAGGTTCCTCTGTCCATGGGGATTCTGCAGACAAGAATACTGGAGTGGGTTTCCATGCCCCTCCTCCAGGGGATCTTCCCAACCCAGGGATTGGACCCAGTTCTCCCCATTTGAGGCAGATTCTTTACCATCTGAGCAACCAGGGAAGCCCTAGTTTGAAAGGCCGTAAGTCAAGTGTGAATGTCCCAGTTCAGATCCCAGATGCTGAAGGGAAGCCAGGGCCCTCGTCAGAAGACAGCACAACAGGAAAATATACATAAAGCAGGGGCTTCAGTTCCTTTTCTGTGTCTTCAGAGATGTGCTAACCTTCTGTCTTTCTTGTCCAGTGTTCTCTGGGTGCATGTGAACGAATTCTTTGCTCTGGATAAAATGTCACACACACCCATTACCTTGGGAAACTGTGGCTTCGCCATCACCTGTGTGGTTCTCAAACTGGACCATTTACCAGAATCGCCTAGAAGGCTCCCTGGACCATAGGATGGCTGGGTCCCGGCCACAGTTTCTGGTTCGCAGGTGTGGGTGCGGTGTGATTACGGAATTTGCTCTACTCACAAAGTCCTGAGTGGTGCTGATGCTGCTGATCTGGCAGCCCCTGCCCTTCTTTTGAGAACCACTACCTGAGCATCTTTAGTGGTGGGTGGGGGTGAGAAACTCCTTACTAACCAAGCTGCTCAGCTGTTGGAGGGCAGTAAATGATTTAGACAAATTCCCCATGTCACGAGTGTGGGCACCGGCATTTATTTGGGACGGTGGGGCTCCAGGCCCTGGTTGAGGTCTTTATTTCTGAGGAAAGTGCTGAGGGTGGACATCAAGCAGGCGCGGGCAGCACAGCTCTGCCTGCTGACAGTGATCACACAGGTCTCGCCATCGGACCTTCACGAGTTCCTGGGAGCCGCTCAGCAAGCACCCTCTCCTGGCGGGAGACCTGCTCCTACCTCCCTCCTCGGTGTTGGGTGTTGCAGCCCTCCTTATAGCCTGCGTCCCTGGACAGGAGGGCCCGGGCCGGGAGCTGCTGTTAGTACCACTTACCTTTCTGCAGATTATCAGTCACTGTTATCAGATGAAACTTTGCCCTCGACTAAGACTTGAGTGGTGCTGCTCTGTGCCAGGCGGAAGTTAAAGGAACATCTGAAAGACAAGCACAGCAGTGCTGTCGGCCCTGATGGGGGATCGGAACGTGGGGCCCACACCTTCCTCCCACCCCGAGTTGTCCCTGGACTCTTGTTTGCTCAGCCTTCTGCCCCAGGGAGGCTGTCATCCAGGCTGTCAGTGGGTACAAGAACTGAAAGGAAAGCGGAGGAAGCGAATGTCAGGGCCCAGGGCGCATGTGCAAGGCCGAGGAGAGGGGTGCCAGCGTGTGCCCCACGTGGAGTCCAGGGCTGATGAACGTGCCTTGCACACTGGAGCCCCTGCCCTCGAGGGACTCAGTCTTGCTACAGAGAAAGATGAGTAAACCAGCAGTTGCCATACACAGTCAAGGCCTGGGGAGTGTCTCAGGGGCTTCTCACCACCGTCACTGATGGGCTGCAAGACAAGGAAGTGACCTTCTGTGGCTCCCCTTTCTTGCCCCCCGTATGGGAACGTTGGTTATGGGCTTCAAGATGGGGCAGCATGGTGCTCAGTCAGCACGCTGGCCGCTTGGAGGAGCAATGGGAGAAGTGTTCATAAGACATGGCTGGTTCCATGTTAAGGGGAGTTTCCTCCTCGCTCCCCACTCTCTTCTGTCAGCAGGCAGGCTGCTCCGAAGGGCCAGCACGCTGCTGCCGGAACCAGGGCGGGACCCTGATTCTCAGACCCACAGCCGCCTCAGATGCTGGACACAACCAGTGGGCCTCGAAGCAGAAAGTTAAACACCCAGTTGACAAAGCAGCTCTCTGTCCTGTAAGCTTCCCCTGGATTCTGTAGTGTGGATCGCCTCTCGCCCGGAGTCTCGGGAGCCTTTCACTGGGAAAGGAGCCGTCGAGGCCTCTGAGGCACGCCTGCCAAATGACACAGCCCTGACTTGTCGTTTTCCTTCTCTCTTCTTTCCTTTTTTTTTTCCTCTCTCTCTCTTTGAGAGTGGGGGTGGCGAGGCAGCCAGATGAGCGGTCCATATGCGTATCATTTGCTGAGAAAGTGAAGCAAACTCCAGCTGTGGGATCTGGGGAACGGAGGAAGGGGCGCGCCCAGGGAGTAGCAACTTGGTCACGGAAGACACTGCCTTTTGTTGGGAACGCGGTAGCTTAGGGTCTGTTGGCCAGAACTGGCCTTCATGGTGTGTCTGGCTCTTCTCACCCCACTCTGTCTCATTTTTTCTGATGACCATGTAAGCTTTAAATAGAGTCCCAGATCCAGTGGGAATGGGGTGCGGGTGCGGTGTGGATGGTCTTGGAGGGAAGTGGATGCTGACCCGGCAGTACCGGGAAGGGACGGGGAGCTGCCTGGTCCGTTGCACAACCTCCCGTGTGAGAGGAGCTGGCCCCCGCCCTTGTCCACAGCCTCCTTCCAGCCGGCCTGTTTCCTCCCCCTCCTCCCCCGCACCCACTTCCTGCAGGTGGCTTCTGTAATCCACTTACCCCGAGGGAAGGCTTGCCAGCGTGTGTACCTAATCCGAAAATGGCCGGCTCGACTTTGACCCCCATGGTGACCTTGCAAAGCAGACTGGGCCGATTGTGTCGGCTCACACCTGGGAGCCATTTTCAGCTTTTACAGCCTAAGTGGAAGAAATGTGTTTGCATTTATGCCGGGCCTTCCTTTCACGAGGCCTGTCATTGTTGGGCCATGCGGACGGAATATTAGACTCCCCCTGCCTGTTCAAAGGCAGGAGTTTTAAAGATGGGCCAGTTTACCCAGTGTATTTAAGCTGAGTCGTACGAAACTGTCCGGTTTTGTAGTTCAGAAATGCTCAGAGCATCCCCAGACTCATGATGGTTCAGCCTCTTGAGACAGAAAATTGTGACAGTCTCTGTATGTAGTCATAGATGTCGGCAGGCATTGTTGTGTGTCTGTGCCCGGGCCTCATCTCACTGTGTTGCCTCTGCAGGCCTAGGAGGCACAGGGTCTGTTGTTAAGCACTTTTTACAGATGACAGGCCAGAGGCACAGAGAGGGCAAGACACTTGCCTGAGGTCACACAGCAAGTGGCAGAGGTGAGTCTTGATCTCATTTCTGTGCACCTCTGGGCTTCGTGCTCACTGTGTAGGGGGACATGTGTGGTCTGGGAACCTGGGAGGATCTTGTCATTTCATGTGCTGACATTTCAGATTGTGTCAGGAGGGGAGTTTCTCTGGCCTGTGGCCGCAAGGCTCCGATGTGGCTCTCGGACGTGAATGAGAGGCTGTGCCCCATGAAGGGGATGCCTCTTCAGGTTGTGTTCCCACCTCTGAATGCTGAGAGGCCCTCAGTATAATTTTCATCATCAGATGCAGAGTGGCGGGAAGCCCTCCTGAAGATCAGCCTGGCTGCCCCCTCACCCCCAGTCGCCCTCGGAGGCTGGCGTCTGAGCTGCTCTGCTCTGCTCTCCCGTTTGGGTGCGGCGGGGGAAGCGCCCTGCTGTCAGGCCTCCGCAGCCCCCGGGCCTGTTCAGCTGTGCCAGCAGCTCCTCAGACAGTGGCCCTCTCCCCTATGACATTACTTCAAGGCAAATTCCTCCAGTTTCCTCACTTCCTGGAAGCCTTTCAGACGCAAACAGCTGACATAAAGGTGCCAACGTGTGGTTCTTTCTCCCCACCCCTTCAACAGGAGCAGGAAACCTGTGCCCAGGGTGGCAGGGCTGCAGGGCACAGCCAGGTGGCACTCCTGGAGTGCCCTCTCTGGGGGCCACTGGTCTCTACTTGGCTGCGTGGCTGTAGTCTGTTTAGGGGCAAAGAAGCTTCTTTTCAGTGGGGAGGACTGTGAGAGGTGGGCTGCTGGAATCAGTTTGTAAAGAAAGGGCTCCTTCCCCTAGGAGTCTGGGGCGAGGGTGGTGTCAATGTCTTCACCTCACAGCGCCTCCTGTGTCACGAGGGCCTTGTGGAGACTGGTTTAGAGAACGCTGCCTCTATCGCCTCTGGGCCTTGGTTTGCTCACTCGTGCAATGATGTCTGCCAATACACCGAGCCATGGGGACTCGCTAAACACTACGTGTCTCAGAGCAGGCTCTGATGTCTAGCGGAGGTGCGTCAGACGGAAGGCGTGGATGGAGCTGGCCTTGCTTTGGTGTCTGTGTGCCAGTGGAGGTTGGTGTTAGAAGCAGAGGCAGAGGCTCGTCACTTCCCTAAAAACAGACTCTACTTGCCGTTCCCCATGTGGCTTGTTAACCTCCATCTTTGTGTGCGTGTGCATGTGTGTGCGTGTGCGTGTGTCTGTCTGTCTGTCTGTCTGTGATGATTCGCTTTCTCCTGTATTAATGCCTGCCGTGGGAACCGTTGCGTGCACCGGGAGCGTTGGTTTCCCTTTTCTCTCATCACCAGGCAGAGGTGCAGCAGAGTAGAGCTGTGCAGGCGTCTCCCATCCTGCACTGCACAGCAGGAAGACCGAGGGGACTTTGAACAAGCCTGGATGCCCAGGCTGCATCCCCTGGGACTTGGGGGCTAGGGGGTTGTTAGTGTTTTGGATTTTTTTTTTTTTTTTTTTTTGAGCTCCTTTCCAGGTCCTTTCCATGTGCAGGTAAAATTAATGAGTCACGGCTGGCTAATTGCAAGTGAAGGATTTTGTCTCTCTCCCCCTGATGCCTGTCATTTAAAATCCGTAGGCTCCCCTGCCTTCCTCACCTTCACACCTTCTTTTTCCTTTCTTTCTTTTTCTTTCCAGTTGGTGGAAAAATAAATAAGAAGGCTGACTTTTAATTTAGTACTTATGATTCTGGAGTCCCTGTTAGAGGTTTTAGTTACCTCTTTCACCACTGATTTAATAGAAAGATACTGCAAAGTTGGGCTTCCCTGGTGACTCAGATGAGACCCAGATTTGATCCCTGGTTCAGGAAGATCCCCTAGAGAAGGAAATGGCAACCCACTGCAATATTTTTGCCTAGAGAATTCCGTGGACAGAGGAGCCTGGCAGGCTATAGTGCATGGAGTTGCAGAGAGTCAGACACAACTCAGCAACTAACAGTTTCTACTACAAGGTTAGCCCTTTAAAATGAGTCGGGGATGCTTTTGGCCTCATGGTGTGTGGGACAGCCTGGTTGGCCTGGTGAGGCATGACCGCTCATGGTGATCACAGAACTTGACTGTGGGTTTGCCACTTAATCTGGATTATTTATTTATTTATTTATACCTCCTGAAAGCCAGACGACCCATCTCTCATTTGAATTCTGCTTATAAATCAGAAGCCCCATTACGATAGTGGTGTCGGTGGCGGGGGGGGGGGGATCTCTTTAAAGTAAAACAATAGGCAAAACTTATGTCAGACTTTATAATAATCTTTTTCTTTATAATTCTGAAAGTAAGACTTTAATTTTTTTTAATGTGGACCATTTTTAAAATCTTTATTGAGTTTGTTACAGTATTGCTTCTGTTTTGTGTTTAATGTTTTTTTGGCCACACAGTACGTGGGATCTTAGCTCCCAACAAGGGATCAAACCTGCACCTTCTGCGTTGGATGGTGCACTCTTAACCACTGGACCACCCAGGGAAGTCACTGGACTTTACTCTTAATTAGGAAAAAAAAAAGAATATGTAAACATAAGATATAGGCAGTGAATGTTTCCTCCGATTCCACCGAAAAGCTGTACTGTAATACATCAAGTTTCTGGTCCTGACATTCACTGTGGATAATTATTCATTGGTATTCTGTGAGGGTTGTGTTTGGAATTGGCCCCTTCAACAGGTCACAGCGTAGCTAGAATTTTGGAAATAAGAGGGAAAATTTCCCTTGGGCTTGTTGGGAATGTGACTTTTTCTCCAAGTGTCATTCTTCTTTGCGTATGGAAAAGCAGTAGTTATCAGCGTGCAGAGTGAAGTTTTTCTGCCCCATCATTGTTGTTTGGTTTTGGGAGACAGCGTGAGGACTGGCCCTTCCAGGGGTCCCCCTCCTCCTGGCCTTGCCGACAGCCACGATAAACCCTTTCACCACTCTAGGCTCTTCCCCCTCCTCCTCATTCTCTAGTGTGTGTTAACAAGAGCCCTGATTTGGGGATGCTCCAGCAATTATGTGGTTCCAAGTAAGAGTCTCACGCCTGTCTTCACTTTCCCCTGTTCCCTGAAAAAGAATCGTAGCTCCTGGAAGGCTCAGGAAATTGTCCCAGGAGATAGATTCAGAAAGCAAGGTGCTCTGCTCCATGGGTACCATCAGACCCGTTTCCTGGTGCGGCCACAGCCCGTGCTGTCCCTCTCTTGATGACCCCAGGGTCACCGTGGAGAAGAGAAGACACACAGCCGTTGACAAAGACCCTGCCTGCCCCTCCTATGGCTGCTCCTTTATGGGCATTTGAGCAGAGACTGCTGTTGGTCCAGTGTCTGTTCACCTCCAACTGGACATGGGGTGTTGGGGCGACTCTTCTGCTGTCAGGAACACCCCCTGTTCTTTACTTTTGCCAGGCTGTCACCCAACAAGGCACTTCCTACCTCTTGAATTCAAAATGCAAGCCATTCCCAGCATGGTGGGAACGGGCAGAAGCATCTCTCCGGTGAGCGTGGCCTCCCACTCAGCTTCCAGCCCTGCCTTTTCCAGACACTCTGCTACAGGGCCTTTCACGAGCCGCATTTCCTTTTCGGTCTTTGTTCCCTCAGCTGTGAGGAAAGACCCTGGTTCCATACCAGCCACACTTAGCCGGGGTTAAGGATATGCATGGCTTCTTCCTCTCCCACAGGCCCCAGGTGGCACCTGGGCTGTGTATTCTCTGGAGCAAACTAGAGAACTTCTGTTGTGGGTGACCCACTAGCTGTAGAACCCTGGGTTCCTCACAGAGGCTCAGATGCTGGAGTTCTGTCTCAAGGGCCAACTGCATACCCTTGTTGAGAAGCTGCTTAGATGGTACAGGGTTCACATGCTTCCTGGTCGCCACCAAACCTGAGACACGCTCCCCAGCTCTGAAGGGGTCTTCACGGCCTCGGCTCTAGTAGGGTCAGGGTTTGGCCCTTCTCTTTCTCTCCATTCTTCATCACCCTGCACATCACACCTACCGCCCAGTGGGGTGCCTGCCTCTCGGTGGCCCTCCAGTCAGTGTTTGATGAGGAAATGAAGGATGGACCCTTTGTGGCTTCCCCATCACCTGTGGGGTAAATTTTCTGCTCTTTCAGAGTTGGCCCCAGTTCCTTTTCTTCCTGGCTTCTCACCACTTCCTGCCCCGAACTTTATATCACATTGCTCATGATGGGAGCCCTCACACCCCAGGGCTCTGCTTCCAGGCCTCGTTCATGTTGTCACCTTGGTCTGGAAAGGCTGTCCCTCCCTCAGCCTCCCCCCAGCAGCGCTGTGTCCCCGTATGTCGATGCATCCATCACCTCCGTCTTTCTCTGACTCCTCGACTCCAGGGAGAAAGGGGGTCGGCTATACTGCGATCACGTTTACCTTTTTCTTACAGCAGCTGCACTTACAAGCACCCCATACACACTTGACTGAATAAATAAACCAAGGACTAAATGAATGGTTTAGTCCAAGAATAAGTGAGTATGAAGCTTAGGGCAGATATTTGTTAGTTTTAGAAATTTATCATCCAGGTGAAGGGACACATTTGGGACAAGTAATAACAGAAATGGTCTTTTGGGGGACTTCCTAGAAGGCCTGGTCTTTTCAGCTAGGAAAGAGGACTCGTTTTCATTGATTTCTTGAAAATCTGAGCAGATGTTATAGGAGGAAAAGTAGTTGAAATTACCCTGTAAAAATCAGCGTGGCTTTGGGGAGATGTACGGCCCCAGGGGTCCCATTGCCCAGGTGTGAATCCTTATCCTGTTCTTTTCTAGTAGCAGCTTTGGAAACCTCGGTTGTTTAGACATGAAATTACCCTTACCCTGGAGGGTGTGTCGGGAGGAGGGCTGTCCTGGTCTCCACTCACCTGTGAGGGTCAAATGATGATTGGGGAAAGGGTTCTGTCACAGTGAAGGTGGAGAATCCCTGCAGACCCCTCAGTGCGTCCATCCTGACCCAATTACTACTCTGTAGTCAGGAAGTTCGGGAAACCCAGAGGTCAGCAGCCTCCTTTACCCCACGATATGTAGAGCCTTTAATAATGAGGGGGTGCAGCGTGGTATCTCCCACATGAAATGAGCCCTTATTCTAAGAGTTGCTTCATGAAGAAGGTGGTCTTGCAGTCACAGAAGTTTAGCAAATGCAGAATTGAGCAGAATGAGAGAGTACCTTTCCTGGACCTGCTTTGGGAGTCTGCCAGGACTGACAAGGGAGGAATATATGCAGCCCTTGCAGAGCCTTTTAGGCTGGTGTTCCAGGGATGGTGTTCTGAGAACCTTGTGTCTGGCAGGGCAGGCGTGACCCATGTCCACCACCATCTTAGTCAACTCCCAGCAGGCCCTCCTGCTTGGCCACAAAGTGCTGGATCTTGGCCCAATTACAAGACACTGAACTGAGCTGTAACTCCTGATACACCAGACAGAAGGCAGTGTTCTTCCCAGCTACCTTTGTCAGCTACACATTTCTCACTGAGTCCGTCTCCCCACCCCACAATTCCTTCCTAATCAGTGGAAAGTAATTAAACAATTTCTGCTTATCCCTAGATTTCAAAAATTTCAGAGAGTCCGGCAGTATTGGGTGCTTGGCCCTTGGAACTGAGTTATACTAGGAAGATTTCTGCTGGAAACCAAATGAGGTAGCAGGTTGGCTGTCTGATTCCACCATGAATTTCACTGGAGTTTCCGATTCCACTGTTCTGCCATGTTTTTTGATGTTTAAATTAATCTTTTTCTTTTGAGTTCATTGTGGATTCTCATGCTATTGTAAAAAATAACATTGAAAGATCCTTGTATACCCTTAATGCAGTTTCCCCCAGTGACCACTGCTTGCAAAATTTCATACATACAGAATATTGACTTCAGTACAGCCAAGATAAAGAACATTTCCATCCCCACAAGGATGTGTTGTGCTGCCTTTTAATACCCACATCAACTCTTTCCTGCCCCATACCTTTGGCAATCTCGAATCTGTTCTCCATGTATATAATTTTTCATTTAAGGAATGTGATATAAGTAGATGGGGAAATAGATAGGGAAGCAATGGAAACAGTGACAGACTTTATTTGGGGAGGCTCCAAAATCACTGCAGATGGTGACTGCAGCCATGAAATTAAAAGACGCTTGCTCCTTGGAAGAAAAGCTATGACCAACCTAGACAGCATATTAAAAAGCAGAGACATTACTTTGCCAACAAAGGTCCGTCTAGTCAAAGCTGTGGTTTTTCCAGTAGTCAAGTATGGATGTGAGAGTTGAACTATAAAGAAAGCTGAGAGCCTGAAGAATTGATACTTTTGAGCTGTGGTGTTGGAGAAGACTCTTGAGAGTCCCTTTGCCTGAAGGAGATCCAACCAGTCCATCCTAGAGGAAATCAGTCCTGAGTATGCATTGGAAGGACTGATGCTGAAGCTGAAACTCCAATACTTTGGCCACCTGGTGCAAAGAACTGACTCATGGGAAAAGACCCTGATGCTGGGAAAGATTGAAGGCGGGAGGAGAAGGGGACAACAGAGAATGAGATGGTTGGATGGCATCACCAACTCAATGGACATAAGTTTAAGTAGGCTCCGGGAGTTGGTGTTGGACAGGGAAGCCTGGCGTGCTGCAGTCCAGGGGGTCGCAAAGAGTCAGACACGACTGAGCAACTCAACTGATAGAAATGGCTTCATACAACATCTCACCTTTGGGGACTGGCTTTTTTTCAATCAGTATAATTCTCTGGAGATGCATCTCGGTCGTTGTGGTGTGTATCAGTAGTTGATTGCTTCTTACTGCTGAGCAGTATCCGCAGTGTGAAGAGACTGTACTTGGCTTAGCTGTGCACCTTCTGAGGGACATCTGGGGTGTTTGCAGATTTGGGCTAATAAAAATAAAGTGGCTTTGAGCATTTTTGTGTAAGCATAAATTTTCATTCTGTGGGAGAAATGCCCTAGGGAATATTTGCTGCATTGTATGATACTTGTATGTTTAGATTTTTTAAAGAAGTGCCAAACTTTTTCAGCGTGGCTATCCTGTCTTACATTCCTGCCAGCAGTGAACGATTTGGTTCTCCACAGTATGGCCTGCATTTGAAATTGAGAGTATTTTTTATTTTAGCCATTCGCAAGGTGTGTATTGATATTTCCTGGTGGTTTTAATTTACATTTCCCTCATGGCTAATGATGTTGCGCATCATCTCATGTATTTATTTGCCATCTGTGTATTCTTTTTTGAGTAATATCTGTTCATTTCTTTTGCCCATTTTCTAATTGGATTGTTTGGGGGGTTTGCCATTGAGTTTTGAGAGTCTTTTATATATTCTAGATAATAGCTCTTTGTTGGATGTGTTGTTTGAAAATATTGTCTCCTAGTCTGTAGTTTGCCTTTTCATCTTTAACAGGATCTTTCCCGGAGCAAATGTTTTCAATTCTGGTAGAATTATAGTGTGTCAGTTTTTTAGCTTATGAATTGTGCTTGTAGTATCAAATCTAGAAAGTTGGTTTAGCTTGAGATCCCCAAATAAAGATTTCTCCTATGTTTTTTCTAAAAAGTCTTTAGTTTACATTTGACATTGAGGTTCTTGATGATACATATTTTAAAACCTGAAGCATAGGAGAAAATTGCAGCTTGTGGTTTCATGAAAGGAACAGAGCAAGAGTGGGAGCCAGAGGGGGCGAGACGCTGAGGCCAGTGCCACTCTGATGCCATAGCGCGTCTTGTCCCCCTAGCGTGGGTAAGGAGGGCTGTTTTAGGAGCCAACTCCATAATCCCGCCCATGCACATCCTTCACCCTCCCGGAGTGCAGTCAGGTCGCATGCTAAAGGCTTGGGAAATTGCGTGGTAAGAGATATACTAAATCATATGATCGGAAGATCAGAAGTCTTCCAGATGGGGCAGGAAGCAGGCCCGGCTTTATTTGTAAAGGCCCATCAGTGGTGTCACTCTCTGGAGGTGGGAGGGTCTCAGCTTAGAGGCCACAGCCAAGTGCTGAAGCAGCTTCCTCCACGGCTGGAGCTGCAGAGCTGCTGGGCTGCTGGCAGGCAAGCCCGCAGACAGCTGGCAATGGCCAACAGATGGGGGGAGTCTCAGGAGCACCCCAGCAACCACAGGCCCATCCCTGTCCGCGTGGCCCGGAGCCAGAGGGCAGCTGGATTTGCGGGCTGTTAGCTGGGGGACCCCAGAGCCACAGTGCACCCTCACTGAGGGTGGAGCAGGGGATGTGCAAGTCTCTTCTGCTCCCTGAAAAGGACCCAGTTCTATCTTGTGATACTGACTGCCTGAGGATGGAAGAACCGCTTTTGACACTCCTATTTAGGGCCTGCACTCGTCATCTTACACAAATAGAAAGGCCTGGCAGGGCGCTGCAGCAGCTACGTGCCGATGTGCTGTGGCTTGAGGCTCTGGGGGGCGATATGTGTGAGTGTGAGAGGGACGGTGGGTAGTGGCAGAATGCACTTCCTCCATGTGTAGTCGGGTCCTGCCTCCGTAGGAATCGCAGGATCAGGGGTGGCCCTCGTGGATGCTGGGAAGATGGGGAGGCACAGGGTCCTGTCCAGAGAAGCCCGCCTCCCCAGGGTCTTTCTACCCATTTCTGTTAACAAGGCGGCTCCACCCACAGGTAGAAGGGTGGCATGAGGGGTCGTGTTGGGCTCCGTCCCGCTGCACTGCTTCCTGCTGGTTAGCCTTCCTACACCTCATCACCCCCATCTGTGAAATGGGACGGTAACAGGGTCCACCTCTCGGGTTGTCCTGAAGATTGAATGAGCTGAACCAGAGCCTGATTCCTGGTGAGCAGGAATGGAACCCTAGATGTGTCAGTCCTCGTCCAGCTCCTGTGTCTCCTGAGGATGAAGTGCGTGCCTCCTCGGTGGCTCAGCGGCCAGTCAGCTCCGTGTCCTGCCCTTTGCTTTGGCAGGTGGCGTGAGCAGTCTCCTGAGCGCCTGAGTCCTTTGGGCAGCCTGGTGGCCAAGGCTGCAATGGGAGCCCAGCCCAGAGGGGAGCGAGGTTAGGTTTCCTTTGGAAATGTTGAGGGAGGCCTCCATGTGCTCCTCTGCAGTGGTTACGTTTTCTCAAGTCTTGAGTGGTGAGGTGGATGAGAAGGAAAAACCACAACCACTGCGAGGAGCTATTGACACAACCCACTGGTCTCAGATCCCTGAGCGACCCCCTCTGCTCCCCCAGCTCCACCAACTGCAGACCAGTGTTAATGGACCCTGGGGAGGGGTGCTTGCTCTGTGCAACCCAGCAGCTCACTGTCACCCAGCAGGGAGCTGGCTCACCCAACTCGTGCTGGAGAGCCATCAGTTATAGAAGTACCCACTGCAGTGTCTTCACATCCTCCAGGGGGGTTGTGTGGGCAACTGCTTGTTTGAGCCTGGCATTCATGGATGCTCTGACCTCCTGGGTTCTGATCAGTGCCTTCTCTCCATCTTTCCCACAT
The DNA here is from genome assembly GCF_001704415.2 of Capra hircus. Taxonomy (NCBI): domain Eukaryota; kingdom Metazoa; phylum Chordata; class Mammalia; order Artiodactyla; family Bovidae; genus Capra; species Capra hircus. The sequence continues at coordinate 35,024,191 of NC_030829.1, forward strand.
TTCTTTGCAATGGTAGGCTAGACCCTCGAATCTAGAAGAGTCTGTGCCTCTAACTTGTGGTTAGGCTTGCCCTGCAGAGCCTCCTTGAAAAATATGAGAAACTTGGCAAGTCCAGTTCAGCCTTCAGCCATGCAGCACTGATGGGCCCCCGGCTGATGTTGGGATGTGTGGCTCCGTGTGACTCGGCCTGTCAGCCAGGCTCCTCTCTATTGAGATGCAGAGGATCACACCTGTGTGGTGGGATGTGCAGGGAGCAGGCTGCCAGGGCAGGGGGAGAGAAGGAGAAAAAAAATAAGAATCTTGATCAACTCATCTGTGGGGAAGATAAAGCCAAGAGGGGCCATGTCAGCTTTGACCAGAAGAGAGAAGTTCTCTGGGCATTTCTGACCCGGGGTGCCCCTCTGTGGGTGGGAGTTCAGGTGGAGTGGCTCTCTATTCCTGACTTTTCCATGTCCTGGCCCAGCTTCATGCTGCCCTGCGCTGCCCAGATCCAGGGCAGGTTACCTCCCTGTGGTCACGGAACCAAATCCCCAGCCAGCCCTTAGAAGTGCCTGCCAGTATGAAATGGCTCAGCCATCTCCCAGGGGAGCACAGTCCAGATGTGGCCCAAAAGGCGTCCTCAGGTCAGCTTGTTGGGTTGGAACTCCCGGCTGGAATTTCTCCTCCTCCTTTTTCACTGTAGCCGAGGCAGGAGTGGGGAAGGATATGTGTGGCAGTAATAGAGATCCTGGTTAGGGCCAAGCTGCCCTCCCTGCTACTGAGGGGCGGGGGCGGGGTCTGTTGGCTACTTCATGATGAGTAGAGGCATCATCTCCACCAACCCCAGCTGATCAGTGAATATTCAAGGTCAGTTTGAACTTGGAAGATAGATTCACAAAGTCAACCTTAAAGTCCACGGTATTTGACATTTTCTTCTAAGGTTATCAATTAGCTTCCCAACTAAAAAGTTGATTCTACCTTATACCTCTCACATTTTTCTTTAAAAAAATTTTAATTGAATAGTGGATTTTGCCTCAGAGTAGTTTTTTTTTTTTTTCTGATTAACATTCCCTTGTTTGTGAATGTGGTAGCAGATATAGGAGACTGAACTAAAGTTGTAAGTCATTCGTTTATTCAACAGATTTATAAAAATTTTACTTTATATTGGAGCTAGTTGAAAAACATGTTGTGTTTCAGATGTACAGCAGAGTGATTCAGTTATACAGATACATATATGCATTCTTCAGATTCTTTTCCCATTTAGATTATTACATAATATAAAGCAGTGCCATACAGTAGGTCCTTGTTGGTTATCGATTTTAAATATAGCAGCGTGTACCTGTCAATCCCAAACTCCCAATCTGTCCTTCCCTGCCACCCTCCCCCCAGTAACTATAAGTTTGTTCTCTTAAATTTGTGAGTCTTCACCAGATAGTGATTGTCTTTTATGTCCTCCACGTGGTCCTGGGTGACTAAATCCCAGCCCTCAGGTAGCTTACATTCTAACGATGTGATGATCTTGGGACTGCTTAATACCTTAGGAAGTTTTGTTTTGTTCTGTTTATAATTAATAGACTTTTTGAGCAGTTGTAGGTTTACAGGAAAATGGAGCAGAAAATACAGAGACAGCCCTTATAAACCCTGCCCTCTCTCTGGTTTTCACTGTTGTTTACATATTGCATTAGTGTGGTGCTTCATTATCACTGATGGACCAGTATTACTACATTATTGTTAACTAAACCTGCAGTTTCCATGAGGGTTCACTGTTTGTGTAGTACATTCTGTGGGCTCTGCAAATGTCTTGTGGTATATGTTCACCATTACAGTGTTGCACCGAATAGTTTCCTTGCCCCGAGCATCCCGTGGGCATCACCTGTTCATTCTTCTCTCCTCCCAACCCCCTAGCAGCCACTGCTCTTTCTCCTGTCTCTGTAGTTTTCCCTTTTCCAGAGTGTCCTGTATTTGGAATCATACAGTAGATTGCATTTTCTGATTAGCTTTCCCACTCAGCAGTGTGCGTTTCCTCAGGAGATTTTGTTTTTGTCCTGTGCTTGTAGTTTGGATTAGATCCTGACGACTTGGAGTCCTTCGTGACTTGGGTTGCTTTTGACTCCACAGAACTGTAGTGGCCGTCCCTTGACTGTGCCTAAGTTGCTTCATTCCAGATGCTGGGCTTCCAGCTCCATGTGAATAAGCTGGTGGGTGGGAGAACCAAGCACGATCTGGTGCATCAAGGTGCCTGGGGACCTCCGATCCCCTTCACACAGAGTTCATTGAAACAGTCTGTTGAAGATCCCAAGGGGAAAGTGACCCTGAAGGAAGTGAACAGGTCAGAAGGTCGGTTGACACAGGCCAGTCCTGCCTTTCAGAGTGGCTGACCCCTCCTGGCGGAGGCTGTTTATCCCGCCACTGGACCGCTCTTGTTTTTTATCCGATCTCCACCTGAATAAACAGATCCGGAACGTCATCTGCAGCCAGGCTGAGAATCGTGCCAGAATTCCCCAGGGAACTGGTGATTCACCAGCAGCGGGTAGGGGGAGGGGGGAGTGAGCAAGAGACAGAAGGAGACCGGCTTTTTCGGAGTCTCATTTCCTGTCCAGCAAGTAACCCAGGCTGGGCCCTTCTCACAAGGCACTGGTTTCTTGAAGCAAATTATCAATTTATGCAATAAAACAGATGGTTTGAGTTTTCATTTTTAAGATGATGAATGCAAAGCAGCCTAGTGAGAGGGTGATGCTTTTAAATGTCATTCTGAGAAGAGAAACTTTTCCTCAAGCTGGCCTAGGAAAGCTCTTCTGAGTTCATGGGTTGTTAAAAAAATCTCTTTATTTTCAAGATGCTTATGGGCATTGGTCCCAATGACAGGCATATTCACAGTTTTCTTGCCGATTTTGAGACTTAGAATTGCTCATTCTCTTTTTTTCCTCCTTTTTTGGTGCTCATTAAGCCCCTAATTATAATAAAATTACTCTATTTGACTCCTGAACAAGATTAGATTGAGCTTTGTTATGCTGTGTGGTCCCTGGCTATATTCCTAATGCTTTGCATGGGGAAAGGGTACTGGAAAAGGGACACATGGGGGCGGTGGCGTCTCAGAATGTGGTTTAATGAGGCAGCATGAAACATGGCATTTGGATCAAGTGACTTTTCAGATTCATTTCAGCCCTGAGGGATTTGGTTAAAAGGAATGTACCAGTGTCTGCAAAGGCTGAACTTAAATGTGTAGCAACGCCACCCTAGACGCTGATGCATGCTAGACCTGCAGGCAAGTATGCACTGAAAGATACGTGCAGAAGGCACGTTCCTGTGCCTGAGTGTGGTTTTTGCAGTAACCCAAACTGAAAGTAACTCAGTATCCATTAGCAGTAGAATGGAAAATAAATTGCTGTAGAGGAGTACTACACAATGATGACAAAGAATAAAGTCCTGCTGATGCAACAAAGATGTTTGTTTCTTGGCAGGAAAGCTATGACAATCCTAGATAGCATGCTGAGAAGCAGAGACAACTCTGCCAACAAAGGTCCATATAGTCAAGGCTATATGGTCTTACCAGTGGTCATGCATGGTTGTGACAATCAGACCCTAAAGAAGGCGGAACGCCGAAGAATTGATGCCTTCAAACTGTGGTATTGGAGACTACTGAGAGTCCCCTGGACAGCAAGGAGAGCAAATCTATCAATCTTAAGGGAAGTCAGCCCTGAATACTGTTTGGAAGGACTGATGCTGAAGCCGAAACTCCAGTATTTTGGTCATCTGATGCAAAGAGCTGACTCATTGGAAAAGTCCCTGATGCTAGGGACAGTTGAGGGCAGGAGAAGAGGGCGTCAGAGGATGAGCTGGCTGGATTGCATCACCAATGCAATGGACTTGAACTTCGGCCAGTTTTGGGAGACGGTGAGGGACAGAGAGGCCTGGTGTGCTGCAATCCATGGGGTTGCAAAGAGTCGCACACAGCTGGGCAAGAGCATGGATGGGTCTCATCTGTAGCGGAAGTAGCCAGATACAGAAGAGTAAATATGGAATGGTTCCATGTAGATGAAGCACAGCAATAGGCAAAATTAATCATAGGTGATAGAAATTACGGTTGCCTTGGAAAGGAATAAATGACAAGGAAAATGACAGGAGGAAGCCTGCTGGGATGTTGGAAATGTCCTGTGTCTGTCATGTGGTTACGTGAGTGTAGACACTTTATTAAAATGCATTGAACTCTATGTTGATCATTTATGTACTTCTCAGTATGCCTGTGATATTTCAATAAAAGCATTTGCAAACAGAACAGCCCCCCTCCCACAGCACATGGCCTGTTGTATAGTTTTCATATTTTTTATATTTTTCAACAAAGGAGAAAAAATACAGAAGAAAAAATATTTTCTATATTTTTCAGCAAAGGAGAAATCATGATCTTCTTGTTTGTTCTTGAATGATGAATGTCTTTTAGCCCTTGCAAAAATTCAGTTGAATCCCCAAGGTAGCCATCAGGGCTACTTTGCTCAGCACTGAGTTTTGTGCTAAATCATTAATATCTTGTGTGTACCTTCATCCTCCTCATTGTGATCAGACCTTGGAACACCTGCTCCAGGTGGGGCAGGGGCTTAGGTGCAGAGTCTTAGGAAGAGTTCCAGAACAGCACCGTGATGGACCAGGTGCAAAGTGCTGTGGGTGCTCCAAGGCTGCAGGGTGTGGCATTTGATTAACCATGTCTGCCAAGGTCACTCTGGGGAATGGACTGGGGCAGGGATGGGAATGGTGCAGGTGTGTTACATTTTTCCCTCCATTTCCGGGCTAGATTGTGTGAAACTGTTTCTTAGCCGGAGGTTCAAATGAGGTGAGAGCTATAATTTGAGTTTTGCTGATTATTAAAGGCATGATTTTAAGGTAACATTATGGAAGACTTGCTATTTCTAGTAATAGTCACCACTGCAGGAGATGACCACTGTGAGTCACGCTGCTTGTCTGGGAGAGCCTGGGGCATGCCTGCTTAGAGTTAGGCCTGCTATACTGGCTAGCTTCGGTGTGTTTCTTTTTGCCTCACTGCAAGAACCAAAAAGAGTGGGGATGCACAAGTGTGAATCTCTGTTCTCAGATCCCCCTGTCAGCCTGCCTGCTCTACTGGCCCCCGTCAGGAACCTGGATCACCATCTGAGGTGCATAATAAATGGTGTAAGCTTAGGTTCCATTTCACTTCTTGAAGGGGTAGAGAAGACATCAGTGGGGAAGGCATCGATTAGTGAAGTCTGACCTGGGCACTGGAGGGAGCGCTGTAGGTTCTGATGCAGTGAGGCACTTAGCCCCATTTTGCAGGTGATTAAACCAGATCCAAAACGAGTGATTAGCACACAGTTCTAAAGCCAGAGTTAGAATCAGAGGTAGAATTAGAATTTGGGTCCCTGCCCCCAGAAACCCAAACTAGTTGCTGAAGTGTAGACCAGGGGTCAGTAAACTACAGAGGGGCAAATCTGGCTCACAGCTTGTTTTTGTAAATAAAGTTTTATTGGAACACAACCACACTCATTGGTTTACATATTGGCTACTTTTACACCCCAGTGTCAGAGTTGAGTTGTCATGACAGAAGCCAAATGACCCCAATAGCCTAAAATATTTAAAATCTGGCTCATTATAGAATACGTTGCTGACCCCTGGTGTAGACAGTAGGTGCATAATTTCAGCAACCAGCAATAATCCATTTGACCCCTCTTGACCTTCCCTTCTTTGATCTCCTTGCCCTTTCTTCCTGGCTGTTATCTGTGACATGAGATCTTTCCCACCACTCACAGGACTACCTTGTAAACCCCAGTTTACAGAACTGTAGTAGAACAGTCACTTACGATAAAAACTTTTAAATGTTGGTTTCAAATGCCTCGGTCTGTTTTCCTGTCTAATTTAACACCAGCTCTGAGAACATGGCCAAGTGGAGAGAGCTTATCTTGCCGCTCTCCGCCTTTGAAGCCTGATTTTATTTGTGAAGCCTTTAACAGGTGCTGGTTTAATAGACTGCTGCCGTATTAAGTTTTCTGTGCCCCAGAGGGCAGCCCAAGGGGTAACCAATCCAGGATGGACCGCAGGCGGTGTGGTCTGCCCCCCACCCCCCACAGTCCCTGTCACCAGTTAGAAGTCCTCGCATCGCACTGCCCCCTCCCCTCCCCTCTCCTCACTCTTTGTAAACCTGAGGGCATCCCTTTGCAGCTTGTTTGCACTGTTCTCTTCTTTCCATCCAGAGTATCCTTAAGAATGGAGTATCCTTAAGGCTTCCTCTGCCTTATTTGCTGAGCTTGGCTCCCCTCGCCCTCTGCAGACTCACTGGTCACGCAGGCCTTTGGGAGGCTGGTACAAAAAAGCAGGCCGGGCTGAGACCAATGACGCAGACCAAGTCTTTGCTGACCTGGGGAGAGGCGGCCAGCATTCACATCTAGCCAAGCTCAGCCGAAGGCTTACAGATTGACCCTGGGGTGGTGCACTTAAAATTCCGCCTAGAGAGCCTCTCCGACGGGCTGGCAGTTCCTCCTCCCCTGGGCTCGTGTGCTGGCTCCTCTCGAGCCCCAGCTGGGCTGACCACAGGCGGAGTCCCGATGTCTTCAGCTGTAAAGCAGAGATGGTGGTGAAGTAGAGTACCTTCCTTGTGAGATCACAGTGTGATTTCATGGAGCCATACCAGGGCCTGTGACCTGCAGGTGTCCAGTACCTGGTCAGCTGTTGTCAAGAAGAGCTTGGACAAAGATTCAGAGGTTATGATGATGACTGTGGGCCTTCTTGAAAACTGGACAGTTAGTTACATTAAAGGACTGATAGGACCCCTCATGGTACACATGGAAGTAAAAACATGCGGAGTTTTAGAAAAGTAGGACAGCCCTTGAGGAGGCGTGGCAGGCTTCCCCTGCCTACGGGCTGTTTGCTCTAACCTAGAGGGACGGGTGTCCGGAGGGGGTGTCCCAAGGGGGTGGGGTTTGGTGGGTTGGGTCAGGGGTGTGGGCCTGAGTCCCGCTTGCTACAGGAGTGAGAAAGGGGATTGCTGGGGACCCATCAGATCTCTAGCCCCCGCTGTGAGTCCTGTAGAAGCTTCAGTCTGGGATTTACTTTGAAGCACAGCGCCCCAAAGAGCCCCATCTCTCAGTGTCAGGGTTTTTTACACTCTCCAGCTGGAACAGACTCATGTCGCGCATGAAGCTCAGAGTGAGAGCTCTGAGTCAGCTCTCTGCTCCCTAGAGAGGAATCGGTCCTGCCTGTTTGCATTGAAAAGTGGCAGACAAATAGGAAACCATATTCCTTCTCTTTCCAGAGTACCTCCCACTGGTCCTGGCTCTGAGGATACAAATATGGCTAATGAAAAGAATTCATTTTATTTACTGAGTACTTGCTTCACGCCAGCCCAAGGGGCATAGAAACTTGACACCCCACGTCATAGTTCACACCTGTGAGTGGTGTAATGGCGATCCGAACTTGGGCAGGGCTCTGCTCATGGCATGTCTTCAGTGCTGTGTCATGTTCCAGCCCATGAAGAACAGCTGGCCTTGGGTGAAATTGCTGGGGTCCACAGAAACACCCAACAAGATGTGATCCTTGCTCTGTGAGAGAAGGGATACAAGAGCTGTGGGGTCAGCTTCCCTGAACATGAGGAATTTGGGAAGAGTTTGATCAGGGCACTGGGCTAGAGTCTAGAGCAGAGAGACCAGACCTGGGGGAGAAGATGACACGCAAGAAGCTCTGAAGTCACTGTGGGCTAGGTCATTTGCCTCTGAGCAGAGTTGCCACAGAGCAATTGGCAAACTTTCCTTCATGTTTCTTGATTATACTCATCTGCTTGCATGGTTTTCTTCTGCTTAAATGTTGTGGAATGCTGTGCTAAATTGCTTCAGTTGTGTCTGACTCTTTGTGACTCTATGGACAGTAGCCCACCAGGCTCTTCTGCCCATAGGATTCTACAGGCAAGAATACTGAAGTGGGTTACCATTTCCTACTCCAGAGGGTCTTTCTAGCCCAAGGATCAAACCCATGTCACTTTGGTCTCCTGCATTGTCAGGTGGGTTCTTTCCCTCTAGTGCCACCTACTTAAGTGTTCAGGTGAGTCCCAAATCTGTGTCTAGGTTCCGCCTCTCTGAATGCAGTCTGTGTTCATTCTTGTGATTCCTTCAGCAGGTATTTACTGAGGACATACTGTGTGCCCCACACTATCCTAGTGGCTGGAGACACAGTAGTAGTCAAAACAAACATCTCTGCCTTCAGGGAGCTACATCCTGTTGGGAGAGAAGATGTTAAAGTAGAAATAAACAAAATACTGGGAGTATTCGATGGTAGAAATATAATGAGAAATAAAGCAGGCAAAAGAGTGGAAAGTGTGAATGAGTGTGTGTGCGTGTGCATTTATTTATATGTGTGTGAGGGAAAGAAATTAGGAGGCAGAGGCTTACAGTTTTAGAGAATGTTGCCCAGGCCACCTCATTGAAAAGGTGACATGTGAACAAAGATGGAAAGGAAGTAAAGGCATGGGACCTGCGAATCTCTGGGGGAAGAGCATTCCAAGCAGTGGGAAAGGCATTTGCAAAGATCTGGAGGCAGGACCCTGCCTGCCACGTCCAAGGGCCAGCATTCTGGGCAGGGTACAAGGCGGAAGGGTAGGAAGTGAGGCAGCAAGGCAGGTGTGTGGCAGCTCACGTGGGCCTTGGAGGCTGTTGTGTGGACTTAGTCCTAAGTGAGACACAGAGCTGTTATTTGAGTTTTAGACAAATACATCCTGTGAATTACTTTGATTTTTCTTTTCTTTGTTTTGTTTGTAAATTGTAGTAATATGCGCATCACGTGTAGTTTATCTTCTTAATCATTTAGGTGTACAGTTCAGTAGTGGTAAGTACACTCGTGTTGTGTAACCAGTCTCCAGAGCTTTCTCCATCTTGGAAAATGGAAACTCCACCCCTGGTAAACCACTCCCGTGCCCCAAGCCCAGCGCCTGGCAACCAGCACCCCTCCACTGTCTGTCTCAGTGCATGTGACTGCTCTAGGTGCCTCGCGGACGTGGAATCATGAGGTATTGGTCTCTTGTGACCTGCATTTTTCGCTTACTGTAGTGTCCTCAGGATTCACCCATGCTGTACTGAGTGTCAGAACTTCCCTTCTAAGGCCGAATAATAGTCCATGTACGTGTACACCTGTCGGGTTTGTCCATCCATCCATTCATCCATTGATTGAGTTGCTTCACCTTTTGGCTACTGAGAATGATGCTGCTGTGAATGTGGGTGTCCAGATCGCTGTGAGGTCCACTTTCATTTCTTTGGATGTATACCCAGTAGAATTACTGGGGCCCATGCTGGTAATTCTGTGCCCACTTTGTGGAAGAACCACCGTACTGTTGTCTTCAGCAACAGTACCAGGATCCCAGCTACTCCACACCCTCTCCCACACTTACTGTTCCTGTTTTTGTTTTGTCATAGTGGTCATGCTGTAGATATGGGGCACTAACTCACTGAGTTTCCTTAACGATCAGTTATGTCGTGTGCTCACTTGTCATTTGTTTATCATCTTTGGAGAAATGTCTCTTCAAGGCCTTTGCCCATGTTTTATTTGACTTGTTGGGGTTTCTTGTGTGTTGGTCGCTGAGTTGTAGTTCCCGTGTGTTGTGGCTATTTTCTCCTTATCAGATAGGTGGTTTGCAAATGTTTTCTCCCATTCTGAGAGATGCCCTGATAGGATTTCGCTGGATGTTGAGTTGAGAGCAGGCTGGAAGCGGGTAAAGATGCAAGGGGTAGCCCGTGACCGCGTTGTTATTGTACTGTACTCGCTAAGTTGTGTCTGACTCTTTGTGGCCCCGGGACCAGAGCCCACCAGGCTTCTATCCATGGGATTTTCCAAGCAAAAATACTGGTCTGGGTTGCCATTTCCTTCTCCAGGGGATCTTCCTAACCCAAGAATCGAACCCACAGCTCCTGTCACATTCCCTGTGTTGTAGGCAGATTCTTTACCACTGAGCCACCAGGAAAACCAAGTTAGTTACCTGGTTTTCTTAATATTTCTGAACCAGAAAATTTAGCATCACCATTCTGTGGTGTCCAGATCCTGTGGACCCTGTCTCTCTTGCCACCACCTCTTACCTGGTCCCCTGGGACACAGACGCCCTACTCCTCAGAGGCTCTTGAGGCCTCGCCTGATGTGGTCCCTCTGCTTCTGCCCTGCCCATCTCCTGCCTGCATCCACACACCCCTACCCTGGAGCTGGCCCCGCAGCCTCTCCAGGCAGAGCTCGCCTCTCGCTCCTGGCAAATCTCACCCATCCTCACTCCCACGCTCCGTTGTTCCCCATCTCCATGGCTGCCTCTTCTGCTCACCAGGGAACTCTTTCCAGCGTGTGAAAGAGACCCGTCTTCATCACAGCATCCTTCCTCCAGCCTGGGCCTGGCACAGACCGGGGCCCAGAACGTGTTTGATTCAGTGGGTAAATACACAGAGGAGAAAGAAGAAAGAAGGTGTAAGATGAAAGAGACAGGGAAGAAAGAGCAGGGGGGCGCTGGGGGTGGCCCGCAGCTGTCCCGTGGCCCCTTGGACTGTGTACGGTCGGTCCCTCTTTGTGCGACTCGGGGCCAGCGGCGCCCCTCCCCGTCTTTCCTTAGACCTTCTTTTTCCTGGCTCCCTGGTACTGCATTCAAAGTTCCTGGATGAGGCTCAGCTCTGTTCCCTTTATTTCTCCTTTTTTCCCATACTTTACATAATAAAGATTTCCTTTTCTATTCTTTTTTCTTTTCCTTTTTATTTGGGAGTCAGAAAACTGAAGAGACTATCTTTATTAAGAACTTAATAAAGAACTCAAAGGAAGTAGTTTGGCGACGGGAGCATGGAGGAAAAAGTGGCCTTTCACTCCAGGGAGATTTTGCTGTGTGTAAGGGAGCTCTACCCTCGTAAATGGGTTTTCAGGTTCAAGGCCTGGGAGAGAAGGGAAGAAAACAAAGGCATCAGTGAGAAGGCCCAGAGCTTCTGGGAAAGAGGGCCTTGTTTATGCCTGTTGGAACCGATTTGGTCAAGTGTTTGTTTAAAAGAGATGCCACTTGGTGAGCAACGCCTGGCTCCCTTGTGTCGTGTTCGAGACTGCTTGGATTGGCTGGAGCCCCCGAAACTGTTTACTCAGAAGCTGGCCCCAGTGAGCACGTGGAACCAGAAGCACAGCACCCAACTCCACGGGGTCTGAAATATCAGGATCTGGGCTGTGGCGGCTTGAATCCACCAGGCAGAGCCAGACCCACAAGGGAGCTGGTCTGCTCCCTCCAGCCTTGGTTAGCGTTTGTCAGGTTTCTGCTGATTAATAAATACTGGTTGGTGGGTGAAACATGGTATTTTTTAGAAAGAGGATTCAAGGACAAATACATCTCGGAGGGAGGTGAACACTGAACACATATGTGAACATCTGCCAAACACAGCAGTGTGGTTCAGGTGGGACCATCCATATCCCTAAAGTAAGGGGGTGTGGCCCCATCTTCCAGGTGAGGAAACTTGAGAAACAGAGCTGTCAAGAGGGTGGGGTCCGAGGTGCAGGGCATTTGATTCCAGTTAGGCCCAGCACTGAGTTCCTGTTTCCCTTACTAGGTTGGCAGGATTCTGCACTTTTTTTTAAAATCCCTTGTGCCTATTGACACGCCTGGTACATGGTAGGTGTTGGTAAAATGTGAAGTGTGAAATGATGCGCTCAGTTGGATTAAATTGGATGCTGGGCTCTGGTGCCCGCATTCTTGTGAGTGATGGGGTTGGCCTGGATTCTGGATTCTAGACACGAACAGCCTCAAAAGCTGGCTGGTTGCATGGGGCACATCCTTTGTGGGAAAGTGTACTAGTGAGTTCTGAGTTCTGGTCATGCCAGGCTGCTCTCCACACGGCCAAAATATCACCCCCATGTTCCTGTCCTTGGGGAGAGCAGCTTGGCTTAGAATTTAGGCAGACAAACTTGTCACAGGCAAAGAATCTGATGTTCTGTCTAGCTTCTGGCCTGCAGGTAATAACCTGATGGAAGGAAGGATGGGAGACCTCATTTGCGAGAGTCATAGCATTTGTAATTCTCTGAAACTGCAGGGGAAAAAAACGTCTAGAAGTGTGGAGGAAAATAGTATCTTTGCAAAATGACATGTTGGATTCACCTGCCCTGTGTGTTTTAGGCAACACAACAGGATTCGCAGCGTGGAGGGGAGTCAGCTGAAGGCTTACCTTTCCTTGCACATGTTGGATCTCAGCGCCAACAACATCACAGAGATCCGGAGCACCTGCTTCCCACACGGACTGCCCCTCGCGGAGCTGTAAGTGCGTCGGGTCTGCCCGCAGTGCCCAGGTCTGGACGCTGGTGGGTGCCCGGCTGAGTCCATGGGCCGGGCACATGACTCCCATCTGTGCCCTCAGCAGGGCAGGGGCCCCAGGTCCACAGTCCTCTGTTAGCCCATTTCCAGCATGTCCAAGTCAGCGGTGTTCTGACTGTACTCGTGGGCGAGGGAGCTGACGTGGGGAGAGGCTCAGTAGCCTAACAGATGGACCATCTCGGAGCACCATCTCTCACTAAAACACCTGGCTGTGTGGGCTGCAAAGCCAGATTTCCTTTCTCCTTCCCTGTGCTGCCCCCTAGGAGAGCTTAGAGAAAAGACTGGGAGTAGTCAGGTGAGTGACAGCAGAGGGCAACCTCTCTGCGGAGACTCAACGAGCCAGTGCCCACCCATCCTCTGAGTGCTCTCGACCTTCTTTGTCTGATCGTTGGTCTGTTTCTGTTCTGCCCTGTCTCACACCCGCTGATGGCAGACAGAAGAAAAACAGTCAAAACCTAGTTAACCCGCTGCTTGTTGGTAGGAAAATATTATTTTAGGGAAGAAACTGAAAACTCAGGCTAAAGAGGCATCTTCAGATGACATGTGAGCCCTCATCTCCTGGGTTACTACTGAGTACTCTAAGGGTTGTTGGTGAGGTTGGTTTATGGGTCATTGTGACCCATCAGTTCAGAGACCAAGGCCGGGCGCACAGATTTTTGACATGCCCAAGGAGCAGAAAAGTCTCTTTCTTAGGATGTATCAGGGTGCCCGAGGTGGAAGTGGGAGGCCTTGGCCGATCCTTCAGCCCTCAGTGGGGCTTCTTAAAGAGCCACCCACCACCACCCTGCCTGGGACAAAAACACCTCCCCTGCTGAACCGCCTCGCAGTGACCTTCTCTCTCTCTGCATGAAAGCAGGGGGACTCTGTGTTTTGGCAGAAGCTGGCCGGTATATCTTCATCACACAGACTGTTCTTTAATCTGGAGTGCTAAGAACAAACAGTCCAGCTCCGTTTGCAAAGAATCCTCATGTGCCCTGTGCTGGGCCTCTGCCTGATGGAGACGAAGAATGCCTCCTTCCCTTCCCAACTCTGATGTAGAAAATTCTCTGGTCTTTTCTCTTTTGTTTAAGGCACAACAAGCAGCATCGGTCCGGGGAAGGTGGAAGGAAAAGTGTTGTGGCCCCGCTTCCCTTCCCTCTCCCCCGCTGGGAACCATTCGTGCAGCTCTCCTTCACTAGATTGTTTCTCTGACACATTTGAAATGTTTAAAATGAAGTGTTTTATGCACATTTAGAAGTCATACAATGGGATCCACTTCAGAATTAAAGGCCATTTCCCCAAATTGTGAAACCTTCTCTGACCTTGCCTCACACTGAACTTTCTGCTTCCTGAGGCTCTTCTCACCAACCTTGAACCCTGCCCCTTGGGTAGTGGCTGGCAAGGAGGGACTCCTGCAGTGGCCCAACTGGAGTGGAGGTCATTGACTTCCTCCTGGAGTAGTCACCCTGGCTGAAAGCAGGGTGAGCTCTGGGCTCGAACAAGCCAGGCCTCTGTCACGTCTAAAGAAGACAGTCCTAATACCTGAGGCTGGGAGTGGAGATGGGCTTTGCAGCTTCAGGATGACAAATGTCTCATTGGAAACCCAGCCTACTGGGTGTGTTGTAGCTTGTCTTCCCAACTCAGCCAGGCCTGGCGTCTGTAACAGGACAAGGAAGGCCTCCTCCTGACCCCTGCATTTTCTCTCCTGAATTCTTCCAGCAACCTGGCAAGCAACCGGATCAGCACCCTGGAATCAGGAGCATTTGATGGCCTGTCACGGTCACTGCTGACGCTTCGGTTGAGCAAAAACAGGATCACCCAGCTTCCTGTGAAAGCATTCAAGTTACCCCGGCTGACACAACTGTGAGTCCAGAGACCTGCGCCGTAATTAAGCTTAGCCAAACTTTATGGAGACCAGAGTTCCCCCAGGAGCTCGTTCCAAATGCACCCGCTTCCCCTGCTCCCCTTCAGTCGGGCTCGGCATAAACTACCATTAATGGCCGTGCAGCAGCACCTAATAAAAGCAAATTAGACGCTGGGTCTGGAGCCTGCGGACCACCCCAGGTTGCTGAGAAAAGATTCTCTGAGGATATGCAGGCCGGTCCTCTTCAGCACTTCCCAAAACGCGGTGAGGAACCCCGCTGCTTAGCTGACCCTGGCTAATACATGACCTGTGTGGACTGGGGTCCTTATTTATTTCGAGCTTTCTCTGTTTTTGCTTTTTTTTTTAAGGAACCCATGTAATCCACGCAGTGGCCATTATGGGATCCAGTGCTGCTTGAGCAGTTAAGGGAGAAACTTAGTGTAGCCAGAGGTAGGAAGCAGGAGATGGGGTCACTGTTTTCATCTCCTCAGTCTCATAAGGTAGTTGATTGGCTTTTTTTTTTTTTTTGGTAAAGAAAGGATGTGTTTGTTTAGTTTTTTGACTCCCACAGCTGACCGCACTCCTAGAATGGCCCAGGGTTTGGATTCAAGAAAACCTCTATTTACCAAAACCTGATGGACTGCCTGTTCCCTGGTTTTTTGCCTTTCCAGTGTCCTTTTTTTGGTAGGAGAAAAATATATTTCAGGAGAATACACTGATACTGGAGCTTTCATTTAAGCAGAACGGATTGCTCAGGGGCAGGTATGGTGGCAAGACGGGGTGCTCCCCTGCTCTCTCACTGCTGTGCTCCCCACACACACCCAGGCGGGGGGTCCCAGAGCGACTCCCTGATGCTCAGGACCTGGTGTGTGTCATGAGACACTGCAGAAGAATTTGGGGAAACCCGAGGGCTCACTGGTCAGGCTGTGTTCTCCCTTCCCGAGTGTTACCAATGTAGCCAGCTCACCCAGATTCCTGAAATCTCCTGGTACACTGAGGTCTCATTACGCAGGGGCCGGAGGCCCATGAGTGTGTTTCATGGTGGGTCCAGGCACCTCCTCCCGAATGCAGTTGGTGGGAAGTTGTCACCAGTATCCAGTGGTTCGAGTTTTCCTGGGTTGACGCATCTGGTGGGGGTTTCTGCTGCTGAGCTAAGAGATGGCTCACCTAAGATGTTCATATCCTGAGTCACACCCTGTCCTCACTGCAGAGTCACAGTTCTGGGGGAGGAAATAGGAGTGCTTACTCATTCTGGGGTCCAAGGGGACCAGCTTCCAGGAGCCCTGGGCTCCCTTTCACACGTTAACAGTGGCCAGTTGGTGTCTTGGGCACACGGGCTTCCATGGTATGTCTGTGCTTCCCGGGACCTCCTACTGGGATTGTCCCTGGGGACTGCCTGGTGATGGCTGTAGGGGTGGCATGGGTAGAGGATGCTCTGAACTGCTGGCCTCGTCTCTTTAGGGACCTCAATCGGAATCGGATTCGGCTGATCGAGGGCCTGACGTTCCAGGGACTCGACAGTTTGGAGGTGCTGAGGCTCCAGCGAAACAACATCAGCAAACTGACGGACGGCGCCTTCTGGGGGCTGGCCAGGATGCATGCGCTGTGAGTCAGAGCCAGGCGCTGGGGCTTCTGCAGGGCCCTGAGTGATCCTCTAGGACCCACCCCTGCCCTTTGGGACCTCAATGGGGTCCCTCCTCAGTGTCTTTGGGATCTTTTGCTTCCCCTGTGGTGGTTTCCTTGCAGACTAGGATAATCTCTTGGGGGAGTTTCAGAGGATTTGGTAAACGGAGCTGGTTGGTGAGGATGGAAGGCGGGGGCTGCTTTGTTGGGGCTGTTCCTCTCTCCCATTTCCACTCCCCCTATTACTGAATGCACACTCAGGTGCCCAACTCACATTGCAGCCAAACGGTACTCAAGTGTCAGACTTTGGAACAGAGAAAGGTTTATTGCAGGGCCATACGAGGAGATGGGAGGCTCATGCCCCAAGAAAACCCAGGGTCCCAAAGGGTTTCAGGAAAGTATTTTTAAAGGCCAAGTGAG
Source organism: Capra hircus (assembly GCF_001704415.2). Lineage (NCBI taxonomy): Eukaryota > Metazoa > Chordata > Mammalia > Artiodactyla > Bovidae > Capra > Capra hircus. The sequence continues at coordinate 35,040,372 of NC_030829.1, forward strand.
AGAGGACCATGGTTGCTTGTCACAACCAACAGCCTTGGTGTAGGAATCCCTTGATCTTACAGCCATCCATTGTAGGTCAGGCCCTGATGTTCAGTAAACCTCCTACCAGACAGAAGTTATTCTTAGTTCTGCACCTTCGTGTCTCTAGATGAGTGGAAAAGCGTCATATGGGCTAGTATTCTTCACACTCTAGGCAGCATTCTTAACCGGAAGCAAAAGAGATAGAATACAAAGGTTAAAATACAGGGAACATCTACTATGGAGTCAGATTGTTCTTCCCGGCTATGCCCCTGCCCCCGCACCCGGCCTCCCCACTTCCTTGGCGGACAATAGGCTCCCTTCCCACATCCTCTCCCCTCTCCCACACACCACAGGAAGTTCCCTCTCCCTCCACTTCGGGTTTGACAGTCTTTCTTGATGTGCAGGTGGGCCAAAGAATGTATAGTTCATCCTGAGAGATTTATTTCTGTTTTGTGAGCTAATCAAGCCCCTCACTGCAGATGTTCCACTTCTGTCAAGGGAGCACTTGCTCCAGCCAGCTGTGGACAGTCTTGGGGCTTGCCTGCCTCACAGAGGAACAGAAGAGCGTCCGAGAGGGGCAGACAAGGCAGTTACCGAGCTTCAACTTTTAAATATTTACATATGTTTATTTTTAATCAAAAGAAACGTATACCCAATAGTTGAGCAAAATCAGATAGTAAAGAAAAGCAGTTGTTGCCCAACCCTAGCCCTCAGTATCTCTCCCCGCCCGGTTCCCCTCGCAAGAGGCAAGCAGTCACTTCTCATCATGTTCTATCTTTGTGTTCTGTTTGGAGTTCTGCTGGTGGTTCCTTCCAAGTTAATATACTAATACCACTCACATTTCGATGTGTCATCATGAGATTTCTTGCTTTATGGTCAGTGATTTAACTTGCTCAAGACACACCAAAGCCCTTCAGTCTACAAGTTACACCACTCCATCTATGTCCTTGCTCAATTATCTTTGCAACTGAAACAAAAACCAAAAACTCCAGGTCCAGTTCCATCAACTCCCTGTGCCTTCCTCATTATCAGGAGCATCTCAATGTGCATACCTTCATACGTGCACGCACGCACACACCCACTCTGTAAAAGACAGCTTAGCCTTGCTGAGCTTTGCTTCTCCCTCTCTTCATTGTTCACCTTTGCATAACTCTGCTTCTTTTTATATATTCAAGAACACTTGTCCTTGACATCCTTAAAACTGTCATTTTGGACTTTGGAAGCCAGGTGGTCGTGGGCTGGGAGTCAGAGCTCATTCTCAGGAAAACATGGAGTTCTTAGCACATACCATTTGGTTTTTTTGTTGAACAAATTCATGCAAATTGGGGGGTGAAGGAAGAGTTACCAGAAAACAGACAATGTGAAAAGCAAAACCCGCGGCCCGAAGCCCCTGTGATAGCGCACGCGGCGCAGGACGTGAACCAGTGGCTCTAGTCACAAGGCCAGTCCACCCGGGGGTGGCGGCGTCTGTGGCCGTGCTGTTGAGAAGGATGATGGTAACTTACATCCCTACTCACTGAACTCAAACAGGAGCTCAGTTCTCAGCAGGATGCTGAAATTCTGACCTGCTTTTTCTTCCTTCTCAGCATAGCCCCATGGAGTCAATACTTCTTGGGCATCTCCACTTCGTGGTTATTCAGGCTCCTTCGACCAGCCAGGTGACAGAATTGAGAAGTCGCAATATTTCGACCCCAGATGTCAAGCCGTGTCTCTTGGCACAGTGGCCACAGGCCCAGGCTTGGTTCACCAGCTCTGGTTCTGGCCCCTCACTACTGGCTGAGCTGAGGAACGAGTCTTACATTACCTCGCTTGTCTCAGCCTCAGTTCCCTCTCCTGTGCGACAGGGACAGTGATGAGAGCTGCCTCCTCGTCTCTCTCTCTCCTTCCTTGAATGGGCTCTGCCTTCTGCTCAGAGCTCCTCTGCTGGTATGCTGCTGGTTCGCTTGTATGCTACTAAAGAGGTTGCTTTTAGGAGCTTCCCTGTGGCCTGTGAGCTCTCTCAGTCGGCCTGAATCCTCACCACCGTCTGTGTGGCTTTGCCTCCCTGCCGCTCCACAGGTGTGCACACACACGTCGGGGCACACCCCATCACGAGCCCCTCCAGCAGTGTCATCAGATCCTTGGTGCCGCCTGGTGCGATGGCAGGGAGCGGCTCCTTCGCCATCAGGTGGGTGGGCGGGCGGGCGGATGCGTGACCCCGGGATCTGCACTCACCGCACGTGGGACTGTCGTGGCAGGCACCTGGAGTACAACAGCCTGGCGGAGGTGAACAGCGGCTCGCTGTACGGCCTCACGGCCCTGCACCAGCTGCACCTTGGCAACAACTCCATCTCCCGGATCCACCGCGATGGCTGGAGCTTCTGCCAGAAGCTGCACGAGCTGTGAGTGTCCCACCAGCTCTGCGGGTGATGGTGAACACACCCGGGGGTGCCCCCTGCAAAGCCTGGGGAGCCCTGGGCCCCGTGACCCAGGGCTCGAGGGGTTTGTGAGGGCCTGTTGCAGAGCGGGACCCTGAGGACCTGAGGGCCTGACTCTCACCTCTTGTAGACTCTGCTCCCCGTTTCAGATTAGCAGGGACCACTGTCTAAGAACAGCTGTTTTGAGAGCCTCTGTCCACAAATGGCTGCAACGTGTAACACGTGCTTCTCTATAGAGAGCGCGGCTACAGGCAGACCTCACTGGTACTGTGCAGTTCATCCCAGACCACCTTGTAAAGCAGATCCCACGCTTTTGGCTCCCCAGTACATAGAAAAGTGTCTTTCTGCTACACTGTAGTCTGGGAAGTGTGCAGTAGCATTATGTCTGAAAAAATGATGTCCAGATCTTAATTTAAAAATACTTCATTACTGAAAAGTGCTGTTTATCACCCAACTACACAGGGTGCCAAAATCTTCCC